>NW_023416335.1:77232005-77552906 GCF_014108235.1 Myotis myotis
AAAGATTTTTTTTTTTTTTTTTTTTTTTGAGAGAGAGAGACAGAGGGAGAGGGAGGTGGGAAATATCAATGTGAAAGCGGGTCATCCACTGGCTGCCTCCTGCACACCCCAACTTGGGACTGAGCCTGCATGCCAGACATGCGCCCTGATGAGGAATCAAACTGGCAAACTTTAGGTTCATGGACGATGCCCAATCAACTGAGCATACTGGCCAGGTCCTTATATGTATTGCTGCATAGTTTTTAATGAATTTATATCTCATATCTCTTGATATAATTATCAAAAGCAATAAGTATGCGACTAAAATGTTACTAAGTCACAGACATGCTTTACATATTTGAAAACATAATTTTATTTTTGCCATCCTTTTGCAAACATTCATAATGTTAATAATACGCTCATCCTATATAATGCAAGCCCAGCGACCGAAATCGCGAAATGACCAGAATGACCAGAGACCAGAACAACCGCTGCCCCTCGCCCCGGCCAACCCCGCATCCCAGTGGGATGTCCCCCAACCTGGTCAGGGGTGGGGCCGCCAGAAAACTGCCTCTGGCCCCTCCAGCAGGGACTCCCACACCGACCCGGGGCCCCCATCAGGGCAGGCCAGCCAGCCCCCACTCGTGTACCGGGCCTCTATCATCACGTATAATAAAAGGCTTACACTCAAATTGACCCTAACAATGGAATGACCAGAATGACTGCTCAACCAGTCACTGTGACAGTGATGGCGAACCTTTTGAGCTCGGCGTGGCGAAATTTTGTAACATCCTAACTTAAGCCTGGTGCCGTGTCACATAGAGAAATATTCAAAAAAACCTTTTTTTGGTATTTGCAACCATAGTAAAAGACAAAGACTTATATTTTTGATATCCATTTTATAGATTTAAATGCTGTGTAACAAGAAAAAATCCAGGCAAAAAATGAGTTCCCGTGTCACGTCTGACACGCTCTGCATAGGGTCGCCATCACTGGTTTAGACAGTCGAAAGAAATCTGCTGGCTATTTATCTCGTTAGTAAAAATATGGATGCCCCAATGTAACTCTTGCACAAACTCACGCGTTTATATTATATGTGTTTAATTAAATGTTATCATTTGTTATACTACTCTTGGAGCAGTACTGACAATGATGTGAAGGGTGTGGATATTGGTTTTATTTATCATATGTTCAAACATGGATAAAAAATCCTCCTCTACCCCTGGCTGATACGGCTCAGTGGGTTGGCGCATCCTCCTGTGCCCCAAAGGACTGCAGGTTCAACTCATACCTCACATGCTGACAATGGAGCCCAACTGAGCCTGGAACCCAGGTAACCAGGCAGCCACGTTCTGTAACTGCCCCTCCCATCTCACTCGGATAGAGACATTGGAGAGGACACCATGTTTTCGTGTTGTCTCCCCTTGTCCCGAGGCCGATGCCTCAAGAGAGGCAGCGATGAGAGTGTGTTTAGTCGTGGTCGCCGCAGGGTCCGAACTCAGAGGAGAGGACGCCTGTGGCCCTTTTCCCGGCGGTATCAAGAGGTAACACAGGGAGGTTTGGTTTGGGCCAGGCCACCCCTCTGATCCCAACTGAGCAGCCCTATGTCCCCTCCCCGTGTGTTTGGGGGATGGGGGGTGAAGGGAGTGTTCACGTGGGGAGGGTCTGTCCAGAACAGGAACAGGCTGGGTTCGGGTATCAGGACCAGTCATGTTCACACCCCAGGTCAAGGCTAGCTGGGTGGACGTGGAGTGTGGGTGGCACCCTCTGCCCGAGGTCTGTCCTGCGCCCTGGAGGTGAGTCTCCTTTCCTCTCGGTGGATGTCTGTGTAGACACAGGGCTGGACTCAATCCAGGAGCAGAAGGTCCAGTGGGCAGAAGCAGCAGTGACGAGGGCCAGGCTTGAGTCCTCCCAGTCAGCTGCCAGTCACTGTCATTGCAGACCTCCAGCCAGGCCAAGAAGAGGTCTCAGCTGGTCAAAGAGGAGCAGCAGCTGGTCCGTGAAGACCCCCGCCCCACGCCCAGCAGGGAGGGGCCGGTGAGCCACACCACTTCAGGCCAAAGCAGGCTTGTAGTGAGTGTGGCCACCTGGGCGTCAGGGGAACCAGTGCCCATGGGGGCAGGCAGAAGGCCTCCTCCACCAGAGCCACCCAGGCCCCACAGGCCTCCAACCTCGAAGCAGCTCCGTCCCCTCAGGCGGATGGCCATTGCCAGCCTGGCCCTGCAGTGCTGGGGCTATGGTCATCGCAGCAGGCGACAAGACCGGGCGCCTCAGGAGGCCGCGCCGAAGGGTGAGAAGGTGGGATGGTGGGGTGGGGTGGGTGGCGAGGTCCACGTGAGCTTATGGGGAGGGATTGTTGCCAGACCCACAGGGAGCACCCCAGAGCCTGGCCAGGAGCAAAGACTGGCCTCAGGCCACCCAGCTGCTGGACTTTGGGCTGGGCGGGGAGGACGCCCTGTGGTGGATCCCGGGCTCTAGCTGTGTGCTGTGCCTGGGGGGCACAAGGGAATCCTGGCATGTGCGTGACTTTTTCTCCTCTCACAACTCCAGCACCAGCCCAGGGGTTAGGTGAGGCTCCTCTTGTTGACACGGAGAGTCCAACCTGAGGAGCCAGAGGCAGAGCTGGCGGCGCCTGAACCTTCAGAGCCCTTGTCAGCTCCAGCCACCAGTCCAGCTGCAGCGGCAGAGCCAGGGCCGGCCGCGGACAGAACTGAGGCGCCACCAGCAGAGGAGGAAGAGCCCTCCCTGGGACCCGTGCAGGGTCCTGAGTCAGAAGAGGAGCTGCCTGTGACGGGACCAACTCAAGGGCCTTCTGGGGAACCGGCCCAGGCTGTCCCAAGGCAAAAAATCATTTCCCCCGCACTCCTTGACATCTCCGTTTTCTTTGCTGTTCTTATTATGTTTGTATGTTCTCCATGGCGGACTTTCTTTTTTGATCCTTTTCTTACTTTAGGCTTTGGGGCCCGTTTAACTTTCATTCTTTTCTTTTGCCTGGTGTTGGCCTTCATCAATCCTTGGTATACTCCTTTTTAAATAGTAAAATTATTGTTTTTTTATTTGAACCGGTGTCATTCCTGATCATGAAATACATTCATGATGTTGATCAAGCATCACCACTCTCCTTGTAGAGGCAGTGCCCATACCATCACATCTCAGAGATGCCCTATGTCCCCAAAGTGGAGCTATCCTCTGTGAACTCTGGGGAGAGAGCACTGTGACCATTAGACTGACAGGCTTCTTGTCTAGTGGGGACCAGTCCTGGGGACAAAGTGAGGCAGCAGAGGGCTTAGCGGATTTACGCGGGAGCATGCCAAGAAAGAAAGAAAAAAAAGAGCATCTACCTATCTATTTATATATCAATAATCTCAGAAAATCTTGAAACTCCATTCAGAGAGGAATATATAATGTTTCATTTCTAATGGCTAAGGTAACATATACCCATTGTAAAACATTTGGAAATTGTTTAGAAGCTTAAAGAATGATTTTTTTTTATAATTCATAATCTATTCATAATCACTGTGGAGTAGACGTTTTTATATGTGCCTTTTAAAAGATTTTTTTTTTTTTTTTTTTTTTTTGAGAGAGAGAAACAGAGGGAGAGGGAGGTGGGGAAATATCAATGTGAAAGCGGGTCATCCACTGGCTGCCTCCTGCACACCCCAACTTTGGACTGAGCCTGCATGCCAGACATGCGCCCTGATGAGGAATCAAACTGGCAAACTTTAGGTTCATGGACGATGCCCAATCAACTGAGCATACTGGCCAGGTCCTTATATGTATTGCTGCATAGTTTTTAATGAATTTATATCTCATATCTCTTGATATAATTATCAAAAGCAATAAGTATGCAACTAAAATGTTACTAAGTCACAGACATGCTTTACATATTTGAAAACATAATTTTATTTTTGCCATCCTTTTGCAAACATTCATAATGTTAATAATACGCTCATCCTATATAATGCAAGCCCAGCGACCGAAATCGCGAAATGACCAGAATGACCAGAGACCAGAACAACCGCTGCCCCTCGCCCCGGCCAACCCCGCATCCCAGTGGGATGTCCCCCAACCTGGTCAGGGGTGGGGCCGCCAGAAAACTGCCTCTGGCCCCTCCAGCAGGGACTCCCACACCGACCCGGGGCCCCCATCAGGGCAGGCCAGCCAGCCCCCACTCGTGTACCGGGCCTCTATCATCACGTATAATAAAAGGCTTACACTCAAATTGACCCTAACAATGGAACGACCAGAATGACTGCTCAACCAGTCACTGTGACAGTGATGGCGAACCTTTTGAGCTCGGCGTGGCGAAATTTTGTAACATCCTAACTTAAGCCTGGTGCCGTGTCACATAGAGAAATATTCAAAAAAACCTTTTTTTGGTATTTGCAACCATAGTAAAAGACAAAGACTTATATTTTTGATATCCATTTTATAGATTTAAATGCTGTGTAACAAGAAAAAATCCAGGCAAAAAATGCGTTCCCGTGTCACGTCTGACACGCTCTGCATAGGGTCACCATCACTGGTTTAGACAGTCGAAAGAAATCTGCTGGCTATTTATCTCATTAGTAAAAGTATGCATGCCCCAATGTAACTCTTGCAGAAACACACACGTTGATATCATATGCGTTTTATTAAATGTTATATTTTGTTATACTACTCTTTGAGCAGTATTGACAATGATGTTATGGGTGTGGATATTGGTTTTATTTATCATATGTTCAAACATGGATAAAAAATCCTCCTCTCCCCCTGGCTGATATGGCTCAGTGGGTTGGAGCACCATCCTGTGCACCAAAGGACTGCAAGTTCAACTGATACCTCACATGCTGACAATGGAGCCCAACTGAGCCTGGAACCCAGGTAACCAGGCAGCCACATTCTGTCACTGCCCCTCCCATCTCACTCGGATAGAGACATTGGAGAGGACACCATGTTTTCGTGTTGTCTCCCCTTGTCCCGAGGCCGATGCCTCAAGAGAGGCAGCGATGAGAGTGTGTTTAGTCGTGGTCGCCGCTGGGTCCGCACTGAGAGGAGAGGACGCCTGTGGCCCTTTTCCCGGCGGGATCCAGAGGTAACACAGGGAGGTTTGGTTTGGGCCAGGCCACCCCTCTGATCCCAACTGAGCAGCCCTATGTCCCCTCCCCGTGTGTTTGGGGGATGGGGGGTGAAGGGAGTGTTCACGTGGGGAGGGTCTGTCCAGAACAGGAACAGGCTGGGTTCGGGTGTCAGGACCAATCATGTTCACACCCCAGGTCAAGGCTAGCTGGGTGGACGTGGAGTGTGGGTGGCACCCTCTGCCCGAGGTCTGTCCTGCGCCCTGGAGGTGAGTCTCCTTTCCTCTCGGTGGATGTCTGTGTAGACACAGGGCTGGACTCAATGCAGGAGCAGAAGGTCCAGTGGGCAGAAGCAGCAGTGACTAGGGCCGGGCTTGAGTCCTCCCAGTCAGCTGCCGGTCACTGTCATTGCAGACCTCCAGCCAGGCCAAGAAGAGGTCTCAGCTGGTCAAAGAGGAGCAGCAGCTGGTCCGTGAAGACCCCCGCCCCACGCCCAGCAGGGAGGGGCCGGTGAGCCACACCACTTCAGGCCAAAGCAGGCCTGAAGTGAGTGTGGCCACCTGGGCGTCAGGGGAACCAGTGCCCATGGGGGCAGGCAGAAGGCCTCCACCAGAGCCACCCAGGCCCCACAGGCCTCCAACCTCGAAGCAGCTCCGTCCCCTCAGGCGGATGGCCATTGCCAGCCTGGCCCTGCAGTGCTGGGGCTATGGTCATCGCAGCAGGCGACAAGACCGGGAGCCTCAGGAGGCCGCGCCGAAGGGTGAGAAGGTGGGATGGTGGGGTGGGGTGGGTGGCGAGGTCCACGTGAGCTTATGGGGAGGGATTGTTGCCAGACCCACAGGGAGCACCCCAGAGCCTGGCCAGGAGCAAAGACTGGCCTCAGGCCACCCAGCTGCTGGACTTTGGGCTGGGCGGGGAGGACGCCCTGTGGTGGATCCCGGGCTCTAGCTGTGTGCTGTGCCTGGGGGGCACAAGGGAATCCTGGCATGTGCGTGACTTTTTCTCCTCTCACAACTCCAGCACCAGCCCAGGGGTTAGGTGAGGCTCCTCTTGTTGCACGGAGAGTCCAACCTGAGGAGCCAGAGGCAGAGCTGGCGGCGCCTGAACCTTCAGAGCCCTTGTCAGCTCCAGCCACCAGTCCAGCTGCAGCGGCAGAGCCAGGGCCGGCCGCGGACAGAACTGAGGCGCCACCAGCAGAGGAGGAAGAGCCCTCCCTGGGACCCGTGCAGGGTCCTGAGTCAGAAGAGGAGCTGCCTGTGACGGGACCAACTCAAGGGCCTTCTGGGGAACCGGCCCACGCTGTCCCAAGGCAAAAAATCATTTCCCCCGCACTCCTTGACATCTCCGTTTTCTTTGCTCTTCTTATTATGTTTGTATGTTCTCCATGGCGGACTTTCTTTTTTGATCCTTTTCTTACTTTAGGCTTTGGGGCCCGTTTAACTTTCATTCTTTTCTTTTGCCTGGTGTTGGCCTTCATCATTCCTTGGTATAATCCCTTTTAAATAATAAAATTATTGTTTTTTATTTGAACCGGTGTCATTCCTGATCATGAAATACAGTCAGGATGCTGATCAAGCATCACCACTCTCCTTGTAGAGGCAGTGCCCATACCAGCACATCTCAGAGATGCCCTATGTCCCCAAAGTGGAGCTATCCACTGTGAACTCTGGGGAGAGAGCACTGTGACCATTAGACTGACAGGCTTCTTGTCTAGTGGGGACCAGTCCTGGGGACAAAGTGAGGCAGCAGAGGGCTTAGCGGATTTACGCGGGAGCATGCCAAGAAAGAAAGAAAAAAAAGAGCATCTACCTATCTATTTATATATCAATAATCTCAGAAAATCTTGAAACTCCATTCAGAGAGGAATATATAATGTTTCATTTCTAATGGCTAAGGTAACATATACCCATTGTAAAACATTTGGAAATTGTTTAGAAGCTTAAAGAATGATTTTTTTTTTATAATTCATAATCTATTCATAATCACTGTGGAGTAGACGTTTTTATATGTGCCTTTTAAAAGATTTTTTTTTTTTTTTTTTTTTTTTTGAGAGAGAGAGACAGAGGGAGAGGGAGGTGGGGAAATATCAATGTGAAAGCGGGTCATCCACTGGCTGCCTCCTGCACACCCCAACTTTGGACTGAGCCTGCATGCCAGACATGCGCCCTGATGAGGAATCAAACTGGCAAACTTTAGGTTCATGGACGATGCCCAATCAACTGAGCATACTGGCCAGGTCCTTATATGTATTGCTGCATAGTTTTTAATGAATTTATATCTCATATCTCTTGATATAATTATCAAAAGCAATAAGTATGCAACTAAAATGTTACTAAGTCACAGACATGCTTTACATATTTGAAAACATAATTTTATTTTTGCCATCCTTTTGCAAACATTCATAATGTTAATAATACGCTCATCCTATATAATGCAAGCCCAGCGACCGAAATCGCGAAATGACCAGAATGACCAGAGACCAGAACAACCGCTGCCCCTCGCCCCGGCCAACCCCGCATCCCAGTGGGATGTCCCCCAACCTGGTCAGGGGTGGGGCCGCCAGAAAACTGCCTCTGGCCCCTCCAGCAGGGACTCCCACACCGACCCGGGGCCCCCATCAGGGCAGGCCAGCCAGCCCCCACTCGTGTACCGGGCCTCTATCATCACGTATAATAAAAGGCTTACACTCAAATTGACCCTAACAATGGAATGACCAGAATGACTGCTCAACCAGTCACTGTGACAGTGATGGCGAACCTTTTGAGCTCGGCGTGGCGAAATTTTGTAACATCCTAACTTAAGCCTGGTGCCGTGTCACATAGAGAAATATTCAAAAAAACCTTTTTTTGGTATTTGCAACCACAGTAAAAGACAAAGACTTATATTTTTGATATCCATTTTATAGATTTAAATGCTGTGTAACAAGAAAAAATCCAGGCAAAAAATGCGTTCCCGTGTCACGTCTGACACGCTCTGCATAGGGTCACCATCACTGGTTTAGACAGTCGAAAGAAATCTGCTGGCTATTTATCTCATTAGTAAAAGTATGCATGCCCCAATGTAACTCTTGCAGAAACACACACGTTGATATCATATGCGTTTTATTAAATGTTATATTTTGTTATACTACTCTTTGAGCAGTATTGACAATGATGTTATGGGTGTGGATATTGGTTTTATTTATCATATGTTCAAACATGGATAAAAAATCCTCCTCTCCCCCTGGCTGATATGGCTCAGTGGGTTGGAGCACCATCCTGTGCACCAAAGGACTGCAAGTTCAACTGATACCTCACATGCTGACAATGGAGCCCAACTGAGCCTGGAACCCAGGTAACCAGGCAGCCACATTCTGTCACTGCCCCTCCCATCTCACTCGGATAGAGACATTGGAGAGGACACCATGTTTTCGTGTTGTCTCCCCTTGTCCCGAGGCCGATGCCTCAAGAGAGGCAGCGATGAGAGTGTGTTTAGTCGTGGTCGCCGCTGGGTCCGCACTGAGAGGAGAGGACGCCTGTGGCCCTTTTCCCGGCGGGATCCAGAGGTAACACAGGGAGGTTTGGTTTGGGCCAGGCCACCCCTCTGATCCCAACTGAGCAGCCCTATGTCCCCTCCCCGTGTGTTTGGGGGATGGGGGGTGAAGGGAGTGTTCACGTGGGGAGGGTCTGTCCAGAACAGGAACAGGCTGGGTTCGGGTGTCAGGACCAATCATGTTCACACCCCAGGTCAAGGCTAGCTGGGTGGACGTGGAGTGTGGGTGGCACCCTCTGCCCGAGGTCTGTCCTGCGCCCTGGAGGTGAGTCTCCTTTCCTCTCGGTGGATGTCTGTGTAGACACAGGGCTGGACTCAATGCAGGAGCAGAAGGTCCAGTGGGCAGAAGCAGCAGTGACTAGGGCCGGGCTTGAGTCCTCCCAGTCAGCTGCCGGTCACTGTCATTGCAGACCTCCAGCCAGGCCAAGAAGAGGTCTCAGCTGGTCAAAGAGGAGCAGCAGCTGGTCCGTGAAGACCCCCGCCCCACGCCCAGCAGGGAGGGGCCGGTGAGCCACACCACTTCAGGCCAAAGCAGGCCTGAAGTGAGTGTGGCCACCTGGGCGTCAGGGGAACCAGTGCCCATGGGGGCAGGCAGAAGGCCTCCACCAGAGCCACCCAGGCCCCACAGGCCTCCAACCTCGAAGCAGCTCCGTCCCCTCAGGCGGATGGCCATTGCCAGCCTGGCCCTGCAGTGCTGGGGCTATGGTCATCGCAGCAGGCGACAAGACCGGGAGCCTCAGGAGGCCGCGCCGAAGGGTGAGAAGGTGGGATGGTGGGGTGGGGTGGGTGGCGAGGTCCACGTGAGCTTATGGGGAGGGATTGTTGCCAGACACACAGGGAGCACCCCAGAGCCTGGCCAGGAGCAAAGACTGGCCTCAGGCCACCCAGCTGCTGGACTTTGGGCTGGGCGGGGAGGACGCCCTGTGGTGGATCCCGGGCTCTAGCTGTGTGCTGTGCCTGGGGGGCACAAGGGAATCCTGGCATGTGCGTGACTTTTTCTCCTCTCACAACTCCAGCACCAGCCCAGGGGTTAGGTGAGGCTCCTCTTGTTGCACGGAGAGTCCAACCTGAGGAGCCAGAGGCAGAGCTGGCGGCGCCTGAACCTTCAGAGCCCTTGTCAGCTCCAGCCACCAGTCCAGCTGCAGCGGCAGAGCCAGGGCCGGCCGCGGACAGAACTGAGGCGCCACCAGCAGAGGAGGAAGAGCCCTCCCTGGGACCCGTGCAGGGTCCTGAGTCAGAAGAGGAGCTGCCTGTGACGGGACCAACTCAAGGGCCTTCTGGGGAACCGGCCCACGCTGTCCCAAGGCAAAAAATCATTTCCCCCGCACTCCTTGACATCTCCGTTTTCTTTGCTGTTCTTATTATGTTTGTATGTTCTCCATGGCGGACTTTCTTTTTTGATCCTTTTCTTACTTTAGGCTTTGGGGCCCGTTTAACTTTCATTCTTTTCTTTTGCCTGGTGTTGGCCTTCATCATTCCTTGGTATAATCCCTTTTAAATAATAAAATTATTGTTTTTTATTTGAACCGGTGTCATTCCTGATCATGAAATACAGTCAGGATGCTGATCAAGCATCACCACTCTCCTTGTAGAGGCAGTGCCCATACCAGCACATCTCAGAGATGCCCTATGTCCCCAAAGTGGAGCTATCCACTGTGAACTCTGGGGAGAGAGCACTGTGACCATTAGACTGACAGGCTTCTTGTCTAGTGGGGACCAGTCCTGGGGACAAAGTGAGGCAGCAGAGGGCTTAGCGGATTTACGCGGGAGCATGCCAAGAAAGAAAGAAAAAAAAGAGCATCTACCTATCTATTTATATATCAATAATCTCAGAAAATCTTGAAACTCCATTCAGAGAGGAATATATAATGTTTCATTTCTAATGGCTAAGGTAACATATACCCATTGTAAAACATTTGGAAATTGTTTAGAAGCTTAAAGAATGATTTTTTTTTATAATTCATAATCTATTCATAATCACTGTGGAGTAGACGTTTTTATATGTGCCTTTTAAAAGATTTTTTTTTTTTTTTTTTTTTTTTGAGAGAGAGAGACAGAGGGAGAGGGAGATGGGGAAATATCAATGTGAAAGCGGGTCATCCACTGGCTGCCTCCTGCACACCCCAACTTTGGACTGAGCCTGCATGCCAGACATGCGCCCTGATGAGGAATCAAACTGGCAAACTTTAGGTTCATGGACGATGCCCAATCAACTGAGCATACTGGCCAGGTCCTTATATGTATTGCTGCATAGTTTTTAATGAATTTATATCTCATATCTCTTGATATAATTATCAAAAGCAATAAGTATGCGACTAAAATGTTACTAAGTCACAGACATGCTTTACATATTTGAAAACATAATTTTATTTTTGCCATCCTTTTGCAAACATTCATAATGTTAATAATACGCTCATCCTATATAATGCAAGCCCAGCGACCGAAATCGCGAAATGACCAGAATGACCAGAGACCAGAACAACCGCTGCCCCTCGCCCCGGCCAACCCCGCATCCCAGTGGGATGTCCCCCAACCTGGTCAGGGGTGGGGCCGCCAGAAAACTGCCTCTGGCCCCTCCAGCAGGGACTCCCACACCGACCCGGGGCCCCCATCAGGGCAGGCCAGCCAGCCCCCACTCGTGTACCGGGCCTCTATCATCACGTATAATAAAAGGCTTACACTCAAATTGACCCTAACAATGGAATGACCAGAATGACTGCTCAACCAGTCACTGTGACAGTGATGGCGAACCTTTTGAGCTCGGCGTGGCGAAATTTTGTAACATCCTAACTTAAGTCCTGGTGCCGTGTCACATAGAGAAATATTCAAAAAAACCTTTTTTTGGTATTTGCAACCATAGTAAAAGACAAAGACTTATATTTTTGATATCCATTTTATAGATTTAAATGCATGTGTAACAAGAAAAAATCCAGGCAAAAAATGCGTTCCCGTGTCACGTCTGACACGCTCTGCATAGGGTCACCATCACTGGTTTAGACAGTCGAAAGAAATCTGCTGGCTATTTATCTCATTAGTAAAAGTATGCATGCCCCAATGTAACTCTTGCAGAAACACACACGTTGATATCATATGCGTTTTATTAAATGTTATATTTTGTTATACTACTCTTTGAGCAGTATTGACAATGATGTTATGGGTGTGGATATTGGTTTTATTTATCATATGTTCAAACATGGATAAAAAATCCTCCTCTCCCCCTGGCTGATATGGCTCAGTGGGTTGGAGCACCATCCTGTGCACCAAAGGACTGCAAGTTCAACTGATACCTCACATGCTGACAATGGAGCCCAACTGAGCCTGGAACCCAGGTAACCAGGCAGCCACATTCTGTCACTGCCCCTCCCATCTCACTCGGATAGAGACATTGGAGAGGACACCATGTTTTCGTGTTGTCTCCCCTTGTCCCGAGGCCGATGCCTCAAGAGAGGCAGCGATGAGAGTGTGTTTAGTCGTGGTTGCCGCTGGGTCCGCACTCAGAGGAGAGGACGCCTGTGGCCCTTTTCCCGGCGGGATCCAGAGGTAACACAGGGAGGTTTGGTTTGGGCCAGGCCACCCCTCTGATCCCAACTGAGCAGCCCTATGTCTCCTCCCTGTGTGTTTGGGGGATGGGGGGTGAAGGGAGTGTTCACGTGGGGAGGGTCTGTCCAGAACAGGAACAGGCTGGGTTCGGGTGTCAGGACCAATCATGTTCACACCCCAGGTCAAGGCTAGCTGGGTGGACGTGGAGTGTGGGTGGCACCCTCTGCCCGAGGTCTGTCCTGAGCCCTGGAGGTGAGTCTCCTTTCCTCTCGGTGGATGTCTGTGTAGACACAGGGCTGGACTCAATGCAGGAGCAGAAGGTCCAGTGGGCAGAAGCAGCAGTGACTAGGGCCGGGCTTGAGTCCTCCCAGTCAGCTGCCGGTCACTGTCATTGCAGACCTCCAGCCAGGCCAAGAAGAGGTCTCAGCTGGTCAAAGAGGAGCAGCAGCTGGTCCGTGAAGACCCCCGCCCCACGCCCAGCAGGGAGGGGCCGGTGAGCCACACCACTTCAGGCCAAAGCAGGCCTGAAGTGAGTGTGGCCACCTGGGCGTCAGGGGAACCAGTGCCCATGGGGGCAGGCAGAAGGCCTCCACCAGAGCCACCCAGGCCCCACAGGCCTCCAACCTCGAAGCAGCTCCGTCCCCTCAGGCGGATGGCCATTGCCAGCCTGGCCCTGCAGTGCTGGGGCTATGGTCATCGCAGCAGGCGACAAGACCGGGAGCCTCAGGAGGCCGCGCCGAAGGGTGAGAAGGTGGGATGGTGGGGTGGGGTGGGTGGCGAGGTCCACGTGAGCTTATGGGGAGGGATTGTTGCCAGACCCACAGGGAGCACCCCAGAGCCTGGCCAGGAGCAAAGACTGGCCTCAGGCCACCCAGCTGCTGGACTTTGGGCTGGGCGGGGAGGACGCCCTGTGGTGGATCCCGGGCTCTAGCTGTGTGCTGTGCCTGGGGGGCACAAGGGAATCCTGGCATGTGCGTGACTTTTTCTCCTCTCACAACTCCAGCACCAGCCCAGGGGTTAGGTGAGGCTCCTCTTGTTGCACGGAGAGTCCAACCTGAGGAGCCAGAGGCAGAGCTGGCGGCGCCTGAACCTTCAGAGCCCTTGTCAGCTCCAGCCACCAGTCCAGCTGCAGCGGCAGAGCCAGGGCCGGCCGCGGACAGAACTGAGGCGCCACCAGCAGAGGAGGAAGAGCCCTCCCTGGGACCCGTGCAGGGTCCTGAGTCAGAAGAGGAGCTGCCTGTGACGGGACCAACTCAAGGGCCTTCTGGGGAACCGGCCCACGCTGTCCCAAGGCAAAAAATCATTTCCCCCGCACTCCTTGACATCTCCGTTTTCTTTGCTGTTCTTATTATGTTTGTATGTTCTCCATGGCGGACTTTCTTTTTTGATCCTTTTCTTACTTTAGGCTTTGGGGCCCGTTTAACTTTCATTCTTTTCTTTTGCCTGGTGTTGGCCTTCATCATTCCTTGGTATAATCCCTTTTAAATAATAAAATTATTGTTTTTTATTTGAACCGGTGTCATTCCTGATCATGAAATACAGTCAGGATGCTGATCAAGCATCACCACTCTCCTTGTAGAGGCAGTGCCCATACCAGCACATCTCAGAGATGCCCTATGTCCCCAAAGTGGAGCTATCCACTGTGAACTCTGGGGAGAGAGCACTGTGACCATTAGACTGACAGGCTTCTTGTCTAGTGGGGACCAGTCCTGGGGACAAAGTGAGGCAGCAGAGGGCTTAGCGGATTTACGCGGGAGCATGCCAAGAAAGAAAGAAAAAAAAGAGCATCTACCTATCTATTTATATATCAATAATCTCAGAAAATCTTGAAACTCCATTCAGAGAGGAATATATAATGTTTCATTTCTAATGGCTAAGGTAACATATACCCATTGTAAAACATTTGGAAATTGTTTAGAAGCTTAAAGAATGATTTTTTTTTATAATTCATAATCTATTCATAATCACTGTGGAGTAGACGTTTTTATATGTGCCTTTTAAAAGATTTTTTTTTTTTTTTTTTTTTTTGAGAGAGAGAGACAGAGGGAGAGGGAGGTGGGGAAATATCAATGTGAAAGCGGGTCATCCACTGGCTGCCTCCTGCACACCCCAACTTTGGACTGAGCCTGCATGCCAGACATGCGCCCTGATGAGGAATCAAACTGGCAAACTTTAGGTTCATGGACGATGCCCAATCAACTGAGCATACTGGCCAGGTCCTTATATGTATTGCTGCATAGTTTTTAATGAATTTATATCTCATATCTCTTGATATAATTATCAAAAGCAATAAGTATGCGACTAAAATGTTACTAAGTCACAGACATGCTTTACATATTTGAAAACATAATTTTATTTTTGCCATCCTTTTGCAAACATTCATAATGTTAATAATACGCTCATCCTATATAATGCAAGCCCAGCGACCGAAATCGCGAAATGACCAGAATGACCAGAGACCAGAACAA
Source organism: Myotis myotis (assembly GCF_014108235.1). Taxonomy (NCBI): domain Eukaryota; kingdom Metazoa; phylum Chordata; class Mammalia; order Chiroptera; family Vespertilionidae; genus Myotis; species Myotis myotis. Next base: position 77,246,581 of record NW_023416335.1, read on the forward strand.
CCGCTGCCCCTCGCCCCGGCCAACCCCGCATCCCAGTGGGATGTCCCCCAACCTGGTCAGGGGTGGGGCCGCCAGAAAACTGCCTCTGGCCCCTCCAGCAGGGACTCCCACACCGACCCGGGGCCCCCATCAGGGCAGGCCAGCCAGCCCCCACTCGTGTACCGGGCCTCTATCATCACGTATAATAAAAGGCTTACACTCAAATTGACCCTAACAATGGAATGACCAGAATGACTGCTCAACCAGTCACTGTGACAGTGATGGCGAACCTTTTGAGCTCGGCGTGGCGAAATTTTGTAACATCCTAACTTAAGCCTGGTGCCGTGTCACATAGAGAAATATTCAAAAAAACCTTTTTTTGGTATTTGCAACCACAGTAAAAGACAAAGACTTATATTTTTGATATCCATTTTATAGATTTAAATGCTGTGTAACAAGAAAAAATCCAGGCAAAAAATGCGTTCCCGTGTCACGTCTGACACGCTCTGCATAGGGTCACCATCACTGGTTTAGACAGTCGAAAGAAATCTGCTGGCTATTTATCTCATTAGTAAAAGTATGCATGCCCCAATGTAACTCTTGCAGAAACACACACGTTGATATCATATGCGTTTTATTAAATGTTATATTTTGTTATACTACTCTTTGAGCAGTATTGACAATGATGTTATGGGTGTGGATATTGGTTTTATTTATCATATGTTCAAACATGGATAAAAAATCCTCCTCTCCCCCTGGCTGATATGGCTCAGTGGGTTGGAGCACCATCCTGTGCACCAAAGGACTGCAAGTTCAACTGATACCTCACATGCTGACAATGGAGCCCAACTGAGCCTGGAACCCAGGTAACCAGGCAGCCACATTCTGTCACTGCCCCTCCCATCTCACTCGGATAGAGACATTGGAGAGGACACCATGTTTTCGTGTTGTCTCCCCTTGTCCCGAGGCCGATGCCTCAAGAGAGGCAGCGATGAGAGTGTGTTTAGTCGTGGTCGCCGCTGGGTCCGCACTGAGAGGAGAGGACGCCTGTGGCCCTTTTCCCGGCGGGATCCAGAGGTAACACAGGGAGGTTTGGTTTGGGCCAGGCCACCCCTCTGATCCCAACTGAGCAGCCCTATGTCCCCTCCCCGTGTGTTTGGGGGATGGGGGGTGAAGGGAGTGTTCACGTGGGGAGGGTCTGTCCAGAACAGGAACAGGCTGGGTTCGGGTGTCAGGACCAATCATGTTCACACCCCAGGTCAAGGCTAGCTGGGTGGACGTGGAGTGTGGGTGGCACCCTCTGCCCGAGGTCTGTCCTGCGCCCTGGAGGTGAGTCTCCTTTCCTCTCGGTGGATGTCTGTGTAGACACAGGGCTGGACTCAATCCAGGAGCAGAAGGTCCAGTGGGCAGAAGCAGCACTGACTAGGGCCGGGCTTGAGTCCTCCCAGTCAGCTGCCGGTCACTGTCATTGCAGACCTCCAGCCAGGCCAAGAAGAGGTCTCAGCTGGTCAAAGAGGAGCGGCAGCTGGTCCGTGAAGACCCCCGCCCCACGCCCAGCAGGGAGGGGACGGTGAGCCACACCACTTCAGGCCAAAGCAGGCCTGAAGTGAGTGTGGCCACCTGGGCGTCAGGGGAACCAGTGCCCATGGGGGCAGGCAGAAGGCCTCCACCAGAGCCACCCAGGCCCCACAGGCCTCCAACCTCGAAGCAGCTCCGTCCCCTCAGGCGGATGGCCATTGCCAGCCTGGCCCTGCAGTGCTGGGGCTATGGTCATCGCAGCAGGCGACAAGACCGGGAGCCTCAGGAGGCCGCGCCGAAGGGTGAGAAGGTGGGATGGTGGGGTGGGGTGGGTGGCGAGGTCCACGTGAGCTTATGGGGAGGGATTGTTGCCAGACCCACAGGGAGCACCCCAGAGCCTGGCCAGGAGCAAAGACTGGCCTCAGGCCACCCAGCTGCTGGACTTTGGGCTGGGCGGGGAGGACGCCCTGTGGTGGATCCCGGGCTCTAGCTGTGTGCTGTGCCTGGGGGGCACAAGGGAATCCTGGCATGTGCGTGACTTTTTCTCCTCTCACAACTCCAGCACCAGCCCAGGGGTTAGGTGAGGCTCCTCTTGTTGCACGGAGAGTCCAACCTGAGGAGCCAGAGGCAGAGCTGGCGGCGCCTGAACCTTCAGAGCCCTTGTCAGCTCCAGCCACCAGTCCAGCTGCAGCGGCAGAGCCAGGGCCGGCCGCGGACAGAACTGAGGCGCCACCAGCAGAGGAGGAAGAGCCCTCCCTGGGACCCGTGCAGGGTCCTGAGTCAGAAGAGGAGCTGCCTGTGACGGGACCAACTCAAGGGCCTTCTGGGGAACCGGCCCACGCTGTCCCAAGGCAAAAAATCATTTCCCCCGCACTCCTTGACATCTCCGTTTTCTTTGCTGTTCTTATTATGTTTGTATGTTCTCCATGGCGGACTTTCTTTTTTGATCCTTTTCTTACTTTAGGCTTTGGGGCCCGTTTAACTTTCATTCTTTTCTTTTGCCTGGTGTTGGCCTTCATCATTCCTTGGTATAATCCCTTTTAAATAATAAAATTATTGTTTTTTATTTGAACCGGTGTCATTCCTGATCATGAAATACAGTCAGGATGCTGATCAAGCATCACCACTCTCCTTGTAGAGGCAGTGCCCATACCAGCACATCTCAGAGATGCCCTATGTCCCCAAAGTGGAGCTATCCACTGTGAACTCTGGGGAGAGAGCACTGTGACCATTAGACTGACAGGCTTCTTGTCTAGTGGGGACCAGTCCTGGGGACAAAGTGAGGCAGCAGAGGGCTTAGCGGATTTACGAGGGAGCATGCCAAGAAAGAAAGAAAAAAAAGAGCATCTACCTATCTATTTATATATCAATAATCTCAGAAAATCTTGAAACTCCATTCAGAGAGGAATATATAATGTTTCATTTCTAATGGCTAAGGTAACATATACCCATTGTAAAACATTTGGAAATTGTTTAGAAGCTTAAAGAATGATTTTTTTTTTTTTTAATTCGGAGTCTATTCATAATCACTGTTGAGTACACGTTTTTATATATGCCTTTTAAAATTTTTTTTGAGAGAGATAGGGTGAGAGAGACAAAGGGAGAGGGAGATTATAGGGAAATATCAATGTGAAAGTGAATCATCAATTGGCTGCCTCATGCTCTGCCCCTACTGGGGATTCAGCCTGCATGCCAGACATGTGCCCTGATGAGGAATCAAACTGTCAAACTTTAGGTTCATGGACGAAGCCCAATCAACTGAGCACATATGTATTTTCGCGTGGTTTTTAATGAATTTATATCTTATATCTTTTGATATATTTATCAAAACAATAAGTATGCAACTAAAATGTTACTAAGTCACAGGCATGATTTACATATTTCAAAACATAATTGTATTTTTTCCATCCTTTTGCATACATTCATAATGTTAATAACACACTCATCCTATATAATAAATCTCAGCGACCGAAATGGCCAAATGACCAGAACGACCATAGACCAGAACAACTGCTGCCCTTCGCCCCAGCCAACCCCTCATCCCTGTGGGATGTCCCCCAACCTGGTCAGGGGTGGGGCCGCCAGAAAACTGCCTCTGGCCCCTCCAGCAGGGACTCCCACAGCGATCCGTGGCCCACATCAGGGCTGGCCAGCCAGCCCCCACCCGTGTACCTGGCCTCTATCATCATGTATAATAAAAGGCTAACACTCTAATTGACCCTAACAATCGAATGACCAGAATGACTGTTCTACCATTCTCTCTGAGGTACACTACCACCTATTGGTTCCTTTTCTTGTCCTGAAGACTCTTATCACTCAATGACAATTTTGGAACTGGGCATTGGTGGCATGGTATGGGAGTGGTGCCTAGCCAAGGGCCCCACCCCCCTTGTTGCCCCACACCCATAGGGCTACTTGTGCAACTGGCTGGGTTAGGCCAGCTAGCCTGCAGAGTGATTGACTGCCTTGCTCCTCTCCCTGACTAGCTAGCACGAATCACCTGATGGGAAAGTAGGAACTGGGCGTGGGTTGTGGCTGGGGGCTGGGCTGGCCGAATGCAGCTGGTGTAGATGGCCCTGATTGAAGGCCATGCTGAGGGGCCATACCCACTCATGAATTTCATATGCGGGACCTCTAGTAAACAATAAAATTTAATGACTATGATTATCTAATCATACAGGATAATGAAACCAATTATCTCTTAACGATTTGCTTATCTCTATTTTCTCTATGTTAACTATAATTAAAATGTGATTAAGAAATATTTTAAAATACTATATCAATTATATATGTGATGAATTTTCTTTGTACATATCTGATGAATTTTTAGAATAAATACTGAAAAATGGAACCACTGAGCCCTGGTAAGAGTGGCACAGTTGGTTAGAGCATCATCACAGGAATCACTGGTTCCGTTGCTGGTCACAGCACATACTCACTTGCAGATTTAATTTATACTTGCAATTTTTCTCTCTCACATCAGCATTTCTCTCTTTCTCCCTTTCCCTTTTTCTTGCTCTAGAATCAGTGAAATACATGTTCTCAGGGTAGGGTTCAAAAAAAATTGAACCACTGTATCCAAATAAAAATTGTATAAAAAATTTTAATATGGGTTTTCTACCACACAACAAATTTTCATAATAAAGTGGACATAAATTGATTGCTGTGTACTATATATTTTATGCAATATATATGTATTCAAATATTGATTTCATTGTGGAAGCGGGAGAGAGATATTGAAATGTCAGTGATGAGAAAGAATAATTTTATTGGCTGCCTTCTGCATGCTCCCTGCTGGGGGCCAAACCTGCAACCCTGGCATGTGTTCTGGCCAGAGTTGAACCGTGAACTCCTGATTCATAGGTAGATGCTCAACCACTGAGCTATACTGGCCATGCTATCTTACACATTTCTTATAGCACTACATCGCTTAGATATAGTAATCAGTAGAAACTCACATTGTCAAAAATACTATTTGCCCCACAGTACATATTGGGTATTATAATAATACTAGTGACCTGGTGCACGCATTTGTGCACATTGAAAGGAAATTAATTAGAAGGTGGCCAGTGGCACAGGACTGGGCAAGAAGGGCTGGACACACCCTGGAGCCAACCTCCTACGGTCCCTCCCCAGAGTCTGAGAAGTGAGCGGGGTCCTTCCATCAGGTGAGGACCCTTGGCCTGGGCTGTGGGGATCTGGCAAAAATAAGTTCTCTGACATCCCCCAAGGGGTCCCAGAGTGCAAGAGGGCACTCTGCAAAGTTTCCATTGTACAGGGTGTGGAACTCAAACGCAAGTGTGCAGTAAACCAGATTCGGGCCAACAGTGCCTCAGCAACAACATCACCACGGCCAAAGGTGAAATCGAGTGACCCTGCAAAGAATCAGGCTCCCTCCTCTCTGGTTTCGGGGTGCATCACCCAAGAACTGCCACTACCAAGTCACTGCAGCTTTGCAACTCCTGCATTGAGTGTCTGCCCCCTGGTGGTCAGTACGCGTCATAGTGACTGGTCAGGTGTGAGGAGGAAAACTTAGCATGTAAGGCTTTTATGTATATAGTTGTAATAAAGGCTGTTGAGATCTGAATAATGGGTAGTTGCTTTCTTGCCAATTATTATATTGGTGATGGTAAGAAAAAAAAATAAGTTTTGATAAAAAGAAAACTGTTTTGACACTTTGGATTTTCTCAAGCAAAAAAAAAAAAAGGATAAATGTAAAAAGCACATTTATTGTTGACATACCTGGATGAAAATAACTGTTACACTGTATTATTAAAAAAAATAATAGTTTGCCTGGGAAAAAGTGGTTATGAACTAAAAAGTCTTTAAATTTTTTTTTCTTAACATCTTTTTTACCCATTTGCTTTCTGATATCAGAGTTGCTTTTTGTTGTTATTTTTTAATGTTTTTATTAATTTTTTTGAGAGTGAGGAAGGGAGAGGGAGAGAGAAACATAGATCATTTCCTCCCATACACATTCTGCCTGGGGACTGAATCTGTAACCTGGGTATGTGCCCTGACAGGGAATTGAACCAGTGACCTTCTGGTGGATAGGACAACACTCAACCAACTGAACCACACTGGTCAGGGCTTAGAGTTTTTGTTTTTTTTGTGAGTGTTTTTTTAAAATATATTTTTATTGATTTCAGAGAGGGAGGAAGAAGGAGAGAAAGATAGAAATATCAAAGTTGAGTGAGGATAATTGGTTAGCTGCCTCCTGCACATTCCCTGCTTGGGATCAAGTGTACAACCTGGTCATGTGCTTTGACTGGAAATTGAACCATGACCTCCTGGTTCCTAGGTTGATGTTCAACCATTGAGGAGCCACACTGGCCAGTCCACAGTTTCTAATAAGAGGAAGTTTTTTATATATATACTGGGGATGTTCCTGAAACCAAGGTACATGCCCTTCACCGGTATCTAACCTGGGACACTTGAGTCTGCAGGCCGACGCTCTATCAATTGAGTCAAACCATTCAGGGCAAGAGGAAAGTTTTTAGAAAATTAAGTTTGTATTATAAATGAGCCCTGCACTTGTATTCCCAAACTGACTTTATAAATAACCAAATGATACTCTTACAAGAGGGCCGGTGCACAAAATTCATACAATAGTACTCTCCTTCTTTCCCCCTGCTGCTGGCACCGGCACCCGGCACCCGAGACCCGGGTTTCCCTCTGGCCGCTGGCATCTGGGACCCGGGTTTCCCTCGCAGAAAGAGGCCCCACTCACCTGCTGCAGCCCGACAGTCAGTGGCCCGGGCCTCCCTCTTTGGGGTGATCATGGAGCCTCTCGATTGATCACCTCACCAGCCAGTGGCCTGGACCTCCCTCTGCGGGGAGATCATGCGGTGATGACCAGACCCCTGACCAATCACATAGCACCCACCTTTGCTGGCCTGGTGCCAGTGGGTGTCATAGCGTGTTCCTGGATGGTAACCTGGATGGTTGTTCCACTGTTCGGCCGTTTGGTCTATTTGCATATAATGCTTTTATTGTATAGGACTAGCAACACTGAAATGGGTTGTTTATCTGCTTTTTCTTTGCTTATTCCAATAACATTTTGAAAATGTGAAATAATGGAAATATAAGTGATCTAATTTGCAGTTCTTTGATTGTTAAGGCCCAACTTTTTCCCCTTTAATGTTTTATATATTGTTAACTGTGCTTTTATAAAGAAATTGTTCTATTTGTAAAAATTACCTATTTTTCTGTTCAGTTGTTGTCCTTTTAAATGGATCACTTTATCGACGCCTACTGTTTAGACAGTACAAAGAAATCAGCTGGCTATTTATGTTATTAGTAAAAATATGGATGCCCCAATGTAAATATTGCAAAAAAACACACTTTTTATATTATATGTGTTTAATTATATGTTATAATTTGTTGTATACTCTTTGAGCAGTATTGACAATGATGTTATGAGTGTGGATATTCGTGTTATTTATTATATGTTCAAACATGATTAGAAATGCATACTCTAGCCCTGGCTGATATGGCTCAGTTGGTTGGAGCATCATCCTGTGCACCAAAGGACTCCAGGTTCAATGCATACCCAGGTTGTAAGTTTGATTCCAGGTAGGGGAATGTAAGGGAGATAACTGATCAATTTGCTCTCTCTCATTCTCTCTTCTTCTCTCTCTCTAAAAAGAAATGATAAAACCATATCCTCAGGTGAGAATTAAAAAAAAAACCAAAAACCATTCTCTAGTTATTCCAATGACACTGAATGTTCAAATGATGTTTCCCATTAGCTCTGATACTTTAGGTTCCATTAAGACCTTATTGCTCTTTGTTTTTGTATTTCTTTGCAAGAAAAACAAAACTCAAGAATTTATCTTGCCTGTCTGGTGTGTCTCAGTGTTTGAGCATTGACCTATGAAGCAGGAGGTCATGGTTTGATTCCTAGTCAAGACACATGCCCAGGTTGTGGGCTCAATCCCCAGTGTGGGGAGTGCAGGAGGCAGCCGATCAATGATTCTCTCTCATAATTGATGTTTCTTTCTCTCTCTTCCTTTCAGAAATCAATAAAAGTATATATTTATGTAAAAAAATGTATTTTATTTCAATGTAGTCACTCTATTTTATTGGCTCTACAATATCAATGACCATAGCTATTATTTCTCATTAATTTCATGCTCATATTAGTATTCAGTTACATAAATATAATTCAAAATTCATTAACTGTTAATTCATGCATACTTTACCCCATTTTTCAATAGAAAATTCAATTTCCAGTTATTAACATTCGTGGGTCTCCACAATATCTTTTCAATCTATCATACTTGATAAATTTCCCACCATTGAAATAAGTGTTTTATGTATATTTATCATTACCTAAAAAATACATAACTTCTATCAAATGTATTACTGAGCTGAGCATAGAACCTGGTAGTTGTAACACATTTGAAAAGACTATATATACTATATTCCACACACAAAAGAAATATATGAGAAACAAGATTTGATAGAATATTTCCTGCAGATGACAAAACACAATGAGGATAATTAATGGCTCATAATAAAATAAATAAAACATCCTAAGAAATGCACATATGTTTCACACTCATAGAAAGGTTCATTAGTGTGTCTTAGTTGGAGATATGATCATATTATCCTGGATGATTACATTCTTTACATGCTGCATTTTTATTTAGGTAATAACAATTTATAATATATACTAAGGAGAAAGTTAAAGAAAAATGTGTTCTAAAAGGTTGTGATTGAAAGAGAAAAGCCAACCTACTTTTTAAAGGTGAGAGCTTAGGACAATCTGGGCTTACCTCTCATAATATATAGCAGCATGTTGGCAGAGCAGTGCTGGCCCATTTCCCATCAATTCCCCAACAGACACTGGTTAAATCTAGGTGTGAAAGTGTCACTGAATGGCCATGGGACAAGTTGAAGCCAGCAGTATACTTTAATTAAGGCATAGAAATAATGAAAAACAAAACCAAGTTTATAAAGTCACATTTTAAATATATATGTATGTGTATATCTAATCATCTATCATCTATATCATATATCTTCTATCTAACTATATACCAAACTAGATTTCTTAAGGATGTAACACAATTAAAGATGTCTTTTGAAGCACTGTTCATCTCTACTCTGAAATCAATGATAGACTCACCTAATCTCTGTTTCTATTTGCTCCACTCTGCACATATTGCTGCCTTGAGAGATAGAAGCAACTTTTTGACTACTATACAAATTTTTCTTGTTTGACTTGGATTTTTCTTTTTTTTGCACTGCTGATGATATTACTCTGGAAAAAAAAGAAATTTTGACATTTAACTGCCCATATTTAAAGTGTATATAGTTTAAAAAATATATTTCTACCTATGAAAACAACACCTAAATTAAGAAAGTGAATATTCCCATCATTCCAAAAGTTTCCTCTTACTCCTATTATAATGCCCTTTTTCATTCCCAAGTGTGCTCCCTACTTCATCCTAAAATAATCACTTACGTTTTTCATCACTGTAGATTAATTACGATTTTGCATAATTTTATATAAATGGAATTGTACAATATCAACTCTTTTTTGTTTATTTTCCTCAGCATAATTAATTTATATTTACATAGTTGTGGTGTGTATGTGCATCCTTTTTTATTGCAAAGTGGTATTTCATTATACAGATATAACACAGTTTGTTAGCACCTTTACTTGTTGCTGGACATTTTAGTGTCTTCTAGTTTGGGGTTACCACAAATAAAGTTTTTATGAATATATTTATACAAAATTATTTGTTTGGACACAGGGGAAATAGAAATTATTGGATTATGGAGTAGTTGTAAACTTTTTAGGCAGTTGCCAAATTCCTTTTTAATCAGTTGTATCCTGTACTCCTGTCAACAGTTTATGTGAGCTCTAGTTTCTCCACACCATTTCCAACATATTGCATGGTTAGTATTTTTAATTTTAGTAATTCTAATAGCTGTGTGTTGGAATTTTATTGTGCATTTAATTAGTAAACTGATAATCACTAGTGATATTGAGAGTATTATTTCATGTGCTCATTTGCTGTTCATATATCTTCTTTTTGGAAGTGTCTATCTTTTGCCCATTTTTTAATTGAGTTGTTTATTTTCTTATTGAATTTTGAAATAATTTATATATTCTCGATATGTCTTTTTAAAACATAAAGTTGCAAACATTTCTTGCCAGTGTGTGGCTTGTTTTATCATTCTCTTGATAATGTCGTTTATAGAGCAGAAGTTCTTAACTTGGTTGAAGCCTGGTTAATCAATTTGTTCTCTTCAGGATCATGCTTTTGGTGTTGTATCTACATATAAACAAATATCCCAGGACACAAAGACTTTTTTTCTATATTTTCTTCTGGAAGATTTAAAGTTTATATTTTGCATTTAGGTCTGTGACACATTTTGATATACAATGTGTAGTATAGATTAAAAATTAGTTTTTCAATAAAGATATCTACCTGTTCCAGAATCATTTGTTGCAAATAGTATCCATATATCTGGCACTGCCTTTGTACCTTTGCCAAAACACCATAATTCATATACATGTTTCTGAGTCCTCCATTTTTTTCAGTGATCTATGTGTTTGACACCAATGTCACATTGTTTTTATTATTACCACTATAAAGTATTTCATAAGATGAGGTAATTAATTACCTAAATGTGTTGTATTACAGCATCAGCTAAAATCCAAAGTATAATGTAAATATTATCAGCTTAAAAACTCTAAATCTCACCATCTAAATCATCTGAGGGTGAGGCCATGGGTAAGATCCATCCTGTGGCAAAATTTCTTTCCACCTATAGACCTGTGAATCTAAAAAACAAATTAGTTGCTTCCAAAATACAATGATGAAGCAAGAATAGGACAACTGTTGTAGATTTTCCATCTCAGAAGGGAGAAAAGGAAGAAAAAGAGCACTATTCCTAAAAATTGTAAAGTCCAACACAGGAAATTCTATCAGGCTTTAAGGCCTAGAAATAATCCTCTGTGGCTCAAGCTCCACCTTCTGCATCCATGGTTTCTTCTTCTTAAATGATAGCACATGTTCACAAATGAATAGTTTTATCAGCCTGTATCCTGTAGAAGTTGTGGAGTCTGACAACCATATAGGTTAATGAACTTGAACTGCCTTTGAATTGGGTCTGGCTGGCACTGGCTTTTGAGAGTCACTTGTCAAATAGCCAGGAATTTGGCAAGCCCATTGTTAGATTATTGATATATTAAAATCAATCAGGTCTGGTAATATATATAACAGAAACTGGCAAATAACACAAATCAAAACTTGTTTTCTTACAATAAAGCTGATTTACCAATGTTCCAGTAAATATACAATAAATACCTGAGCAATTTATCTAATTCTAACCACAGCAAGTCTAATTAGATCACATTAGTGAGATAAAAATCACAAAGTTTCATAAGCCAGTGGACAACTTACGTGGCACTTACCAGTGTATGGAGAAAAAGCCATGGAAGAGCCAGTGGTCCTTGAAGTCACTTTCTTTGGTTAGCTGATCTAGAAATACAAAGTTATATGCTGGTGTTCTGATTGGAAGTCCAAAACTATTTATCACATGCCATCTATCAGGTAATTTAATATTTTAAACATAATATATGTTCATTCCTTGGAGTCTTTTCATGTCATTATTTCAAGTGTTTCTTTGGATAATGAAAACATGCTTTTCAAACTTCATTGCTCACATATAAACCTAACTACAATATGCAGTATTATGTCACAAATATTCATTACTTAAATCAATCATTTCTTCCGTTAGTTACGGAAGTTAATAAAGTGTCCTCTCAGCATAAAAAAAAAATGCTAGGCAAAAAGTAAAGATAAAGAACTTCTTCAAGAAACCAATATTGCAGCCCTAACCGGTTTGCCTCAGTGGATAGAGCATCGGTCTGTGGACTGAAGGGTCCCAGGTTCGATTCCGGTCAAGGGCATGTACCTTGGTTGGGTGCACATCTCCAGTAGGGAGTGTGCAGGAAGCAGCTGGTTGATATTTCTCTCTCATCGATGTTTCTAACTCTCTATCCCTCTCCCTTCCTCTCTGTAAAAAATCAATAAAAATATATTTTTAAAAAAAAGAAACCAATAGTGCAGATGGGATAACTATATATATATACATATAATTTGAAGAAGGGTATAAAACATAATATCCAGAAGTAGAAAGAGCCCAAAGCAAACCTAAGAATACAGAGTATATACTGAGTAATATATTGATTATTCCAATCAGCCCTCACTATTGTAAAATAATTATTTTGAACTTTCAATTATTAGATTACTGTAATAGTGTTTTCCTTCAAAATTTTTAGAAATTTCTGATACCAATAGCTGATACCAATCTTCTGGGTAGTAGGTCATCAGTATGTGAGATACTGATTAAAACCCCACATGCAAGCCCTTTTGAGAAATGCTACTCTTTTTCCCTGTAGAACGAGGAGTTCCAGAAGTTCTTTGATACCATTTTCTTAGTTTTAAAGCTGGTATTTTCACATTACACAAATATTATTCTATTATATAGCTGTTGCAGATTATTTTCATGAGCATATAGAATTTTTTCTTATTTTCAGAATAATCAAGAAGCTGTACATGCTATTAATTTTCTAGGTTTTCTTGCAATTATAAATTGCTGTGTGACAAAGTTCTGGCCAATAAGGCCCCGAGAGAAGTCCATGTCGATGCTTGACAAGATATTTGCTTCTTTATACATGTGAGAAGTGCTGATTTTACCCTTTGTCCTGATCCCAAAGTGGGTGTATTCCTAAACCTTTGAGCCATATGGTGACCATTAGTTAAACATTTAAGGACTGTAGAGGAAAAAAGAATGACCTAGGTTTTTTATGGTGATAATGAGCTGTTGAGTACCTTCATCAAAAATCCTTGCCTGGCCTGTGTTGCTCAGTGGTTGAGTGTCAACCTCTGAACTAGGAAGTCATGGTTCTTTTCCCAGTCAGGGCATAGGCCAGGGTGTGGGCTTGATCCCCACTAGGGTGTGTGTAAGAGGCGGTCCATCAATGTTATTCTCTCTCATCACTGATGTTTCCATCTCTCTCTCTCACCCTTCCTCTCTCTGAAATCATTTTTTTTAAAGAATAATTCTTTGACTCTGTGGCTTAAGACTTAATTATTTGAATTCTTTCTTCTTCCAACTATAGAATGTCAAACAGAACAATAATTATAAATTCTTATGGTTGGAAAAATAGGAGTTGGAAAATATAAGTCTTTTTAAAAAAGCCTCTGGATCTCAATTTCCCCTCTTCTCAATCCTTTTAATTTTCAACCTTCCTTCAAGCCATACTTTGGAAAAGGCTGGCTTATGTACTCTCTACTTTCCCACCTCCCACCCTTGCTCACTCCAATCTGCCTTTCATCTCTACAAATCCTCTGAAAATTTACCAAGTCCAGTGGATCTTCTTGTCCTCATCTTTGCTCACCTCATTGAAGTATTCAAATTGTGATTTTGTACTCCTGTTTGAGACAGTTTTTCTCTTTTATAATACACTAGAGGCCCGGTGCACAAAAATTTGTGCACTCGGAGTGGGGGGTCTCTCAGCCTGGCCTGTGCCCTCTCACAGTCTGGGACCCCTCGGGGATGTCCACCTGCTGGCTTAGGCCCCCTCCCTGGGGGATTGGGCCTAAGCTGGTAGTCACACATCCTTCTGGCATCCTGGGAGCCCTCAGGGGATGTCCACTTGCCAGCGGGGAGCAGGCCTAAGCTGCAGTCAGACATCCTTAGTGCTACTGAGGAGGTGGGAGAGGCTCCTGCCACTAGCTCTGTACTGGCAGCCATCAGCCTGGCTTGTGGCTGAGCAAAGCTCCCCCTGTGGGAGCACACTGACCACCAGGGGGAAGCTCCTGCATTGAGCGTCTGCCCCCTGGTGGTCAGTGTGTGTCTAGCGACCAGTCATTCCCAGTCATTCTGCTTTTAGGTTCAATTTGCATATTACCCTTTTATTATATAGGATAGAGGCCTGGTGCATGGGTGGGGGCTGGCTGGTTTGCCCTAAAGGGTATCCCGGATCAGGGTGGGGGTCTCGCTGGGGTGTCTGGCAAGCCTGGATGAGAGGCCAAGGGCCGGTTTCAGACTGGCCACACCCTTTCTGGGATGGGGGTCCTGCTGGTGTGCCTGGCCAGCCTGGGTGAGAGGCTGATGGCTGTTTGCAGGCTGGCCAAAACCCCCAGTGGGAACCCTCACCCCATAAGGGTGTGGCCAGCTTGGGTGAGGGGCTGATGGCTGTTTGCAGGTTGGCCACAGCCTCTTCAGGTTGGGGGTCCCCGCTGGGGTGCCTGGCCAGCCTGGGTTAGGGGCTGATGGCTGTTTGCAAGCTGGCCAGAGCCCCCAGCCACCCAAGCTCCCAGTGGAAGCTGGCTGGAAGCAGGTATCTAGGGTTTATTTGTCTTCTATAATTGAAACTTTGTTGCCTTGAACAATGCTGGCCAGGGCAGGCGGGAATTGGTTTCCTTCATCACCAGGGCAACCAAGCCTCTTTCTTGCTCCAGCTCTGTGGCTGCCAGTAGCCATCTTGGTTGTGTTAATTTGCATATAGTTGCTCTGATTGGCTGGTGGGCGTGGCTTATGGGCATGGCTTGTGAGTGCAGCCGAGGTATGGTCAATTTGCATGTTTCTCTTTTATTAGGTAAGATGACAGTTTATCTCACTGTTTGTTTTTTGCCATCTTTTTTTTTATTGACCCTGTGCTAAAACTGAAATCTTAATATTGGTGTTTCTCAAAGTTAGGCCCTAATACTTCACCCTGTGTTTTTTACACTTGTTCCTAAATGATATCATACTTCTCTTGACTGTAAAAATATCAATACACTAATGAGTAATAAATTTATATATTAATTCCAGAAATTTTCTCTGAGCTTCAGTCATATGTATCCAATTGTTCATTTGACATTTTTACTTGACTAGCTCACATTCTTTCAAATGTAAGTGTTCATAATTTATTGGGCAACTATCCCATTATTTCTTTCAAATTTTTCTCTAATATAGAAATATGCACTCTCATTCAATATCCAGTTATTTGTTCAAGCTTCAAATCTGATTCCTCCCTTTTATTGAAAACTTTATACCAAACCTATCATTAATTTCTGTTTATGCCACCAATCATGGCTCTCCACTTACATAACTGACATCTCTGTTATATCAGCACAGTGACCTCTTAATTTGTTTCCCTCTTTCAATCTTTGCCTCCAATCTATCTTATATTTTACAAAAGTCAGAAGACTTTTTAAAATGTAAAACATTAAAAAGTAAATAAGTTTCTCTTCAGCTTCAACTATTTAATATCTTCACATTGTAGTTGGGATAAAATGCAAAAATTACCCCCATGGCTTACAAGGCCCTAAATGTTGCATTATTTTGCTGAAATAAATCCCCCCATCCTCAGAATGAAATAATTTCCCCCATTACACACAAAGCTCTTAACTGCTCAGAAAATTAGCTCATGCTGCTTCCTGCCCTAATATTTTTGAGCATAGTTAGTTTCTTCTTATTTTTCATGTATTAATTTAAATCATTCAGGTAATTCTTTTTATTTAATTTTTATTTATTTTAAAAATTAATATTAATATGTTTATTGACTTCAGAGAGAGGAAGGGAGAGGGAGAGGGAGATAGAATCACCAGTGATGAGAGAATAACATTGATTGACTGCCTCCTGCTTGCCCCCGACTGGGGAGACAACCTGCAACGCAGGCATGTGCCCTGACCTGGAATCAAGCTGTGATCTCCTGGGTCATGGAGCAATGCTCAACCACTGAGTACACAGGCCAGGCAAATTCTTCTCGTATAATTTTTACTTCTTTTTCATTCTCTATTTCAGCATTTTATTTCTCTATTTATTTACTGTGATATATTTATTATGATCTGGTATAAATATATATATATATTTCCAATTCAACTATGAACATTACTTCTAAATTGTTTATCAGTATATTTTAAATGCTACCACAGGGCCTGGTAGGAAAACAACAAACAAACATTTATTCAACAAATAATCATTGGATATCCACTATGTGCTAGGCACAGTTAGAGGTGCTGGTTATATGATGGGGAATACATTAAGATACCTACTTTACTTAGAGTTTTGTGTTCTGATTCTGTGAACTTCTCTCCAAAGTGTAGTTAAATAAGGACTCTGTGTCAACTATACACTGAGTGGCCAGATTATTAGGACCACCTGAAGTTTGTAGGCAAATTAGCTATAATTTCACGCTGAAGTTGCTAGAGGGCCAGATCATTATAAATAGGGAAGCAGGTTGTTTACCATGACAGTAGAAGTGATATTTTTCTGAAGATATGGGTAAACAATGTGATTTAACAGCCTTTGAATGTGGGATATATATTATGATGAGTGGCCAGATTATTATGACCACTTGACATTTGTAGGCAAATTAGCTGTACACTGCATTGTATGGGATATGGAAGCCAAAGGCCTGTTTGAAAACCTTTGTTGTCTGCAGTCACCAAGATAAAATGTCTTCAATTCACAAGGTTTGGACAGTTGGGCATTCGAAAAAAAGTCATGTGGTCCGATAAATCACGTTTCCAGTTGCATCATGCAGATGGCAGAGTGAGAATTTGGCAGAAACAGCATGAGTACAACCCTTCAAGCTGGTGGGGGCAGTGTTATGGTTTGGGGCATGTCTTCCTGGCATGATTTGGGCCCTTTAATTCGTGTGGAACAACGTCTGAATAGCACAATATACCTAAGTATCATTGCTGATCAGGTTCATCGTATCATGTTGATGGCATATCCCAACAGAGATGGCTTCTTCCAACAAGACAATGCGCCATGCCATGGTGCTTGTATTGTGCAGGAATGGTTTCAAGAACATGAGGGAGACTTTACCTTGCTTAGGTGGCCCCCACAATCACCAGTTCTCAATCTAATAGAGCATTTGTGGGACGAAGTTAAAAGAACCATCAGGCAGCTGGTTCCATAACCATCAAATCTCACAGAACTGGGCAGTGCTACTCATCATGGAATTGTGTGAGATTCCTCGCATCACCTTTCAACATCTCGTGGAGTCAATGCCAAGAAGAATTGCCTCAGTTTTGAAGGCAAAATGTGGCCCAATGAAGTACTGATAGGGTGGTCATAATAATCTGGCCACTCAGTGTAAATATATATATCCCACGTTCAAAGGCTCTTAAATCACATTGTTTACCCATATCTTCAGAAAAAAAATCACTTCTACTATTGTGGTAAACAACCTGCATCCTTATTTATAATGGTCTGGCCCTCTAGCAAGTTCAGTGCGAAATTATAGCTAATTTGCCTATAAACGTCAAGTGGTCATAATAATCTGGACACTCAGTGTATATCAATAAAGCTGGAAAAAAACATATAAGGCCTCTGTGAAAAGGTAAACTTTAAATCAAGCCCCAAATTATGAAAAGACAATTAACCAAACAAAAGTCTGGGGAAAGAATATTCAAGACAGACAGTAAAAATACAAAGACTCTGAATTTCACATATTTAAGAGACAAAAAGGCGGTCATATGGCTAGAAATTATGAATCTGTGAAGAAAAATTTATAAATGGTGTCATGGAAATAAGCAATGGGCAATGCATATAGAAGTTATTAAAGAGTTATAATAAGAGATTTGCACTGATTTTAAGGAGCAAAGGAAGGAAGATGGGATGAATGGAAGGAAAAAGGGAAGGAGGGGGAAGGGAAGAAAATATTGGCCCTACCAATAATATTACCTGCTGATTGAGAATATGGCTAAAAGACAGTAAGGTCTCCTGCTGCTTCCTCACATAAAATGATCTTGTGACATTATGTAAATTCACTGAACCTGCTACTTCGTGTTAATTGACATCTGATCAACTGGAAATGTCTAAAACCTGGCAGTCACTTCTAATATCCTCATATGATTCAGGAATTTCAGTGTAGTACCCTAATATTTCAGCTAAATCAATTCTCCATAAATATTATTTTGACATGGTTATTATCTCCTCATCTCTTATTGAGTAGAGGTCAATATCAGGTAGTCTAACTGGAGGGATGTTGAGGCTCTGCTTGTGAGAGAAGTCATGGTAGGAGGCACCACCATGCCCAGAAGCAAAGCCGGCAGGAATGCCTGTAACCCACGGATACCATAAACTAGGTGGACTCAGAGAGTTCATTTTTTTTTTTTTTTTGCCAGAATCCCCACAATCTCCTCCCTGCCATGTCATTTCAGCCTAAGCAAGCAGAAGCATCCTTTAAAACAGATTTTTGACTAATTGTGTTCTCCTATTCTACAACATGCTGGTTACTACTACTCTCTCATTAAAGTTATTACTTCATTAAAGACTAATAATTTGAGAACCAATTTTCATTTTAAGCCACTAACATACCAGCACATAATTTGCAAATAGGCAATTTATTTTCTAATTCTTCAAAATGCACTGTATTTTTCAATCTGGAGTATACAAGTTTCATCTTAAATGTTTTGCAATGAAAAAGGAAGATTTTTCTTAGGTTTCTGTTTGAATTAGGATTTAGGTAAACACTTAGATAAATAGAGACTAATTTTTAAAATATACAGTATCTATAATTTTTCTATTCTAAGCACATGTTTTATCTTTATGTTGTTTTAAATTAAATTTATTGGGATGACATTAGTTAACAATATTACATAAATTTCAGATGTACAAATTTATAATATAACATCAGTATACTCTACTGTGTGTTCACTACTCAAACTCTAGTTTCCTTTCATCACCTGTATTTGACCCGTGTTACCCTCTCTGTATCTACAATTTGCCTGTTGTTGTTTTTTTTTTTTAAATTTCACTGAATTTTTTGTGGTAACACTGGTTGATAAAATTATATAGGATTCAGGTCTACAATTATATAATACATCATCAATACACATCATCTGTATATTGTTTTGTGTGTTTACTACCCCAAGTCAAGTCTCTTCCTATCACCATTTGTCCCCCTTTTATCTTCTTTTACCTTCCTCCAACCCCCTTTCTTTTTCTCTGGTAATCATCATACTGTTGTCTTTGTCTATGATGTTTTTTTTTTTGTTGTTATTGTTTGTTTGCTTAATCCCTTCACCTTTCTCAACCTCCTGCCCCATGACAGACTGTTCTCTATATCTATGTGTCTGCTTTTGTTTGTTATTTTGTTAATTAGATTCTACATATAGGTGGAATCACATAGTATTTGTCTTTCTCTGAGTTGCTTATTTCACTTATCATAACAATCTCCAGATCCATCCATGCTTGTCTGTTTGTTTGTTTATTTGTTTGTTTGTTTATTTATTTATTTATTTATTTTTATATCCCACATTAGTGAAATCATATGGTTCTCTTTTTTTTTTCTTTCATCTGACTTATTTCACTTAACATAATGTTCAACATCTATCTATGTTGTGGCAAATGGCAATATTTTATCTTTTTCATATCTAAGTAGTCTTTAATTATATACATGTACCATATCTTCTTTATCCAATCACTCATCAAAGGATACTTAGGTTTTTTTCATGTCTTTACTACTGTAAATAATGCTATATACATAAAGAAATGAGAAGTATTGGAGAGGATGTGGAAAAAAAGGCAACCCTAATATATTACTGGTGTGAATGTATATCGGTGCAGTCGCTAAGGAAAACAGTATGGAAGTTTCTGAAAATATTAAAAAGAGAACTACCAGGAACCCCTCTTCTGGTCTATTTATGTTTTTTCATTCCCTTTTGGAATATATTTATAGGCACATTTAGTGTTTTTGTACTCATGATGTATTTATTTTATTGTCATAATAGCTAACATTTATTTGGTATTTTTTATGTGGTTAGCAAGGGTTTAGCACTGGTTACCAGGTTCACCTCACTTAATCCTCAAAACAGCTCCATGAATTTATTATCAATAAAAGCATTAAATATCTGATAAAAATTAAGCAGAGAGATACTAAATAACATTCTCAAAAATTATAGGTAAGAAAGATTAAGCCAAGACTAGAATTTGACCCCATTCTGTCTGATTGCAGGTTTACTCATTGATTTGGGAAAATTTGGCATTTGAGCTTAATACTATTACTAGCACTCTTAAAGAAAAAAGTATTCTGAAAGTTATTAAAATAGTAAGGAAGATTTCAAAATGGCAGTGGATTAAGTAGAAGTTACACTGACATAGTCCCAGGACCAAACTGAATTACAACTAAAATACAAAAAACATCCTGAATAATCAACTGAAGACTAGCTGGAAAGAACCCTGATAACCAAGGATGGAAAGTGCATAAAGGAGGGTAAGAAGTGTGGAGGCGTGAAAGGGCTGGCTGGGCTCCCACAGGCATCAGCTGAAGTTCAGAAGGGATAACTCAGCTGTGGGCGGTTCCCACTGAGAACTCTGGGGTCTAACCCCTAAACGGGGCTGCCCAGCCCAGAGCACCAGAACTGAGAAAGCGGCAAGCATAATATCTGGCTGTGAAAAATAGCAGGGTTGCTATCTGCCAGCGAGAAATAACTGAAAATGTAGGCACCATCTTAAAGGGCCAACACACAAAAATTCATGTGTAGCCAGTCAACTTGGGCTCTAGCAGAGGGAGGGCAGAGTGAATTGGAGCTGTGTGAGCAGAAGCCAGGGTTAGGAGCTCTAGGGTTAGAGCTCAGAAGGCAGACATCCTCATTTCCTGTGGTGAGTAATTCCCTCATACTGTAGAGGGACATCTTTCTCTTACAGACCTTTACCATACAGGCAAATTTTGCCTAGGGGAGGAAGCAATTACCCCACCCTCTTGGAATACCACATGCCCCACCCTGTGAAGTTTCTGAGGCCCATTAAGAGACAGAGAATAAAAATCAGCCTGCATGCAGAAAAAATTGCCCTCCATCTTGGAAAACCCCTTGCCCTACCCTGTGGAGTTTCTGAGGCCCATTGAGAGACTGAGAATAATAATCAGCCAGCAGAAAGAAGCAATTGCCCCACCCTGTTGGAAAAACTATCATCCCACCAAGCTTTCACTAGCCTGAGGCTAATAAAGACTAAATAGCAGTCAGCCTACAGGCAGAATCATGTCTCTGGAGGCTTTGAGTTTTGTCTGATCTAAGTCAGGCACCAGTCTAGAAAAAGCAAACTTTGGTACACATCTTGGTCCCAAAGGCACCCAGCACCAGCAGAGTGAGTCACAAGCTGTGGATTGCTGATAGCTACAAACAGAGTACTCAGAACAGGTCAAAAATAGTGTCTGACACTGTCCTGTTTGAGAGATTGGGATTTGTAACAGATTTACATAATACATAGATACAAACCCAAAAAAGCAGCCCAAATAAGGAGATAAAAATGTAGCCCCCAAATGAAAGAACAAGAGAATTCTCCAGAAAGAGAGATAAATGAAGTGGAAATAAGAAATTTATCAGACATCAAGTTCAGAATAATGATGGCAAGGTTGCTCAACAGCATGAGAAAAGATATAGTAACTGTGAAGAATGACATAGCACTAATAGAAAACAGAGTGGACGGAATACACAGCTGATTAGGGGAAGCCAAGGATTGGATCAATGAATTAAAAGACAGGGGTAGAAAAAAATATCACTCAGAGAACCAAAAAGAAAAGCAATTAACCCCCCCCCCAAAAAAACAAAACAAAACACAATAGCAATACAGCTTAAGGGAGCTGTGGGACAGCATGAAAAGTAACAATATTCATATACTAGATGCACAAGAAGGGGAAGAAAGTGAGCAAGGAATAGAAAACCTGTGTGAAGAAATAATGGCAGAAAACTTCCCTAATCTGGGGAAGGAAAAAGTCACATAAATTCAGGAGGCACAGGGAGTCCCAAGGAAGAAAAAACCAAACAGGCCCATGACCAGACGCATCATAATTAAAATGTCAAAAATTAAAGACAAAAAGAGATTCTTAAAGACAGCAAGAAAAACAAACAAACACTTTGTTACCTACAAAGGAGCTCCCATAAGGCTGTCAGCTGATTTCTCATCATAAATTCTACAGGCCAGAAGGGAATGACATGAAATATTCAAGGTAATGAAAAGCAAGGATCTGAAACCAAAATTAGTATATCCAGCAAGGATATCATTCAAAATAGATGATGAAATAAAGAGCTTCCCAGTACAAAAAAAAAAAAAAAAAAAAAAAAAGGCTAAAGGAATTTATCACCATCAAACCAGCACTGCAAGAAGTGCTAAAGGGACTGCTGTAATGAGAGGAAGAAATAAAGAGATAAATATAGGAATAGGAATTGAAATAGCAATAAATAAGTATCTATCAGTAATAACCGTTAATGCAAATGTATTAAATACTCCAATCAAAAGACATAGGGTAGCTGAATGGATATAAAATCAAGACCCAAATATATGCTGTCTATAGGAGACCCACCTCAGAACAAAGGACTCACACAGAATGAGAATGAGAAAATGAAAAAAAAAAAAATGTCCATGCAAATGAAAACAAGCAAAAAGCTGGGGTTGCAATATACATAGTGAACAAAATAGACTTCAAAATGAAGTCCATCACAAGAGACAATAAAGGTCATTAGATAATACTAAATGAATTGATCCAACAAGAGAATATAATCCTGGTAAATATATATACACCCAACAAAAACTTCTGGATGACTTTAAGGGAGAGATTGACAGCAATATAGTCATAGTAGGGGACTTTAACACCCTGATGATTTCACTGGGTAGATCTTCCAGAAAAAAAATTAACAAGGAAACAGTGACTCTAAATAGAATGCTGGATCAGATGGATTTAATTGAGATTCATAGAACATTTCACCTCAAAGCTGCAGAATATACTTCTCAAGTGCATATGGGCCATTCTCAAAGATAGACCACATTTCAGGACAGAAAACAAGTCTCTAAAAGCTCCAGAAGAATGAAATCAAATCAAGTATCTTCTCAGGCCCTGACTGGTTTGGCTCAGTGGATTGAGCGACGGCCTGCGGACTCAAGGGTTCCAGGTTCAATTCCGGTCAAGGGCATGTACCTTGGTTGAGGGCATATTCCCAGTAGGGGGTGTGCAGGAGGCAGCTGATGGATGTTTCTCTCTCATCGATGTTTCTAACTCTCTATCCCTCTCCCTTCATCTCTGTAAAAAATCAATAAAATATATTTTTAAAAAAAGTATCTTCTCAGATCACAATGGAGTAAAATTAGAAATCAAATACAGTGAAAATACTCAAAAATATTCAAACACATGGAAGCAAAATAGGATATTATTAAACAATGAATGGTTATAAATAAAATCAAGAAAAAAATAAAAACCTTCCTGGAAACAAATGAAAATGAATGCACACAACCCCAAATCTCTGGGACACAGCAAAAGTAGAGCACCACAAGCTACCTAAAAACAACAACAACAAGACAAACAAAAAAAACAATATACTATTGAACCCTACAATTTAAAGAACTAGAAATAAAGCAACAAGAAATTTTCCTAGTAAGTAGAAGGAAGGAAATAATAAAGATTAAAAATAAATGACATGGAGACTAAAAAAAAATAAATAAATACAAAATATAAATTAACCAAGAGCTGGTTCTTTGAAAAGATAAACAAATCAATGAAACTTTAGCCAGACACATCAAGAAATAAAGAGAGAGGACCCAAATAAATAAAATAGGAAACAAAAGAGATGAAGTAACCACTGACACCACAGAAATACAAAAGATTGTAAGAAAATACTATGAACTGTATGCCAGCAAGCTGGACAATGTGGAAAAAAGAAAAATAAAAAAAAAATTTCTAGAAAAATATAATCTTCTAAAACTGAATCAGGAAGACTAAGAAAACCCAAATAGGCCAATACTAATTGATGAAATTGAAGCAGTAATCAAAAAAACTCCCAGCAAACAAAAGCCCTCATCATCCAGACAGCTTAACGGGGGAGTATTACCAAGCATTCAGAGAAGAACTGACCCCAACCATCCTCAAATTATTCAAAAAAATTCAAGAGAAGGAACATTTTCAAGCTCTTTTAATGACGCCAGTATTATCATAATTCCAAAACCAGCTCAAGACACTACAAAGAAAGAGAATTACATGCCAATATCTGTGTTGATCATAGGTGCTAAAATCCTCAACAAAATATTAGCAAATAAGACCCAGCAATACATTAAAAAAATCATAGACCATGACCATGGGATTCAGGGGATGCAAGGCTTGTTCAATATTCCCAAATCAATAAATGTGACACATCACATAAACAGATCACAAGATGAAAATTACATCATCTTATCAATACAGGCAGAAAAACCATTCAACATCCATTTTTTAATAAAAACTCTCAGAAAAGTGGAAAGAAAAGGGTCATACCTCAATATAATAAAGGCCATATATGACAAACCTACAGCAAACATCATATTCAATGGGCAAAAAGTAAAACCATTTTCCCTAAGAACAGAAACAAGACAGGGATGTCCACTTTCACCACTCTTATTCAACACTAGAGTCCCGGTGCACAAAAATTTGTGCACTCAGGGGGAGGGGGGTCCCTCAGCCCGGCCTGTGCCCTCTCCCAGTCTGGGACCCCTCGGGAGATAACGACCTGCTGGCTTAGGTCTGCTCCCGGGTGGCAGAGGGCAGGCCCAATCCCTAGGTGCAGCCCCTGGTCAGGCTCAGAGCAGGGCCGATTGGGGAGTTGGGGCACCGCTCCCTGTCATGCACAGAGCAGGGCGGATTGGGAGGTTGTGATTCCACCCTCAGTCACGCACAGGGTAGGGCCGATTGGGGGGTTGGGGCACCATACCCTGTCACACTCAAGGCAGGGTCGATGGGGAGGTTGCGGGGCCACCCCCTGTCATGCACAGAGCAGGGCCCATCAGGGGGTTGGGGTGCCACCACTCTCACACTCAGGGCAGGGCCGATGGGGAGGTTATGGCTCTACCCCGCCACACACAGAGCAGGGTCCGAGGGGGGAGGGGGAGTTGGGGCGCCGCACCCTGTCACACACAGAGCTGCAGGGCGATCAGGGGGTTTGGGCACTGCCCCTGTTACGCTGATCCCGGTGCCGGGAGGCCTCACGGCTCCACTGATCCCAGTGCTGGGAGGCATATTACCCTTTTACTATATAGGGTAGAGGCCTGGTTCATGGGTGGGTGCCGGCTGGTTTGCCCTGAAGGGTGTCCTGGATCAGGGTGAGGGTCCCCACTGGGGTGCCTGGCCAGCCTGGGTGAGGGGTGAGGGGATGATGGCTGTTTGCAGCTGGTCACACACCCTTCAGGGTGGGTGTCCCCACTGGGGTGCCTGGCCAGTCTGGGTGAGGAGCTGAGGGCTGTTTTCAGGCTGGGGGTGACTGAAGCTCCCAACCGCTCCTTTTTTTTTTTTTTTTTTTTTTTTTCCCTGGGCCAGCTTTAGCTTTGAGGCTTGGCTCCAGCTCTTAGGCCTCCGCTGCTGAAAGTAGGTTTCTGGCCTTTGCTTACAATTTTGCGATCCTGCTGGCTGAAGCCTGGCAGGTTTCTGGGGTTTTGTTTAGCTTCTATGTTTGTTACATAGTTGCTTGCAGCTCTGAGGCCTGCAGCTGCAGGCGGGGAACATTGCAGTCCTCCGTCACTGAAGCAAGGAAGCCTCATGTTAGTTTCAAGCTGCCTGGCTGCTGGCCGCCATCTTGGCTGACAGTTAATTTGCATATTGCCCTGATTAGCCAATGGGAAGGGTAGCGGTCCTATGCCAATTACCATGTTTCTCTTTTATTAGATAGGATAGTACTGAAGTCTTAGCCACAGTGATCAGACAACAAGATGAAATAAAGGCATCCAATGTGGAAAGGAGGAAATAAAACTCTCATTATTTGCATATGACAATATTGTACATAGAAAACCCTAAAGACTCCACCAAAAACCTACTAGATTTAATAAATTAATTCAGCAATGTAGCAGGATACAAAATTAACACTCAGAATCCATGGTAAAGGCTGTCCCAAAATTCACTCAAGAAGTAATTTTGATAGAAAATACAGGTTTATAAATAAAAATTGTAAATGTTTTGTTGATTCATAAAGTATACAGTATAGGGTTATGTATGGCACAAAAAACTGGATTATCATATTGCGGTGGCAAGCACCATTAACTGTTATTGCCTGGGCAGCCGCATTTCAGTCATGGAAAATTTCAACAAAAGAGTGCGTATGTGCCAGCAAAGCTGTGGAGGCCATTTACCTGATATGCTATTTCATACATAACCCTATACTGTATACTTTAAGAATCAATAAAAATTTATAATTTTTAATTATAAAACTGTGTTTTCTATCAAAATTACTTCTTGTGTGAATTTTGGGACACTCTTTATTTAAATACAACAATAAAGGAATTCTCCGAAAGAGGAAATAAACAAACAACTAAATTTATCATTGCATCAAAATAACTGAAATACTTAGGAATAAACTTAAGCAAGGAGGTAAAAAATCTGTACTTGGGAAATTACAGGAAATTGAAAAAAAGAGATAGAGGAAGATATAAACAAATGGTAAAATATACTGTATTCATGGATTGGTAGAATTAACACAATTAAAATGTCTATACTATACAAAGAAATCTATAGTGTAAATGTAGTCCCAGTTAAAGTACCATCAGCATCATTTCACAGATCTAGAATAAAAACTCCAAAAATTTATATGGACCCCTCCCCCAAAAAATAAAACCGCTGAATAACTGCAGCAAACTTGAGAAAGAAGAACAAATTTGAGGGATCACAATATCAGACATCATGTTATAATACAAGGCCACAATAATCAAAACAGCCTAGTACTGGCAAAAGAACATGCATATAGATCCATAGAACAGAACAGAAACCCCAGAAATCAACCCAAGCCCTTATGCTCAATTAATACTTGACATGAGGCAACAGCATAAAATGGAGTCAAGACAGTCTGTTTAATAAATGGTGTTGGCACATCTACACAATGGAATACTATGCAGCTGTAAAAAGGAAGGAACTCCTACCATTTGCAACAGCATGGATGGAGCTGGAGAGCATTATGCTAAGTGAAATAAGTCAGTTAGAGAAAGATAAATATCACATGATCTCACTCATTTGTGGATTATAATGAACAACGTAAACCGATGAACAAAAACAGATGTAGAGACAGAGAAGCATTGATCAGATGCTCAACTCAGAGGGAAAGCAGGATGGGGTGGGGGTGAGGGGGAAAGATCAACCAAAGGACTTGTATGCATGCATATAAGCATAAGTGATAGATATGGACAACAGGGGGTGAGGGTGAGGGCAGGATTGGGGGGATGAGGGGACATTGGGGCAATAAGGACACATTTGTAATATCTTATTCAATAAAGGGAAAAAATTTTAAATAAGAGATAAATCATATCTAATAAATGAAGAGAAACTTGCCTATAAAAAAACAAATAAATGGTGTTGGGAAAATTGGATAGATACATGAAAAAAAATGAAACTATATCACCAACTTACACCACACACAAAAATAAACTCAAAATGGATAAAAGACTTAAATGCAAGTTGTGAAACTATTGAAATCCTAGAAGAAACAATAGGCAGCAAAATTTCAGACATCTTGCATAGCAATATCTGTGTGGATATATCTTCTAAGGCAAAGGAAACTAAGGAGAAAATAAACAAATGGGACTACATAAAAATAAAAAGCTTCTGCACAGCAAGACAGTAAAAGAAACCATCAACAAAATAAAAAGGGATCCCACTGTATGGGAGAACATATTTGTGAATGATACATCTGATAAAGGGTTAATATCCAAAATATATAAGAAACTCATACAACTTAAAAAAAGGAAGATAAACAATCTGATTAAATAATGAGCAAAGGACCTAAATAGACACTTGTCCAAAGGGGACACACACATGGCCAAGAGACATATGAAAAAAATGCTCAAACTCACTGATCATCAGAGAGATGCAAATCAAAACTAAGATGAGGTATCACCTCACATCTGTCAGAATGACTATCATCAACAAATCAACAAATGAGAAGTACTTGCAAGGATGTCTGGAAAAGGGAACCCTAAAACACTAATTATGAGAATGCAGACTACTGCAGCCTTTATGGAAAACAGTATAAAGTTTCCTCAAAAAATTAAATATGGAACTGCCATTTGACCCAGTGATCCCACTTCTAGGAATATATCCTAAGAAACCTGAAACACCAATCAGAAAGAATGTTCCCCTGTGTTCAGAGCTGCTGCAATTTACAATACAGGAAACAGTACAAATGCTCATTAGTAATAAAGAAGAATCTCTTACCCTTTGAGACAGCATGGAAGCACCTGGAGAATATTATACTAGGCAAAAACTAACTAGTCAGAGAATGACACATATCAGATTCTGTCCCTCATATGTTGACTCTAATGGACAAAATAAATGTTGAACAATGTAGATCCAGAGACTTAGAAGCATGGAACAGACTGTTGAACCTAAGAAGGAATGTGGGGGTGGATGGTGGGAGGGAAGAGATCAACCAAAGAATTCTTTGGATATATGCAAAACCCAAGGACCCAGACAACAGGGTGGTCAAGGCCTGAGGTGGGAGGCAAGGGCAGGCTAGAAGGAGTCAAATGGGGGGAAAAGGCAGACATATTTGATACTTTCAACAATAAAGATCTAAAAAATAAATAAGCAAATGGGAAAAAAAAAGATATTGAAGGACAAAAAAAAATAGTAAGGAAGATTTAGGATTATTCTGATAAGTGTCAAACTGACAACTCCAATATAATAAAATAAGTGGGATATGTACCTAACGAGCTGATGGGTGGGTGCAGAGTAGCAGAGGATGGAAAATCACTAAGAGGAGACATCATGGCTATGGAAATCTGTGCCTGATGACCTAATAGAATTCTTGCTTCAGGCAAGCCAAAGTGATAAAATTTCAATGGGGTGGGGGGAGGAGAACAAGAAATTTGATCAAATGTCAAGAGTTATCACATATCAATTGTAGAGAGATTCCATCTAAACTGGTTGAGCAAGATTCTTGCTAAAACTGGACTGTGTAGATCTGGCAAGGATAAGGATCTAGGTCAAGGCCTAATGAAGAGGGCTTAGAAGAGTCTGACTGAAGCTTGGTCAAGGACAGCATCTTGTCAATTCACTATAAGAATAACAGAATTTAAAAATGAAGAGGACCTTAGAAATAACCTGACCCTACCAATCTCCTTATAGATAAAAATGTTGAACATGTACGTGCATTTGCTTGTTCAAAGTTACTTGTTTGATGAAACCCGTGAAATTATACCTTAGCCCTATACACTTGCTTTTATATTATTATTATCTTTTATTGGATTATTTACAGCTTACCCAAACGTAAAAGAAATTGGGTACTCTATAAATGCATAATGGCACAACATGTAATAGATAAAATAAACCTTAAATCTTTCAATAAAAATTGACATTGTTTATTTTAGATTGCTCTTTCCTCATCCATTTATCAGTTAAAAATATATTTTCAGGTTTACTAACAAATGACATATTTGTTGTTTAAAGTGGTGTTGTCTGGATAGTTATACAGGATCTTTAAATGTCAAATGGGAGTCTATGGAAATAGATTGGAATTCTAATCTTTTTATTAAAGGTCTTCTATGGAGCTCTAAATGAAAAACAGTGTGTGAGAACATTGTTTTAGCACCTGTTTTATTGCCTTCACTTGATGTAATTAGTGTATTTAAAGACAGCCCTATTGGTTACACCATATGGTTTGTAATCATTAGTATAATAATAGATGTACCATTAAAATGGAGCTCAACAACTGAGTGCTACTGTTCCATTATGCTAGTCTAATAGGGGGTTTTCAGAGAGTTGACTGAATCCCAGTTTTGAATCTCTGACACACTTAGATTCTCTAGAAAATATTTTAAGAGATAAAAAAAAGCAAATTTGCTATTGTTATTTGACTTAGATATTAATAAATATATTTATGCTGCCTTGACCTGTCTGACTATAACATAACATTTTAAATAAACTATTATTAATGATGGCAATGAATCTTATTAACTAACACTTTTAAATGTGAAGATGTGCTATCTTCTGTTTTACCAAAACTAGATTTTCATTGTGAAAGTTGTATTAATTTTTCATTCACATTAATTTCAATTGTTGTTAAAATAAGAAACATATTTTTTCCTGATATGAAAGTATAGTAGACAATAAGAAAATGACACAGGTCTTTATAAACCATGAAAAAACTTACCTTTAAAAACCTTAAAAACATTATTTGTGTTTAAGCAGTGATTCTATCTTCTTATTTACTACTAGAGGCCCAGTGCACGAATTCGTGCACCAGTGGGGTCCCTCAGCCTGGCCTGCGAGATCGGGCTGAAACCTGCTCTCCAACATCCAGTGAGGGGTCCCGAATTGCGAAAGTGCCAGCCGGGAAGGGGCCGTGGGAGGGCTCCAGGACATGTCCGGCCCATCTGCTCAGTCTTGATTGGCTGGACCCCAGCAGCAAGCTAACATACTGGTTGGAGCATTTACCCCCTGGTGGTCAGTGCACATTATAGCTACTGGTTGACCAGTTAACTGTCTGCACCCTGGTGATCAGTGCATGTCATAGCGAGCGGTCGAGTGGCCTTAGCATGTCATCAGCATATTATGCTTCGATTGGTTGAATGGATGACAGGACAACCAGATACTTAGCATATTAGGTTTTTATAATATAGGATAAGCTATAAGTGGTGACAAGCAAAACAAGAATCCTCCTTGTGACAAGATTACAAGCAAAATAAGACACCTATTTTTAGTGCTGTTCTCCAACACTTAACTATGCATTTACCCACATTTTTAGACATATCCATGTAAAGAAGCTATACTCAAACCTCAGTTCCTGAATGTTTCCCATCTCAAGCAATTTAGTTTTCAACTGAGATGCTCACAAAAAATGTCTTAGTTGTCAAACAAAACTTTTGTTCTTGACCCAACAAACTTTCCATACTGATACTTTTTTGATCAGTCATGCATCTCTCAGGCAATAAACAAAGAAGAGAATGTGAGAGTATGAGTCAGTTTACCATTGAGCCTCACATTGTTCACATCCCAGGAAATTGTGCTACAGATATTTTCATGTTTGTTTGTTTTGCCTGGCACTCGCACCTGTTGCTGCTTATTATTACCAAATACACACAGTAAGTGACCATGGGCCTAAAAAGTTTAGTGATAGCAGCAAAGTGAAAAGAAAAGTTATGAGAACAATGATAGAGCTTAAAAAAGAAATAATTGCAAAGTATGATGAAGGTGTTCTCGTTTCTGATCTGGCTACTTATTACAGCATGGCGAACTCTAAGGTAGCACAATTTTAAAAAATAAAGAGGCCATCAAGAGTGCTGATGTTGCCACGGGTGTGAAAGTGCTCATGAAACAATTATCACAGGCAATTGAGAAAGATTAAAAGAGAATCATCTGGGGAACTGGAACGAATTAATTTAATTTATATTATTTCTAATAGAAACAATGATTTGATTTTCAAACAAATCACTTCTCAGCCTTCTGGAACAATTAAGTTTGAGAACTGAGGTTCCATTGTATCTGTGACTATCCTATATAATAAAAGCCTAATATGCTAAGTATCTGGTCATCCAGTCATCCATTCAACCAATCAAAGCGTAATTTGCTAATGATATGCTAAGGCCGCTTAACTGCTTGCTATGACATGCACTGACCACCAGGGGGAAGACAGTCCACCAGTCGACCAGTCGCTATGACATGCACTGACCACTAGGAGGCAGAAGCTCCGACCACCACATTAGCTTGCTGCTAGGGTCCAGCCGATCAGGACTGAGCAAGATGGGCCGGACATGCCCTGGAGCCCTCCCTCAGTCCCCTCCGGGCTGGCCAACCTCCTGCATCCCTCCCTGACCCTGATTGTGCACTGGTGGAGTCCCTTGGCCTGGCCTGCACCCTCTCACAAACTGGGACTCCTCAGGGGATGTCAGAGAGCCTGTTTCACCCCGATCCCTCAGGCCAAGCTGAGGGACCCCCTGGTGCATGAATTCATGCACCGAGCTTCTAGTGTTATATAAGTACTGGAGGGCAATGAAGTTTGCCAACCCAAAACGTGTCTGAAATATTATTTTCAGCTATTTATTTTTAAGAAACAAGACTTAGGGAAAAAGCTTTGAACTTCCCCATAAGTGCCTAAAATATTTTAGGTAGAAGGCATTTTCAAGGAAAGAGCTTTCACCATAGATTAATGTAATCCTATATAATAAAAGGCTAATATGCAAATATACTGAAAGGTGGAACAACCAGAACAACCAAACAACTGAACCAACAATCTCTATGATGTGCTCTGACCAGCAAGGGGTGTGCATGGAACAGGGAAGGTGTCAGCCACAGCAGGATGGTGGAGCAAATGAGTGAGGGCACCAGACCAAGGTGGTGCACCAGTTGCTGTCTTTGGGGCAAGCCTCTGGTGGGTACTGAAAATTCTTTGCTCACAGGTGTTTCTGGTACCACTTCCATTTGCTGCTGTTTGACTCTTGAGTATGCCATTGTCAATTGTCTTTAGAGAACAGAATCTATGAGTCTGTTTCCGTTCTGCTTGTTTGTTTAATTGATTTTTAGATTCAATTATTTATATATATGCATTTATTGTCATTTTATTTTCTTCTTCTTCTTCTTCTTCTTCTTCTTCTTCTTCTTCTTCTTCTTCTTCTTCTTCTCCTCCTCCTCCTCCTTCTCCTCCTCCTCCTCCTTCTCCTCCTTCTCCTTCTCCTTCTCCTTCTCCTTCTCCTTCTCCTTCTCCTTCTCCTTCTCCTTCTCCTTCTCCTTCTCCTTCTCCTTCTCCTTCTCCTTCTCCTTCTCCTTCTCCTTCTTCTTCTTCTTCTTCTTCTTCTTCTTCTTCTTCTTCTTCTTCTTCTTCTGATTTTTCTTCTTCAAAAAGATCCTTTAACATTTCATGTAATACTAGTTTGGTGATGAACTCTTTTAGCTTTTCCTTGTCTAAAAAGCACATTATCTGACCTTCAATTTTAAATGAAAGCTTTTCTTGGTAGAATAATCTTGTTTGTAGATCCTTGCTTTTAATCACTTTGAATATTTCTTCCTATTCCCTTTTGGCATGCAAAGTTTCTGTTGAGAACTCAGCTGACAGTCATATGAGTGCTACCTTGTAACTAATTGCTTTTCTCTTGCTGCTTTTAAGATTCTCTCTTTGTCTTTAACCATTGTCATTTTAATTATGATGTGTATCAGTGTGGGCCTCTTTGGGTTCATCTTGTTTTGGACTCTTTGTGCTTCCTATTTTTTTCACCATGTAAGGGAAGGGAAATTTTCTGTAATTTTTTCAAGTTGGTTTTTAATTTCTTGTTTCCTCTCTTCTCCTTTTGGCATCCACATGATTCAAATGTTCTGGTATGCTTGAAGTTGTCCTAGAGGCTCCTTATACTATCTTCATGATTTTGAATTATTTTTTTTTTCTTTTTGCTGTTCTGATTGGGCATTTTTTGCTTCCTCATATTCCAAATTTCTTATTCGATTTTCAGTATCCTCTACTCTACTGTTGATTTACTATAAGTTAAAAGTTCTCAGAAAGTTTCTTGAGCATTTTTATAACCATTGTTTTTGAACTCTGCATCTGGTAGTTTTCTTGCTTCCATTTCATTTAGCTCTTTTTCTGGAGATTTAGTCTGTTCGTTCATTTGTGATGTCTTTCTTTGTCTCTTCACTTTTTATATTTCCCTGTGTTTGTTTCTATGTATTAGGTAGCTCTACTATGTCTTCCAGACTTGGTAGAGTGGCCTTGTGTAGTAGGTGTCCTGTAGGGCACAGTGGCTCAGCATCCCCAGTCACCTGAGCTGGGAACTTCAGGTGTGCCCTTGTGTAAGCTGTGTGTACTGTACTATTGTAGCTGAGCCTTGGTTGATGTTGATGACACTGGGAAGGACTGACCTCCAAGCCAATTGGTTGTGTGGATCATCAGGTTTGAGTGCAGTGGGAGAGCTACTGTACAGGAGCCAACCCTATTGAATAGGACTTGCTTCAGGGGGACTTTAGTGCTTTCCAAGTTTGACCATTGAATGTGTCAGTCATGGAAGTGGTAGTGATGACCAGAATGGTGAGCCAAGGTATTTTCCTGGGGTTGTGTATGGAGACATCAAGGAATGAGCTCTGTGAACCAGAAGATTTAAGCAAAGGTGTAGAAAATTTATTACAAGTAGATTCAGGCTCCCAGCAACGGGAGGGGGATCCAATAGTGGGCTTCCTGTTAAAGCCTTGTAATCCAGGGGTATATATTTGCCACAAGCCTGCTCTATATCTACCTGTGTTATCACCTGATTGATTCCCTCAATTGTTTTTGCCCAGCAATGAACCTGAACTTTTCCTGTTTCTATGTGTTGTTTTCTGTTCCTACGCTGAACTTTTTCTGTTTCTATGCCTTTCTACATCTTGTTGGTACAAGTCCTCCCTTGTTTTCCCATGCCTCCCACTTTGAGTCCAAAAATATTTTATTATTTCTGCATGGTTGGTTCCTGTGGTTAGGCTGGCACAAACTGCCATGTCTTCCCCTGCCTGTGTTCCACCTGCCTTTATTTTCCACTGGACCCCTGCCCTATCTGCCTACATTTCAAGGTAACCCTCTTAGTAGGGTTGTAATCTGTCATGGTCGAAGCTGACTGCCAGGTGCACTGGCTCTGGAGGCTCCAAGGAAGTGCAAAGTCAACCACTGCATGTGCCTGTCCTGGGCTGATATTTGTGTTGAGCTTGGAGGTGCTCAGGAGAGGCCAAACTATAAATCAAGGTTGGCTGCCACTAGTGCTAGGCCTGGGGCCAGTTATTGAGAGGAACAGGACATGCTGGGGCCAGCTGCTGCTTGTTTGAGAGATTTTAGGAAAGTCTTAAGCATGTGGCAAGAGAGGCCATTTGTATGGAAAAGCCACTGAAAATGACTTGAATGAGTCTGCAAGTAAGGATGGACAGAGTCTCAGGGAATCACTAGGGCAGGGTGAAAAGTGTGAGCCAGTTTGATGGAGAATCAGACATAGTATCCTGCCTGCCAGCTCTGTGGCAGGGAGGGCTCAGCAAAGGAACAACGACCTCTGACAGCACATCTGTCTGGGAGAAAGCTGCCCCTCCAGCTCTCAACCTGATCCCATGCAAGTTATTTTCTCCCTGTGTGTCTCAGATTCCTTTCAAGCTACTGCCCCAGTGCTGAATCTCAGAAGGAGTAAGTCCAATTAAATCTGTGCACTGGCCCTTTAAGAGGAACTGCCTGGGGCCAAGCAGTTTCCATGTCACACAGCCATACCCTTGCTGGTTTTTATAGCCACAAGTTGTGGGGACTTCTTTTTCTAGTACTAGAACCCTGGGATGGGATCCCACAGTCCTTGGGGAAACATCCACAACCAAGATATCCCTGGTGAGTGTGAGACCAGCTGGTTCTGGGATTCCACCCTGCATCTCCA
This sequence comes from Myotis myotis, assembly GCF_014108235.1. Taxonomy (NCBI): domain Eukaryota; kingdom Metazoa; phylum Chordata; class Mammalia; order Chiroptera; family Vespertilionidae; genus Myotis; species Myotis myotis. The sequence continues at coordinate 77,281,900 of NW_023416335.1, forward strand.
CCCTTCCTACCAGTCTTGATGTGCTTCTTTAATTCCGGTAGTTGTAGGACTTCCATTTAGTTATATTTCATGTGGTTCTGAAAGATGGTTGTTCTGTATTTTAGGTGTAATTTGAATGTTGTTGTGAGAGGTGGTGAGTTCTGAGTTGGCCAATACCACCATCTTGACCAGATCCTATCAGTTTTCTTTTAGTAAAAAGAAACCTACATAAGGGAAAGAAGTAAAAGTAATTAGCACTATTTCCATAATTTACTCATTTAGCTATGTAAACACTTGATAAGAATGCACTGATCTATATAATAGCTGACAATCCTCTTCACTGAGAGAGAGAAAAAAAGTAACCAGTTACTGTATCTAGATCAAATTCTAGAATCTCTGAGTTAAATAAGGACCTATCCATCAGGTCTCTATATATTGCTATTTGTGGTAAAATATCTTGTAAAATTTGTACCTCACACAATGGAGAACAGAGATAATAGCCATAATAAAAACGAATCCTTGTGGAGAGAAAAAACTAAAACACAGCAGTCACTACAAAATAAGTTATTGACTAAGAATAATAGACACTCCATGAACCAGAAGAAAAATGAGGTAATTTGTTAGCCCATTTTTCAGACTTGCCCTCTAGCTACCGGAAACAACTTGCCTGTCCTTTATTATCTGTGCCCATATGCGGGTCGGACATTGGAAAGAACATGCTCCCTGAGGGCTTTACAGTTTTACCAGCAAACTTCTTATTAATTGAAATTAGTAGAACTTGTGTTCTATTAAACATTTAATCATTTCAATGTGTTTCAGACCAGGATAGAGTTTCTTTGAGATTCTAATTCACCCCAACACCCAACCAATTTCTAGTATATTTGCTGTTTATAAGTTCCACAGGCAGTTTTGACAGTTAAACCTTTTGTAAGATATTGGTTTTAACTTTTTAGTGTCTTTACTTATTGATAATATTTTGAGTGCACACACAACTTTTCTGGTACATAGTAGGTTATTATTTACTTAATACAAAAAAATAACTATGTTTTTCCTCTGTATCCAAATTCTTACCCTGAGACAATGAAAGACAGCTGTTAAGTCCATGTAGGGCAGTGGTTCTCAACCTTCCTAATGCCACTACCCTTTAATGCAGTTCCTCATGTTGTGGTGACCCCCAACCATAAAATTATTTTTGTTGCTACTTCATAACTGTAATTTTGCTTCTGTTATGAATCATAATGCAAATATCTGATATGTAAGATATATTTTCATTGTTACAAATTGAACATAATTAAAGCATAGTGATTAATCACAAAAACAATATGTAATTATATATGTATTTTCCGATGGTCTTAGGAGACACCTGTGAAAGGGTCATTTGACCCCCAAAGGGGTCGTGACCCACAGGTTGAGAACCACTGATGTAGGGTTTCTTTTCTTTTTAATCCCCCCCCCCCCCCCCCTAGGCTATGTATTTTAGAGAGAGAGAGTAAGAGAGAGAGTGAAACATTGATGTGAGAGAGGAACATCAATCCATTCCCTCCTATTCAGGTCTTGAGATAAGACCCACAAACTAGATATGTGTCCTAATTGGGAATCAAATTTGAAACCAACTGAGCCACTCCAACCAAATGAGCCTCCCAGTGAGTGCCATGTATGGGTTCTTTATTGTTGGCAAAGAAACCTAATAAAATGTATTTAGGTGTTTATACATGAGAAAGAGTAGTTGTCCTTCCTCACTATCTAAAAGAGTCTGCTTGAACAATTTTCAGTTGTTATTGTAATCTTTTGGATTGTTAGTACATTTCTCTTATAGAAATATATGACTAATATCACTAGTTTTGTAATTCATAGAGTCTCATGGTCCAAAATCTAATTCTCTCTTGAAATATTCCTCTAAGAAATTAAATCTCACCCAGCTAGCACGGCTCAGTGGTTGAGCATTGACCTATGAACCAGGAGGTCATGGCTTGGGCACATGCTCAGGTTGCGGGCTCGATCCCCAGTGTGGGGCATGCAGGAGGCAGCCAATCAATGATTCTCTGTTATCATTGATGTTCCTATATCTCTTTTCTTATTCTTTCCTCACTGAAATCAATAAAAATATATTTAAAAAATAAATCTCTCTGGAGCCCACATTTATTAGTCATAAATTAAATTTTAGGGAACCTAGGCTCTTAGTTTCAGTAAAATTTGCTCCACAAGCTCTCATTCTGGAGAAGTATAAAAACACAGTCTCACAAGTGTTAAGCTTGAACATCATCATTTTGTATTACTTGCCTGTATACAATGCTTATCAATCTGGTTTTCAAAATAGGTGTAGCCATATCAAGACCTTTAGAATAATAGGTTTGAATAAAGAGTCAACACCTTTTCCATTTCCCCCCCAAAGACTTATGACCTCAATATGACTGTCTTCCTAATGCTGTGATTTCTTTTTTTTAGCAATAAGATGACTACTTATTTTTAATTTTTATTAACTGTATTGGGGTGACATTGGTCAACATGAACATATAGGATTCAGATGTCGGTTTCTGTGTTACAAGATTGGTGTACTGCATCATGTGCCCACCACCCAAAGTCATATCTTCTCTTGTCACCTTATATTAGGACCCTCTTCTGACTTCCCCACCCCCATAATCCCTCTGGCAACCACCACACTGCAGTTTGTGTTCATGAGTTTCAGGTTTATATCCCACATATGAGTGTTATCATATGGTTCTTAGCTATTCTTAACTGACTTGTTTCACTTAGCATAATGTGCTCAAGGTCCATTCATGTTGTTGCAAATGGCACTATTTCATCCTTTCTTACGGCTGGGTAGTATTCCATTGTGCATAGCCTATATAATAAAGAGGCAATATGCAAATTGACTGTCACACCCTCACACACGATGGCTGCCCTCATGTGGTCACAAGATGGCAGGCAGGGGAGGGCAGTTGGGGGGACCAGGCCGGCGGGTGAAGGGAGTTAGGGGTGACCAGGCCAGCAGGAGAGGGCAGTTGGGGGCCATCGGCCGGCAGAGGAGCAGTTAGGCATTGATCAGGGTGGCAGGGGAGTGGTTAGGGGGTAATCAGGCTGACAGGCAGAAGTGGTTAGGGTCAATCAGGCAGGCAGGTAGGCGAGTGGTTGGGAGCCATCAGTCCTGGATTGTGAAAGGGATGTCCGACTGCCGGTTTAGGTGGGACATCTCCCAAGGGGGTCCCAGATTGGAGAGAGTGCAGGCTGGGCTGAGGGACACCCCCCCCCCCCCAGTGCATGAATTTCATTCACCAGGCCTCTAGTCTATATATTTATATTAAGAGGTATATGCAAATTAGGCCAGGATGCCATAACTGGTCACGACCGGACAAGAAGAGGTTGCAGGTGCAGGTGAGGCCCGGAGTGGAGACAGAGGCAGAGACAAGAGGGCCTGTCTGAGCTGGCGCAGTGGCTCCAGCAGCCTGGAGCAGCACAGGCAGGGGAGCCAAGAGGGCCTGGGACAGGCGGAGCTGCCGTGCCAGCTTGGATAGCTCTGGAGTGGACACAGGCAGGAGGTAGAGGGTGCCTGGGGTGGAAGTCAGGTGTGGGTCCAGACTGCTTGTGGTGCTGGTCTTGCCTGACTCCTGTGGCGGCACAGTGCTGTCCGAGTCAGGTGTGGGTTCCAGACGCCTGCAAGGTGCCTCCTTGCATGGCAGGAGACAGGGTGCCTCCTCGTGCGATTTCAATCATGCGCTGAGCCTCTAGTGTACCACATATTCTTTATACAGTCCTCTATCACAGGATACTTTGGTTGTTTTCTTGTCTTGCTCACAGTGAATAATGCTGCAATGAACATAGGGATGCATATAGCTTTGTGAATACATGATTTTGAAGTTTTTGGGTATATACCCAGGAGAGGGATTACTGAGTTATATGTTAGCTCTATTCTTAACATGAATGAGGGTTCCCTTTTTCACAACCTCTCAAACACTTGTTATCACTTATCTTATTGATAATGGCCACTCTAACAGGTGTGAGGTGGCATCTCATTGTAATGTTGATTGACATTTTCCTAATTGCCAGTGAGATTGAATATCTTTTTTTATATATTTATTGGCTATTCATAAGTCTTTTTAGGGGAAGTGTATTTTCAAATCCACTGCCTACTTTTTGATTGGGTTGTCTGTTTGTTTGGTTTTGAGTTTTATGAGTTTTTTATATATTTTGTAAATTAAACCTTTGTTGGATCTAATGTTTGCAATTATATCTCATCTGGTTGGCTGCCTCTTTGATTTGTTGTCAGTTTCTTTTGCTGTGCAGAAGATTTTTAGTGTGATATGATCCTATTCATTTATTTTTGCTTTTATTTCCCTAAAATATTCTTTACAACCAAAGTTCATAAGTTCGGTACCCATATTTTCTTCTATGTAACATATTGTTTGGGGTCTTATATTTAGGTCTTTGATCCATTTTGAATTAAGTTTTGCACATTGGTACAAACTGTAATCCAGTTTCATTCATTTGCATGTCCCTTTCCAGTTTTCTCAGCATCAATTATTGAAGAGACTACCTTTGTGTGTTTTTGGTTCCTTTGTCAAAAATTATCTGTCCATATACTAGTACATGTGGTTTTATAGCTGGTATCTTTGTTCTGTTCCATTGATCTCTGTGTCTGTTTCTCTGCCAATACCACGGTATTTTAATTATTGTAGCTCTGTGTTCCAATTTGAAGTCAGGTAGTATGATACCTTCAGCTTTGTTCTTTTTATCAGGATTAATTTGGATATTTGGGGTGTTTGTGATGATTTCTCATTCTATTTTTGTTAAAAATTACATTGGAATTTTGAAGGGGATTACATAAAATCTGTATATTGCTTTGGGTAATATGGCTATTTTAAGTATGTTGATTCTTCCAATCCATAGACACAGGATGTTTTTTTTAAAGTTTTGTTGTGCCTTTTTCAATCTATTTTAATAATGCTTTGTAATTTTCAGTATATAGGTCTTTCATGTTCTTTGTTAAGTTTATTCCTGGGAATTTTATTCTTGTTGTTGCAATTGCAAAAGGAATTGTGTGGTGTGTTTTTTTTTCAAATTCTTTTTCTGAAGTTTTGTTTTTAGAACATAGCAAGGCAATATATTTTGTATAATGCAACTTAAATATATTTGTCTATTGTTTCTAATATTTTTTTATGGAATTGTTAGGGTTTTCTATATACAGAATCATGTAATCTGCAAAAAATGAGTTTTACTTCTTCCTACTCTATTTGGATGCCTTTTATTTATCTTGCCTTATTGCTCTGTCTAGGACTTCCAGCACTATCTTGAATAAGAGTAATAAGAATGGACATCGTTGTCTTGTCCTGATCTTAGAGGAAAAGCCTTCAGTTTTTCAGCATTGAGTATATTAGCTGAGGGTTTATCACATATGGCCTTTATTATGTCAAGGTACTATTCATCTATTCCTACTTTATTGAGTGTTTTAATAATTAGTGGATGTTGTATCTTAGCAAATGCTTTTTTCTGCATCTATTGATAAAACAATATGCTTTTTATCCTTTCTTTTGTTAATGTGGTGTATTATATTGATTTATTTTGATATGCTGAACCATTCTTATGTCCCTTGAATGAACACCACATGATGATGATGTATTATTTTTTGGGTGTACTGTTGTATTTCATTTGCTAGTATTTTGTTTAGGATTTTTGCATTTGTATTAATCAGAAATATTGATCTGTAGTTGTGTGTGTGTGTGTGTGTGTGTGTGTGTGTGTGTGTGTGTGATCATTACTAGGTTTTGGTATCAGAGTTACATTGGCCTCATAGAATGTGTTAGGAAGTATTGCCTCTTCTTCAATTTTTGGAAAAGTTTGAGAAAGATAGGTTTTAATTGGACATTGGATAGAATTCACTGGTGAAATCACCTGGTCCTGGAGTTTTATTTTTTGGGAGGTTTTTGATGATTGTTTTAATTTCCTCACTGCCGATTGGTTTATTTATATTTTTCAATTCTTCTTTATTTATTCTAGGAAGGTTATATATTTTATAACCTTTTATATATTTTATAAGTTATTAAATACTTTTAGGAACTTATCCATTTCTTTAGGTTATTGAATTTGGTGGCATGTAGTCTTTCATAATATTCTAGTATGATCCTTTGCATATCTGTAATGTCTATGATGACTTCTCCTCCCTCATTTCTGATTTTGTCTTTATGGATCTTTTCTGTTTTTTCCTTAGTGAGTCTCGGCAAGGATTTGTCAATTTTATTAATCTTTTCAAAGAATCAAAGAAAGGCCATATGTGATAAACCCTCAGCTAATATCATACTCAATGGTGAAAAACTGAAACATTTTTTTAGTAGTGTGTTGCTTAATCTCTATGTTTTTTTTTGGTTTCTTTACTTTCTATTTGCAGTTTCTTTCTAATTTCAAGACATTATTGTCAGAAAATATTTTTGGTATAATTTCAATCTTTTTTGAATTTGTTGATGTTAGTTTTGTGACCCAACATATGGTCTATCCTTAAAAATGCTTCATGTGCACTGGTGAAGAATGTATAACCTGATGTTCTAGGATAAAATGTTCTCTAAATGTAAATTATACCCATTTCATCTAGTGTTTCATTTAATTCTGATATTTCTCTATTGAATTTATGTTTGGTTGACTTGTCTAGAGGCCGTTAGGGGCAATCAGGCAGGCAGGCAGAGGTGTTTAGGGGTAATCAGGCAGGCAGGCAGGCAGGAAAGCGCTTAGGGGCCAGTGGTCCGGGGTTGTGAGATGCATGTCTGACTGCTGCTTTAGGCCTGCTCCCTGTGGACATCCCCTGAGGGGTCCCAGATTGGAGAGGTTATAGGCCGGGCTGATGAACCCCGCCCCCCACCCCCCGTGCATGAATTTTGTGCACCAGGCCTCTAGTATTAAATATACAGTTATATTTATTTCTTGCAAACTTTTATAATGTTTTAATATACAATTATCCACTATTTAACTTTAGTAGGTACTAAGATCTAGAAAACAATGTTCTATATTTTATATATGCATCCCTTTTAGTTCTCAAATCAGTATCAAGGCAGAAAATAGTGAAGAAAACAATAATAACAAAACTCTTATTCTAAAAGATTAAGGATAGAGTGAATCACTTAGAAAATGTCATGTAATATATTTCACTAAACTTATAGCCTTATCTACTTTTATAATTTTAAGATGGTAATAATCCCTAAGGTTTAGATTGGCATGATACTACTTGATGAACTAATTTAATGTAAATTAATAAAACTAAGATACCCTTCTAAGCTATTAAAATAATCTGGAATAATTAATTATAGGGGGAAAGTGCTAAATATGTTGACATATTTCCTTTCAAGAATGTTGTATAACTAAAATCTAGGACTAAATTGAGGCTAATTGTTAATAATGCCAATCTATATAAGTTTCTCTGCTAGTAATATTTTTAATTAGTTGACATAGATGATTCTTTAATCAATTCTAAAAATAAATACATGTATTGAAAGACTAAAAGAAAACCTACTGCACTTAGTGAAACCAGGCAACAAGCCTAAAAAACATTGAAAGGAGTAGAGACAGGAAAGGCAGTTTTAAGGTAAGGGTCCATGGGAGAGGAATGCACACATCTCCAAGCCACCAGATTATTTACTTACATACAGAGAGGACGGAGGAATGTTATATGATTAGGGGAAGAAGGGGGAAGCACAGGGTGAGCTTTGAAACTGGTAACCATTCTGGGAAAAGGGGGAAATTATCGAACTAGGAAAAGCTCAGGGGACATAAAATAAGGAAGGGTCCAATTAGAAATGGCATGAACAGACAAACAGCTTCCAGCATTAATAAACCCATAGACAAAGAGACTTACTGGAATAGGTTTTCCTATTTCGGAAAAGAGAGTAGGTTTTTTTTCCATTTTGGAGACCTGTCCTCAGAGGTTCCCCATTTGGAGACCCCTACCCAGGGAGAATTTTGTATATGCTTGCAATGAACTTCCTCGCTTTGGCTTAAAATCTTTTAGTCCACAAAATTTATTCTTCAAACTTCATAGAACAAGAATCCACAATTAGAGTTCCAGCTTGCCATTTGGGGTATCAATATAATGTGCTTTTCCCAAAATTTGCTTTGCTCTTATTATACAGTCAGTTTAGTCAGAGATACATAGGATATCATTTGTAGCAGTATCCAACAAACATAATACTTTTTTTTTTTTTTTTTAACAAAACAGAATACAGACTTATTGACACTTGGAAGAGAGAGAGAGATGCAAATCCTATGGGTTCAAAGACAAGTACAAGAACTCTGGGATACACTGCACTCTTTTAGAGGGCAACAACTTTTTTACTTTTCAATTTCTATATCCTTTAAGTCAGAGTATTCTCTCTCTACCAACCAATGAATTACGTTGACTAAGACCACTTCTGGCATTTTCTCAAGCACCTGCAGTTCCCATTCTGGCTGTAGTATATCCCACAGTGTGGGCAGATGGCTCCAAAAATTTGACTAATGAGGGCAGCAGTGGTCTCTTTTGACACGTGTAAATGGGTGATACTTCAGACCAAAAATAATACTTTTCCCAATCTCAAATGTGAAGAATTCTTAATCATGTGTTCTTCATAGAGTGTTATCTCAACCTTCTTAGAAATCCTGCTTCTTTTTAGAATGAGTGATGTTATGCTGAGAAAAAACCACCCTTTTTGGGCACTGTACTTTCATGATAGAAAGAGGCTAGAAAGATCAGGTATTGGGAAGTTATTCTATTTTAAAAAGCTACATTTTTATTCATATGTTGTATGGGTCAAAGTAAAACAACTTCCAGCAGTTAGAAAGCAAATAAGCTAGAAAAATACTCTTCTGTAAAGCAAAGCTAAGTACTGAAAAACTAAAATGCACATCTGATTCTCCACCTTGAAAGTATAGATCCACAGCAGTATAATTGACACAAATTAAGTTTGACAGGTAGCTCAGAGAATGTTTAAAAATACACTCATCTGCTTTCATAGAGTGTGATAGGGTGTGCATACAATCACAATCAAGTAATCTCTAAACTGCATTTCATTTATTTCTTTAATCCCCCAAATTCACTGTGGGATAAAAAAAAAAAAAGAAATGTCACATCTATGCAAACATGTTATGGGACAAGTAGAGTCATATAGTTAGGTGTATTTATGAGACAAATTGAAAACAACAAATGTTGTTAAACATTATATTTAAAAATAAACATATATAAATGACCTTAAGAAGTCAGACAAAAGAACCACACAAATATCTCTTCTCCAAATTCTGTTTCTTTATTTAATTTTAGAAAATAAATTATATATAAAATACATATACTTTGGTAAGAAAATTATTTAATTTGTCTTTTATTTTTACATTTAAATTACTTGACAAATTTTCAATAGAATAAAAAATTCCCAGTGGCATAGTTTGACCTGTACTCAGATGGTATAAGCTACATAAACCCCAAAAGCAAGGGCATTGTTCAGAGCCTCTGTATTAAATATAATTCAAACAAGCAATTAACCAATTGCTTACAAAATAATTATCATAATTAATGTACATGAGAATCATCCTGCAACAGTGTATGGGAGAGCTATCTTTTGAAAGATTACTGTCAAGATTAATTAAAATATTCAAGAAGTATAGTTTTGAGATTGCATTAGATCAATTTTCACTATCTACAACTGTATATATATATATATATATATATATATATATATATATATATATATATATATTTTACTTTTAATCTTTATTGTTGAAAGTATTACATATGCTCCCCTTTTATCCTCCATTAACCCTTTCTAGCCCACCCCCAAACCCTTGCCCCAGGCCTTCACCACCCTATTATCTGGGTCCATGGATTATGCGTATATGCATACAAGTTCTTTGGTTCTCTTCCCACCCACCTCCACCTTCCTTCTGAGATTCCAGTCTGTCCCCTGCTTCTACGTCTCTGGATCTATTTTGTTCATTAGATTCCACATATGAGTAAGATCATGTTATAATTATCTTTCTCTGAATGGCTTATTTCGCTTAGCATGATACTATCCAGGCCTCTCCATGCTGTCTCAAAGGATAAGAGATCCTTCTTTTTCACTACTGCATAGTATTCCGTGGTGTAAATGCACCACAGCTTTTTCATCCACTCTTCTACTGATGGGCACCTGGGCTGTTTCCAGATCTCAACTATTTAAATTTCACTGCTATGAACATAAGGGCGCATATATTCTTTCTGATTGATGTTTCTAGTCTCTTAGGATATATTCCTAGGAGTGAAATCGCTTGGTCAAATGGCAGTTCCATATTTAATTTTTTGAGGAAACTCCATACTGCTTTTCACAATGATTGCATCAGTCTGTATTCCCACCAGCAGTGTACTAGGGTTCCCTTTTCTCCACATCGCCATCCCCACTTGTCATTTGTTGATTTGTTGATGGTCGCCATTCTGACAGGTGTGAGGTGATAACTCATTATCCTTTTAATTTACATCCCTCTAATGATCAGTAACTGAGCATTTTTTCATATGTCTCTTTGCCATCTGTGTGTACCCTTTGGAAAAGTGTCTATTTTGGTCCTTTGCCCATTTTTTAATTGGATTGTGTTCCTTTTATTGAGTTGTATGAGTTCCTTCTATATACTGGATAGTGAACCTTTATCAGATGTATCGTTGCCAAATATGTTCTCCCATACAGTGGGATCCCTTTTCATTTTGTTGATGATTTTTTGCTGTGCAGAAGTTTTTTAACTTTGATGTAATCCCGTTTGTTTATTTTCTCTTTAGTTTCCCTTGCCCTAGAATATATATCAGCAAACATATTTCTAAATGAGATGTCTGAAATTTTGCTGCCTATGGTTTCTTCTAGAATTCTTATGGTTTCAAATCTTACATTTAAGCATTTTATCCTTTTAAAAAATATATATATTTTTATTGATTTCAGAGAGGAAGGAAGAGGGATAGAGAGAAAGAAACATCCATGATGAGAGAGAATCATGGATTGGCTGCCTCCTGCAAGTCCCCTACTAGGGATCGAGTCCACAACCTGGGCATGTGCACTTGACTGGAATCAAACCTGGGATCTTTCATTTCGCAGGCTGACGCTCTATCCAATGAGCCAAACCAGTTAGGGCATTAAGTATATTATCCTTTTGAGTTTATTCTTGTGTATGGCATAAGTTGATGGCCTAGTTTCATTTTTTGCATGTATCTATCCAATTTTCCCAGCACCATTTATTGAAGAGACTGTCTTGACTCCATTATATGCTCTTGCCCCCTGCTCACCTATATTTTAAAGAATGATGCCATGCTTTGGTTATCACAGCTAATTAGTTGAAGAAATAAGTAAAAAGCCCATTTTTTACTGATAAGTGGAATTTAAGAATGAATGAACCGTACTTAAGTAAGACTTATTTCAACTTTTCCAATTGATTTTGAGTTCAAGAAGCAGTAAGTAATTGGAACCCTCTGAAGATCAGTGAGGAAAAATCACTAGTACAAAAATACAGATGAGTAGACACAGTCAGGACTGTAACAATTGCTGATCCACAAGCTTTTGTAAAGATAACCTCCTGAGAACCTTTTCCATACATGCAACGTTCTACCTGCTCAGCACCTTTCAAACACCCCACCACTTCTTGACAAGAGATTAACAGACTTGAAAGTAGTCAACATAGCAGAGCCTGAATATAGAAGGGACAATTATTATCAGCTTCAAATATCCAGACAATTACTTCTTGAGAGACACCTATATTATGAAATATTCATACCAAGACTCTGCTCCCTTATACTCTAATACAGCACTCCCACCACCCCAAACAAAAATGCTCTTTTTTTAAAGAGTATGAGAATTACGAGTGTTCAATATTGTCCATTTTCCACACCACCAATTTGAGCCAAATATTTGATACCCATTCATGTAGTTTTATTAATTTTGTTATATAAATAATGTTACAATAAAAACTCTTATACATTAAATTTTCTGTCAACATGAAGAGTTTCTTTAAGGTATGTACTAATAAATCATGTATCAGCAAGTTTAATAGATAAAGCAAAATTTGTTTTGCCAATCAGCTGTGCAAAGCCATCTGCTCACCAATAGAGTTTATGATTCCTCAACAATTCATATAATGACTAGAGGCCCAGGGCATGAATTTGTGCACCTTGAAAGGAACTGTGGGTCATGAGGCTACAGTAGGCACAGGAGCAGGTCTTGGCCCATCCTCCATGCCTTTGCCAGGCCCCTCCCACCACGCCCCGGTTCCTTATTTGCCATCAGCCCTGCTCCCGCCACCGCCACTCCCACGTGCTGACAGCACCAGCCCCACCAGCCCCACTTGCACCCGTTGACATAGTGGAGTGATTGAGGCCAGTGCCAGCAGCAGGTGTGAGTGGGGCAGGCGCTTTTAGTAGTTGCAAGTGGCAGCTGCTGCCCTGATTGCCCCTCAGGGCTTCTCCACCTCCCCCTGCACCTGAGGGGCGATTAGGGCTGCAGCCACTGCTCACACTTGCTGATGGCACCGAGCGATCAGGACTGGCGTTGGGCGCTGGCAGTGGGTGCGAGCAGTGGCTCTGGTTCCTGCAGTAGGTGCGAGTGGGGCTGGTACCGTCAGTGGGTGCAAGTGGTGGCTCCAGCTGCAGGTGCGAGTGAGGATGGTGACAGCAGTGGGTGCGAGAGGTGGCTCCAGCACTGGCAGTAGGTGCGAGCATTGGGTGGGACTGTGGTGCACGGTAGCAAAGAATTTTCTGTAACCACCAGAGGCTTGCCCCTATGACAGCAACAAGTGCCCTGCCTTGGTCTGGCGCCCCCGTTCACCTGCTCCACCATCCCACCACGGCTGACACCTGCCATGTTCCACACGCGCCCCCTGGTGATCAACACACATCATAGCTACCAGTTGTTTGGTTGTTAGCTGTTCCACCCTGTTCGGTCTATTTGCATATTAGCCTTTTATCATATAAGATATGTACTTGGTATCATCAAACTTTTTATTTTTTATCCAATCAAATGCATGGAATATTAGGGATTTTAAGTCATTAAGTGGCTCTGCATATTGTTTCCCCAAAATGTGAACTTTAAATATTTGTAAGCATTTTCACATAGCTAGACTGATTACATAAAGCTTTTGAATGTCATGGTATTTATTTTGTGTTTTTCATTTTTCTATATCTATAGCTATGTCTATATGTGTTTATACAAATATATGTATAGTACACAGGTATATGTATACATGAAACACGTTGTATTTGAACTCAGAAAGAACAATCTTTGCTTATTTATATTTCCCAAAACAAAATAACAATCTTTTGCTTATTTATATCTTCTTACACATCCTCGAAGACAGAAACTCAATAAAAATCTATTAGGCCCTGGCTAGGTATTTCAGTTGGTTAGTGTTGTCCCAGTATGCCTTGTTGGTTTGATACCTTGTCAGGATATATACCCGAATCAGCAATACATGCATAAATAAGTGAAAAAAGGCCCCAAGAAAAACAATTCCAGTCTGTGAAGTTTCATTCAGGTGGGGGCTGAGGGGTGGATTCACAGGGAGGGCAGCTTCTGCTCATGACCCCCAGGGGACTCCAGGCAGTCTTCGGAGCTCAGAAGACATTTTGGATAAGATGCTTCTGAAGGCCATGGAGATGCTGGATACCCTCCTACTGTGAATCCCATACAGAGAACACTTGGGCAGTTTGCACACCTCCATGGTCCCCTGGACCAGGTCCTGTCATCTTGCAGACACTGCGTGTATTTCTGGCACTCCTCTCACCTGCAGCTGGTTGTGTCCAACCTCTGGCTAATTTCCCAGACCACAGGGCCTATCTCCCTGGAGCTTAGTATCTTTTAAGTTCAACATTTAAAATATAGAGTATGCTGCTTGATTTCCCAGGCACCTTTGACTGCGGTCTGCGTTGTCGTCCACTATTGTAAAAAATTATATTGGCTTCACTCCTGTCCTTTTGGGATACTGCATGTCAGTGGATGTCCTACAGCATAAGAATCTTAAGAAAGACCTGAAAACCCTTCTAGCCACCCCTGTTGGCCCTGGCTGTGGCCAGAGGAAGAGGCAGGAGTCCTCTCATCAGGCCGCCCAGCTTGAAGGCAGTTTTTATTAATGGTTCCCTCTGGGGCTCCACCACCAATGCTGCTGCTGCTGCTGCTGCTGCTGCTGCTGTGAGTGGTGGGGAAACCCCCCAGAGTCACACTGGAGAGCTGGACTCGGAGGGGTGGGAAGGTGAGGGTGGGGAGGGAGTGGCAGTCCTTGATTCTAGGCTGGCTGAGGGAATGGAATTCCTCACTTCCCCGCTGGCTGGGTGAATGATTTTCTTCACGTGAACTCTGGCTGGTGAATAGTCAACCTTGCTTCTAGGCTGGCTGGGTGAATGGTCATCCTTGCCTCTCGGCTGGCTGGGTGAATGGCCATCTTCGCTTCTATACTGTCAGGGCAAATGATCATCCTCCTTGCTTCCATGCTGTCTGGGTGAATGGTTGTCTTCCCTCCCAGGCTGCCCGGGGGAGTAGGCATCCTTGACTGTGGAATCCAGGATCTCTGCCTTTCTGCCCTGATGCCTGAATCCCCTGCATTGGAGAAAGACTGATACTGAGGTCAGGGGAGTGCCAGGGCCTTACCTTGATCTTGCAGCCACAAATTTTGGTTTTTATGCTACCTAATATTAGGTAAGTGCCCATGATGTTGTTATTTGTTCTTTCTCTGAGTGACTCCTGTATCTTATGCTGCTCATGTCTCGTGTTCTTCATTATTTGGGCTACCTGAGGGTTTAAGTCACCCCAGGGTGACTGGTTGTATTTGTATGGCCCTAGTTCCTCTGAGTGGCCAATATTGACTCAGTGGTCTTTCATTATATCTTCCAGGGTTGGTCTTTGGTGGGGTTGAGGATTATTCATTTTTATAAAAATGTTTGGCAATGTAGAAGCAGGAAGTATGGTATAAAGATGTACTCCCTCAATTCTTCTAAATTCTTCCCCACAAATGGCAGTGTCCACATCACCATCCTGTAGAGCAGTATCCCATGCTCCAGATGTCCAGCTTCAGGCCCTCAAAGGGTTCAAAGGGGAACATCTCTAGGGCCATTTAGAAGGCAGTGCCACACAAAGTGCTGTTTCTCTTCTGTAAATTCCCTATTGAAGCTGAAAACTACTAATTTAACATTTATGTCACCACCTAGATCAGTGGTTCTCATCCTTCTGGCCCTTTAAATACAGTTCCTCATCTTGTGACCCAACCATAAAATTATTTTCGTTTCTACTTCATAACTGTAATGTTGCTACTGTTATGAATCGTAATGTAAATATCTGATATGCAGGATGGTCTTAGGCGACCCCTGTGAAAGGGTCATTCGACCGCCAAAGGGGTCGCAACCCACAGGTTGAGAACCGCTGATCTAGATGTATGTTCTCCAGCTTCAGGTCCTAATGTACGATGTGTCTTTCTGCCCTGATGCCTGAATCCTCTGGGTTGGAGATCCCAGAGGGTGGCAGTGCTACACTGCCTGTAGTAGTTGTCAGAACATGGCTTGGGCTTCCTTCTCTGTTATGGGGCCACAGTTCTCCAAGCAGTCATACAATGTTCCCTCACTCACAGCTCCATGAAGAAAAACACTTTGTCCGGGGTGGTAATGACCTCACACAACTTGGTGATGTTAGGATGATTTAATCCCTTAATACAATGGACCTCTTGAAGAATATCAGAGGAACCCTGCCAATTCACAACTTTCACAACCACCGCTGTGCTAGTGATAATATGCCGGGCCAACCTGACCTCTGCAAAGGATCCCTTGCCAATGGTGCTGAGGATGAGATAATTGCCAATATGGAAATTTGTGGGCAGAGATGGCTGCAAAGTCATCAGACATGGTGACTTAAAAAAATATTTTCTGATATCTGTTCTCACTGAAGTGGATCAATGATGAAAACAGACAAAAAGAAATAACATCAACAACAATAAGAAGAAGAAGAAAAAAGAAGATGAAGAAGAAAAAGAAGAAGAAGAAGAAGAAGAAGAAGAAGAAGAAGAAGAAGAAGAAGAAGAAGAAGAAAGAAAACACAAGAAAAATTAAAAAACACAGAAAAATAACAAAAAACAAACAAACAAACATGAGAATACAAGCCAACTAGTCCAACTCCAACTGGTCACCACCAATAGCTGTAGAATTTCATTTTCATCTTCAAAACTATCAGCAACATTAAAAGAAATTTTGTCACAATCAACAGTTAAAATTTGGGGTTTTACCATAGATGCATAGTAACTAATTTAAAGACTTAATAACATAATAGTAAGAGAGTGAAGAGATAACATTTATGTGAATTACAATGAAAAATATAGCTATGGAAAGACCATAGTAGGCTGAATTTAAAGAACATATTTAGGCAAAGTAATTCATAACTTAGATATTAAAAAAAGGGGAAGGTTAAATTAATTAACTAATTAATAATAAGTATGTTTTAAGCTAGGAAGTCTTAGAAACTGTGAATTATGATAGATAGACTCATTTTTTTAAAATTCTGATCAAGGCTTTGGTTGCATTATAAACATATACCAAAGCTTGATTCAAACTCCTCCCACATTCTACATAAGTGACTTTCCTTATTAATTTAAAATGTGTAGATTTAAAGGTACCTCCTTTCTTTTTGTAGTCTTCACCATAATTTCCCAATGTCACTTTTAAATGTCCTCACACTTTAAAGATTATACTTGTTCTTATAAAACTTGTCTTTAGAAGATCTCCAAGGCTTTAAAAACATACTATTATAAACACATTAGAATTTAAGCAACCATAAAATTATTAATATTTTCTTTTTTAACATGGGTTGTAAGTGAAATTAACAGACGTGATGCAATATAAAAACTTATGAGTTTATACTATATAAAAACTTATTAAGAAACACACTCAAGTTAATATATTTTAGTCATTGTTCTGAACAATTTTTTTACAGTTCACAGGTGGTTTAACTACAGGTGGCCAATTCTCTCCATTCAACTTCAAGTGATAGGGGATAATAATGTTACATTTGGATTAATATTGATCCAAGTCAGTTTTCTCATTTTTATCTATTTTGGCACATTTATAGTTATCATTTATCATAGTCCTGGCTTAGGGAGGTTTATATAGAAAAATTCAACACTTATGACTTCTCAGATTATTCTAATTAAAGTGACATCCTTCTCCTGGTTTCTCTCAATGTCAACGCATAATTCATTTCTTCATAAATTTTATAGTTATATAAAATCATTTTATGTATTTATTTCTTTACATGAAGGCCAGGACCTCTTCTGATTTTTTAAAAAATCTTTATTGATTTCAGAGAGAAAGGGAGAGGGAGACAGAGATAGAAACATCAATGATCGAGAAAATCATTGGCCAGCTGCCTCCTTCATGCCCTCTACTTGGGATTGAGCCTACAGCCTGGACATGTGCCTTGATTTGGAATTAAACCATGATCTCCTGGTTCATAGGTCTACACTCAATCACTGAGCCACACTGGTTGGGTGAACCTCTTCTGATTTTCTAGATATTCTCCCATATCTAGAAAGTACCTGGTTTATGGTAATTTTTTAATGAATATACTTAAAATTAATAATAAATGAATGAAGAATGAGTCAATAAATTAACCTACCAAATGTAATTAAAACAAATTTAGGTTACACTACATTTAGAAGTAAGAGCTAGTTCAACTTTCAATATAATCTCATGCAAAATGTTGACTTATGGCTTAATAACATTTGCCAAATAACAATATATCCCAATAAGTCATTCTTTCTTTTCTCTTCCATAGTCTCTGAACCTATGGTAAATTTACTACATTTTCTTCCAGCCATTTATTTTACTATCTATTTCACTTTGCATTACCTCTGTTTATACCACCATTGCTTGTGATTTTTTCTCTGATCTTGTCCATTCAAAGCTATATAATATAAAAAAATAATTATGTAAGCTCATTTATGCATAATCCATGAGCACAGATAATAGTGCAGTAGGCCTGGGGATATTGGGGTAAGGGGTCAAAGGGGGAAAAGGGGGACGTATATAATACTTTAAATAGTAAAGATATTTTTTAAGTAGATATGTTATTATTTTAACCTTTTGTTTTGCAGAGTATGCCTTAATCAATGTCAGTTTCTTTAGAAGTATATTTTGTACCATGCTATTATGGTCCAAAGCTATGCATAGGAAAAAAAAATAAAATCATAGGTTTAAAAAGAGAATTAGAGAAAAATATATTCCAAAGATTAAATCCCCTTGTTCCTGTATCTTTCAAATTTTTCCTTCTTACATTAAGACTTTTTCCTTCTGTCTCTGTATTTTCTTCTACATTAATTTACTTTCCCTGTGTTTATATTTATATATTAGTTTCCCCCCCTAGCCTGTTAATAGAACATTCAACCATGCTACAGACTTGTGTCTTATTAGCCTGAAAGAATCAATTCATTCCTCTAAGGACCTATTTTGCTCCTAGGAAGTAGCATAGTCTCCTGGAAGATGTGTGATTAAAAACAAACAAAACAAAAATCTTTGTTTTTTTATTAAACCATATTTTTCTGCAATAGTATAAATGATATAATTAAAAACCATAACTTTCGAGCCATGAAAATAACAGTAATCTATATTTCCCATTAAACTTTGTTTAACCTTGGATTCAAGGAACCATAGCTTTGAAACAATGGTAGATCATACAGCTTGCTATTTCCACATAGCTGTAGGGATATATAAACTTGAACATTATCTCCTCTCGACATGCTCTTCCCCCTACATACATACAAAGAAGCCGGTGAAAACAAGATCACAGATATCTTCCAATTAAAAGGAAATAAAAAATAAAATTATCCCTCACTTATAAATGTCTCAGAAAGGAATCATGGTATGGGGAACTAAGGTAAATACAGAGCTTTTTTTATCTTTACTTTGAAGAGTATGTGGGATGGGTGCTAGAATTAGAAGATGTAAAGCTTAAGCAAATAGCAAGCATTCTGTGATAAATGGGCCCACAAACCCCAAACAATGGTTTGGTGTTGCAATATTAAATTTCTGTGATACTAAATCCAAAATAGAGCTATTCTTGCAACTGTAGGAGGATTTTGACGGTGGGAGGGTAAGGATAGCATATTGAGTTTGATGAAAATCAACCAGGCCATGCCCAGCTGGCGTGGCTCAGTGGTTGAGCGTCATCAGCCTATGAACCAGGAGGTATCGGTGTGATTTCTGGTCAGGGCACATGCCTGGGTTTCAGGCTCCATTCCCCAGTGTGGGGCATGCAGGACACAGCAGATCAATGATTCTCTCATCATTGATGTTTCTATCTCTCTCTTCCTCTCCCTTCCTCGCTGAAATCAATTTAAAAAAAGGAAAATTGACCAGACCCACATGACAATTTAATTCAAATAGTTTGACCTGTTAGGCCCAGAATTATATATATATATATATATGGTTGAAATTGCAGAACCACTTATAAAAGGCTGGTGAATAAGCTAATGTAAGAGTCATGGAATGTCAAGGACCACACTTTTATCATATAATTGTGGGTAGGTAGACAGAACTAAAATTAAATTCCAATATTGTGTCCTAGTATGTTTTTTGTTTTTTTTTGTGTGTGTGTGTTTGTGTGTGTTTTTGTGAGAGTCATGTAGCAGACCTTAACTATAGTATTTATCAGTGTTTGAAAAATAATGATCAATAAGTAGTAAACTGTTTTTAAATTGTTTTCAACAAAGTTTTTATAAGTTACTACAACATGTTATTATGCCCAGGCATTTTTTTCCAGTTGTTCATGCTACATCAGTAAAAAGACAAACAAAAAAAAGTCAAGAAATCCTAAACTTATGTCTTAGGATTTATATTCTGGTAAGATGATAGGTAGATGTGTGTGTTTATGTGTGTGAGTGTGGAGGGGCAATACTAGGTGACCAGTTTATGACAAGAACATCTTGCAATTTTATTTCATTTATTTATTTGTTTTTCATCATGCAATTTTAAATTGTGATAAGAGAATATTTCACTGGGAGTTTAACATTTGAAGAAATATCTTTAAATGAATGAGTGAATCATGTGGCTATACAGGAGAGACATTTCAGACCCTGAAATGAGAGCACACTTTGAGCACCAAAGCACCAGAGTTTGGGGCTGACTGAGTGAAGGAGAGGGTAAGGGCAAACAAGATTAACAATATTGGGAAGGTTAGTCTACATAAACATTTGTGGGACAATATGAATACTTCACTTTGATGAGCTGCAAAGCCATTATAAAGATGCAATCAGAACAGTGATATAATCCTATCTAATAACAGAGAAACATGCAAATTGACTGTACCCCCGCTATACTGGCAAGCCACACCCACCAGCCATGCCCACCAGCCACTCAGGAATGAGTATGCAAATTAATATGGCAGGTTAATTTGCATACACAGGCCCCAGGGACCTAGCTCCGGGAACATCCTAGGGACCCAGGCAGCTCAGAGCCTGCAGGCCCCAGGGTAGGCCCTGAGAAGCTGCCCCTGGCCACTCCTGGCCTACTGACCTTGGCACCGTGGCGGGAGGGGGGACAACAGAGGCTTGAGCAGGGCCAGAGAGAAGCAGGGGGCCCTGCCCAAGCCAGGGCAGAGGCTTGACTGGAGCCAGGGGGGCACTGCCCAAGCCACAGCGGAGGCTTGATCAGAGCAGGAGGTGTGTGGGGGGTTGCCTGCCCAAGCCGTGGCAGAGGCTTGATTGAAGCTGGGGGGCCCTGCCCAAGCCGGGCTTCATCGGAGCCGGGGAGGCCTGCCCAAGTCAGTGCAGAGGCTTGATCAGAGCGAGGGGTGTGGCAGAGGCTTGAGCAGGGCCTGAGCAGAGGGGAGGTGGGGTGGCCTTGCCCAAGCCTCCTTGGAGGCTTGAGCAGGCCCGGAGACAGCCTAGGCTTGCCAGCAGTCCTGCCTCTGCAGGTGAGAGTCAGGGGAAACACCTTTTCTGACAGCTCATTGGCTAAGCTCCCTGTATGCCACTGGTAATGATCTTGGTAACTTGGGTAATAAGAATTCAAAAAGGTGATCTAGGGTTTTTCCACCACACTCCTGGCGAAAAAAATGAAGGTCCGCTGCTGGAGGGCTAAGAAATGTCATATCCTGCCCTAGCCGGTTTGGCTCAGTGAATAGAGCCTTGGCCTGCCCACCGCAGGGTCCAGGTTGGTTTTGATCAAGGGCATGTACCTAGGTTGCAGGCTCCTCCCTGGCCAGGGCCCAAGTCAGGGCTCATGCAAGAGGCAACCAATCAAAGTGTCCCTCTCACATTCATGTTTCTCTCTGTCTTTTCTTCTCTCTTCCACATTCTCTAAAAATCAATGGAAACATATCCTCAGGTGAGGATAAAAAAAAAGAAAAGAAAAAAAGAAATGTCATATACTATGAAAGACACATCTTGAAAATGCCTAAAGAAATTTGCCATTTTTTCATGGTGAAGGGACTGGAGACCGTGTTGATGAAAAAACCTTGGCGGCTGCAGTGGCTGGCAGTGGCTGCAGCAGCAGGGTGATGGGGCTGGCGCCTTCCCCTGATCAGCCCAGTCGCCTCCCACAGAGGGAGGCTACACTGTGGCTTAGGCCTACTTCCAGCGGGCCTAAGCCATCAGTAGGACATCCCCTGAGGGCTCCCAGTCTGTGAGACGGGGCAGGCTGGGCTGAGGGACCCCCGCCCCAGTGCACAAATTTTGTGCACCGGGCCCCTAGTAGTATATAATAAAACTCTAATATGCAAATCAACCAATCAGCGGAACAACCAGTGGAACAACTGGTCACTATAATGCGCACTGACCACCAGGTGGCAGACACTCAACTCAGGAGCTGCCCCCAGTTGGGCGTCTGCCACCTCCCTCCCCCGCCAGATCTACCAGCAGTGGCAATCGGGGGAGGGGGGGTTCAAGGCTGGCCAGCAAACGCCCCACTGTTCGCCTCCTGGAAACCAGCAGTTGGACATCCCCTGAGGGCACAGGCCGGGCTGAGGGACCCTCCCCCCGATGCACGAATTTCGTGCACTGGGCCTCTAGTAATATATAATCCAAAAAGTATTTTGGATTTGGTTCCCATTTTTAGATTATTTTTTGGAGGCAAGTGTGAAAGCAGTGAGATTAGAAGACAAATTGAAATAATTTTTGTGAATTACAATGCTAAAGGAGCAGGGTAATTGTAATGGAGATAGTAAGATGCAAAGACCTGATTATAGCTTGAAAGCAAAGGTGACAGGATTGTTGTTGTGGACATGAAAGCAACAGAATGTACATGTGAAAAAGACAGAGGCATTGAGACTGATACTTAAGTATTTGGACTGAGCAACTAGACATATGGAAACTATTCTGGTTAGAGCAGGTTTGGGAAATATGGTTGAAGCTTAATATTGGACATTTTTAGTTTTAAATATCCAGGGGGAGGTATTGAGTTCATAATTGGACATTTGAATTCAGATATTTTTACTGAAGTCAGGATGGAATATTTAGATATATAGAGGGTATTTCTTTCCAAGGGCCTGGTTGAGTTCTTCAAGTTACAGTACAGATGGAAAAGTAAAGCGATATCAGGGTGCAACAATGGGGTGTGAACATGTGGCAGAGAAGAGCCCAAGAAGGAGTAAACCAAAATCTAGGAGTAATACAGATGCGAGTAGTTTTCTAGAAATGTAGTGTTGAGTTGAGAAGTACTGAGTAATTTATTGTATCAAATACTTCAGAAAAGGCAACATCCGTTAAGGTCACTGGGTTCCAGAGCCTACTTTGCCAGCAAATGAGAGCCAGTTGCATGAATTTCTTTGCACGCTGTGTTCATTTCTATCATGTTGGAAGTTTGGCCATGGTTGGAGTATTTATACCACGGGAATCAGCAGACTTTTAGAACTAGAGATGTTTTCTCGCTGTAAGATGTATTGTTAAATGTTATCAGCACAGGACTTTCGTATAAGACATGATTATTGGGTTTAGTAATGTGTAGGTTACTGGAGATCTTGACATATGACATTTTTAGTAGAGTAGTTAGGGGGAAAGCCTCAGTCAAGTGGGTTCAAGAAAAGAGGAAGAAAATGAATTGTAGCCAGGTTATATACAAAACTCTTTCAAGAAAAATATTATGTACAAAGACAGTAATTATAGCAAGATGTAGGTCAACAGAAAGTTTCTATTTGTTGTGGTTTTAAACAGAAAATATCATTTCTCTCCTCTCAATTATTTCAGGGGAATGATTAAAAGTAGAGGAGAGAAATAATAATAAAGAGAGGGACAAATCTGATGGAATTATAAACTTGTGAGAGGGATGGGGATATAGTGCTCAAGTGAGGGAGTTATCTTTTTAAAAAAGTACATACTTTTCATCCTGACAATAAGAAGGAACACAGGGGCCCAGCTGGCGTGGCTCAGTGATTGAGCATCGACCTATGAACCAGGAGGTCACAGCTCAATCCCGGTCAGGGCACATGCCTAGGTTGTGGGCTCAATCCCCATTATGGGGCATATAGGAGGCAGCCGATCAATGATTCTCTCTCATCATTGATATTTCTATCTCTTTCTTCCTCTCCCTTACTCAATAAAAATATCTATACTAAGAGGGTAATATGCTAATGAGACCGGACATCCATCCAGACAAAGCCACAGTGGTTGCAAAGGCCGAGGGCCGGTGGCACAGGAGTGGGAGCAGGAATGGAGGTGGCCGGTCGCTGACGCCACCACTGCCCCTTTCACAGAGGCGGTGCGGGAGAGGCCACAGTGTGGGCCGGTCCAGCACCTGGGCCCCTTCGGCAGAGTCAGTGGAAGAGGGGGCTGTGTAGTGCTGCCCCTTTCACAGAGGCAGTGGCCTGGGCCCAGTCCCAGTGCCACACCTCTGCAGAGGCTGGACAGGGTGTGACCTGCTGTGCTTCAACCTCCCACAGCCCCTCCCACAGCCAGCCTGGCCCCAGATAGCCAGGCTGGGCCAGTGCTAAGAAGCAAGGGCCTGAGATAGGAAACTAGATAAAGAATATGTGGTGCATATACACAATGGAATACAAGTCAGTTATAAGAAAGAATGAAATAGTGCCATTTGCAATAACATGGATGGACCTTGAGAACATTATGCTAAGTGAACTAAGTCAGTCAGAAAAAGCTAAGAACCATGTGATTTCACTCATATGCGGGATATAAAACTAAGTCATGCTCACAAACAGCAGTGAGGTGGTTGCCAGAGGGAAGAGAGTACATGGAGGAGAGAGTCCTAAATATAATGTGAAAGGAGAAGTTTTGATTTTGGATGATGAGCACATGGTGCAACATACAGATCTCGTAACTTAGAAACCCGCACCTGAAACCTATATGTTCATGTCACCCCAATAAATTTAAATTTAAAAAGTTCAAAGGCATGAAAATGGGTTAGAAAGGGTATGAATACAGCTTTAAAGAGGTGAGAATCAGCAATAACCTTTGAGATCTGCTTTACCTTGGTAATTAATATAAACCAAGATAAAGAGTATCGTGAAGTGTGAAGGCTCTGAGATTTTACCCGGCTGCCGAGCTAACAAGGTACCCCACCACAGTTTATAAATGCTGGCAGAAGACATTAGATTCCTGCGTCAGAAACAAAGGATTTTATTACTCACAGTCCAGCAAGCAGCATGCACTTTGTGTTCACACTGTTTCTCTTGTTTCACAAGTCCCAGGAGAGTGATGTGGAGTGATCCAGGTGGAAACAGTGCATGCAGTGTGTTTATATCACAGACAATGAACACCAAGGTTAAGGAAACCAAATATTTTATATATGACTACAAGTTAACCTGCCTGGTCTTTGCCCTGGGACAGACAATATATTGGACTCTATATTGGACCATAAATGGATCTGCTCTCTGCTCCAGAAAGTAACCTAATATCTATTTTCCAAGCCTGTTTGCCAAACAAGCATCCTTGAAAAGATCATCTATAACTAATGTCATCAGTGTCTCTACTCACAAGATGCTTAGAAATGCAAGAAACCCCTGGGGAAACTTTCAACAGAGGGCAAGATGAAAGAAATCCTTGTTCAGAAGCAAGGTAGGGGTGGGAGTGTGGGGACAGAGATTAACTGGAGAATTTATATGCGTATGTATAGGCAGAGCCATGGACACAGACAATAGTGTGGTGAAAGCTTGGGAAGGGTGGGTGTAGGGTATGAATGGGAAAGAAAACCAACAACAAAAAACCCACAAAGGGGATATCTGTAATCCTTTCAACAATAAGATAAATTTTTTTAAAAAAGAAATAAATCCTTGGGGTCTCAATCAGATGGTGATAGAAAGGCAGAATATTATTACAGAGATACAGAGTGGTAAGGAGCTCTGACTAAAATAACGTAACAGTTTGGGGTCCCCTCTTTACTCCTAGATATATGGAAGTCAGAACAGAAGTCTTATTGGAAGTACTCCTTGCTCTGAGTAGCTGTTCATTCCACACAGGTTACAAATGTAATCACTTCTCAGGTTAATGTAAAGACTGAAGAAGGATTAGATTATTGCTCAAAAATGTTCACTCTTTTCCCTAAATTCCATGGAAATAACACCTTTGATGATGGATTAAGCCTTATGATTTTCAATAACCCACAAAGAGGATGTTAATAGACCTAACAAAAGTAGACCTTGGAAATGTGCTTGCACAATTGGTTTTGCTTTTTGACAGCCTCTTCCATCTCCATAGGAAGAATTTGGGCAAGCCAAATGAGGACAGCCTAGATCAGCGGTTCTCAACCTGTGGGTCGAGACCCCTTTGAGGGTCGAACGACCCTTTCACAGGGGTCGCCTAAGACCATCCATCGGAAAACACATATATAATTACATATTGTTTTTGTGATTAATCACTATGCTTTAATTATGTTCAATTTGTAACAATGAAAATACATCCTGCATATCAGATATTTACATTATGATTCATAACAGTAGCAAAATTATAGTTATGAAGTAGCAACGAAAATAATTTTGTGGTTGGGGGTCACCACAACATGAGGAACTGTATTAAAGGGTCGGAGCATTAAGAAGGTTGAGAACCACTGGTCTAGATGAACCAACCCCCAGAGGCAAAAATGGCGTTAGCTGAGATCAGCAGAGCCACCAGGTTAGCTAGGCTAGATCAGCCACCTGCCTGCAAATCTACAGATAACTGAGAATAAATGACTGTTGTTTTTTAAGCCCTTAAATTTAGGGATTTATTTTTTTTATTTTTTGGCAAGAGCTAATTGATACTGCTTGAATACAGAAAAGGAATTTTAACTGTAGAACTAAGGTAGATCTTTCATAAGATATGAAATACCAAAGGGAAGTGTAATTTGGCATTTGAATGACAGAAGTGTACATTTTCACATGTGACATGCAGTCTGGGAGTAAGCTTTCTTGGAAGGGTCAGGTGGCCTAAGTATACATTCAGTGTCTCAAGCTCTTTCTAGTCCACAATCCTTAGCATTCTCCAGATTGTTTCAAATTGGCGAAGGGCTACATCACAACTCACATTATATTACACTAGAGGCGTGGTGCATAAATTCATGCATGGGTGGGGTCCCTTGGGGTGGCCTGCAGGGATTGGGCTGAAACCTACAGTCCAATGCCGCCTGCCACTCCTGCCTACTGCTCCTGCTCATCCTGGCCCCCCTGTGCCTGCCACAGGCTTGTGCTGCCACAGCAGCACTTGACACCTGTGAGCCCTGCATCTGGCACTTGTCCCAAGGGGGAAGGACATGATCAGCCCTCCAGGTGGACAGTGGGATGCCCTTGCCAGCCTGGGATCTGTCTCTGTCCTGCTGATGTTCTTGCCAATTGTTGGCAGCTGCTTTTATATTGTTTCTTTCTTGTGGAGCATCTAGGGAGGGGAAATGGTCATGGTGTCCAAGGCCAACTTCCAGGAGGTTGGCTGCACTGTTGGGATTGTGCCGGTGGCACTGGTCCATCAATGTTTGGCCCATTCTCCAGAGATTGGACCTGCAGGACTACTGAGAGAGTGAGTGGCTGCTGCCAGGCTGGTGGGCCTCTGAGATGCGTCAGTCAGTTGAGTGATGCTCCCGCTGTGGGAGCACACTGACCACCAGGGGGGAAGCTCCTGTGTTAAGCGTCTGACCCTGGTGGTCAATGCACGTCATAGCGACCAGTCGACCGGTCGTTCGGTTGTTTGGTCATTTGGTCGCTTAGGCTTTTATATATATAGATTGTTACTTAGCATCAATTATACTACTTAGCATTAGTTAAAAATCATATTAATAATTAAATGACAATAATAAAAGTAAAGCTGTGGTTATTAGATTTAATGACTGGTAAATTGATTCATGGACATAATTTCAATTACATGTACAGCCTGCTCTTGATTCACAAACCCTTACCTTAGCAACAATCTATATGAGGAAAGAGATATCTTAAGAATCAGAGTTTAGGATCTCTGTTTTTATTGTTCCTATCAGAGTCCCGGTGCACAAATTCATACACAAAAGTGTGTGTCCCTCAGCCTGGCCTGCACCCTCTTGCAATCCTGGAGCCCTTGGGTATGGTCCCTAGGCCTGGCCAGTGATCAGGGCCTATCTGGGCTTTCCTTTTTCCTGGCTGCTGGCAGCTGGCCCAGCCCCTGCTGCTGCCACTGTTTGCCATCTGTGCAGTGCTGCCCCCTCCCCACCACTAATCACCTTCCTCTGCAGGCAACAGGCATGGGGTGCCATAGTTGACTGGCCTGGGCCTCCCTCTGCGAGGCGATCATGGGCTGGCCCCACACACCCGCCACTGCATAGCTGGCTGGTGGCCTGGGCCTCCTTCTGTGGGGAGATCGATCACAGGGCCCACAGATCAATCACTCCACAGAGGGAGGCCCTGCCCAACCACCTCAATGCTGCCAGTTGGGTGGCCTGGGCCTCCCTCTTTGGGTCAATCACAGACGCTCCCTCCATCGCTCGCCCCACCAACCAGTGGCCTGGGCATCCCTCTGCAGGGTGATTGTAGCATGATGGCAGGCCCCCAGACCAATTGCATCACACCAACCCTGGCTGACCTGGCACCAGTGCTTGTCATAGTGTGGTCATCTGGAAGGTCATCTGGCCGGTCATTCTGCTCTTCGGTCATTTAGTCAATTTGCATATTATGCTTTTATTATTATAGATTTTCATTTAAATAATTATTAAATATCAACATAAATAATTTATTAAGAAGTATTTTTTTCTTTTACAGATGCTATACTTATTGATTTATTAATATTCATAAATAAGTGTCCACTAACACATCATATAGACAGTAATCCACAGAGAAGCCCAATAAATACAAATATATTTTAAAAACATATCCAGTGTCTTATCGATGGATTGAAAATAATTTTAGACTTATACAGGTTTTAGATAGTGATTTGTACTATTGTAATACTAATGCTTTTATCACCTGTTATTGAAAATCTGAAATAAAAAACAGCAATATTTAATCTTCATTTTACATGAGGTGGTGTTTTCTGAGTTCCAAATCATCAAATCAAATATTCACTTTTGGAAAGAAACAAAAACAAACTTTATGCTTTATATGTAATTAATACCTCATTTAAACCTCATAAAGCCCCTTTAAGATTAGCATTATTCTATTTAAAAAAAAAAAAAGTTGATTTTAGAGACTGGAAGGGAGAGTGGAGAGAGAGAGAAGAGAGAGAAGAGAGAGAGAGAGAACTTCCCCATTGCGGATCAAACCTGTAATCTGGTTTGATATACCCACCACCCTTTGGTGTACAGGATGATGCACCAACCAACTGAGCCACACTGGCCAGGGCTAGCATTATTCTATTTTTAATTTGAGAGGTGGGAAAGATCATAATAGCTACAATTTACCTATGGTTATATATCTAATCAAGAATATACGTTTTTCGCTGACTGGCGTGGCTCAGCAGTTGAGTGTGACCTATGAACCAGGAAGTCACGGTTCGATTCCCTTTCAGGGCATATGCCTGGGTTGTGGGCTCAATCCCATTGTGGGGTGTACAGGAGGCAGCCAATCCATGATTCTCTCTCATCATTGATGTCTCTGTCTCTCTCTCCCTCTCCCTTCCTCCCTGAAATCAATAAAAAACTATATTTAAAAAATGCACTTTTTTCAAAATTGGTTTCTGAATCAAAACCCATTATATATTTTTAGTTAAAAGCTATCCTTTTCTACATAACACATACATACTAATTATGCAAACATTTTTGAAAAGTCATCAACTTGCTCTACCCAAAAAAGGCAAATTAAGAAAAAAGAAACTAAAAAGACTTTAGAAAATAAGCATAAGCAGCTTTATTAATATTATGTTTATTCTCACTTCATTTATGTAAGGTAAATTAATTATTGCACATGAGTGAACTTAGCCATTCTCCTTTTTATTTGTTATTCATCTTAATTTATATTATTTTTTCATCTAAAATTACTTTTAGGTAATTTACTTTCCCGCATTTAACATTTTCATGATTGAAATCAGGTTCGCTGAAGGGAAAGAATCAATGATCATGGTATTCAGCATAAAGTTTCTAGTTAGATGATTAAGATAAACAGGTTTTAAAAGTAAAAATAAAATGTTGACATTTGGTGAAGTTTGGCAAAGATCTGAATTTCTAGGCTAGGTTGTCACATTTTCTTAGTATACCATGCTTTTGCAATTCAATATTTCAACTAAATTTCCCAGAAACTAAATGGAGTAAATGGCCCAGATTAATCTACTAAAGTAAGAATGTATTTTAAAAGCAATAATAATTTTGTGATTAGCTTATATCACTTAATATAATGACCTCAAGTTTCATCCATGTCCACTACATGAAAGGATTCCCTTCTTGTTTAGGACTGAATAATATTCCATCATATCTATGTACTACATTTTCTTTACCCTTTCATCTATGAGTGTGCATTTGTTTTGCTTAAACATCTTGGATATTGTGAATAATGTTGCAATGACTATGGGTACTCAAGGAAAAATATATTTTAAAAATGCTAAATTTTTCTCATATACTAAATGAGTGATAAAAAATTGGAAATTGTTAGAAATTCCAGCAAACTATCCTTAGCCATCACTTTAGAAATAAGCAAAGGTGTTGAATATTAATTTTCTAAAGTTTTTTTTATAACAAGGAATGTTAGAGTTTTTAACAATCTGTCTGCCAATATAAAAATGCCAACCTAATATCAAAATATATTTCAATATGATATATTTTAATGTGAAAATATATTACATATCCTATATAATAAAAGCCTAATATGCAAATTGTCCCCTCAATCAAAAGTTCAACGGGAGTTCAAACAGGGGCCAGGGCTGGCCGGCCAACTGCCCGAGGCCCCTCCCCCTGGCTGGCCCCACCCCAGCTGGCAGCCACAGCAGCAGGCAGCCAGAGAAAGGGAGGCCCCAGTTGACAGCCAGCAGCCCCTAGGAACTCTAAACATGCATGCATTTCATGCACTGGGCCCTTAGTTTTAATATAAAAGAAAATATTAACTAACATTGTACCTATAATATATTGGTAGTGTAAATAGGGAGAAAAGAGAGAATTTCAGGTGACTATATAAAATAAATCATTATTCTTAATTTTTGGATAAAATGTTTTTACTTTATTCATATATATTCAAGAAGCATATAATGTCATCATGGGCTGGAAACACAGATAAGCCAGAAAGAAGTTTAACATGGGTTTGGAAATATTTCTATCTCTAGTGAAATTATCAAAACATTAGTTCCTTACACAATAATCTCAGAAATTCTTAGTGTTAAGCATGTTAGCTATATCATGTGCCTCCTTCTTAGTACTTGAATTACTCTAGATTGTGGACATTCACCCTAACTGAAACTTAAGTTGCTTTCAAAACATCTGCAAAGTAAAAGTAAAAATGTGTGTTAAACCTAAACCAATTCTCACTGCACCCAGTAAATTTTTGAGTGATGTCAAAACATAATGTTTTGTTCAGAGGCATGTTACAGGAACTAAGAGGTTGAGTGAACACAACCTTCCCAAGAGGATAAGAAAATATGATTGCAAATTTGCAGTATTCTGAAGAGTGGGCCTGTGACTGTTAGATTTAAGTATTTCTGAATTTATTGGAAGTTGCATCATCAATGAATAGGAAAGATGATGCAAAGAGAAATATTAGACAGTGAGCATTGCAAAGATAAATAAAAATGGAGAAATATATATATATATATATATATATATATATATATATATATATATGCTCTTAAAATGGGAAGAATTTCAATCACCTCTGTGATAGCCCTTTCAAATCCAATTCACAGGAGAAGCTCAGTTCCTTTGTTTGTTTTATTGTTATCCTTTTTCCAAACCCAGTTTATCTTAAGCAACTGAACTGGTAAAAAATGGGTAAGTCCTTCTTGTGTGTATGTGTCCAACTTAATGGACAATGAATTATGTGAAATACAAGAAAATCTTGCAAGTTTAAAATCAAATAAATGACACTACTGGTGACGCTGCAAGTGAAGAAATAACAAAGTCACAAAGCAGATCTCTTAGTAACATTTCTCCTCTGGTCCTGCTTCAGCAAGCCAGCAATGCCATCGAAGCATTATGATGTGACAGAAAAACTGCTTTTAAAATAGTCTCTCCATCTGCTATTTCTTAAAGAATTCACATACAGCATCTAAATAAATTTCCCTAGGCTACAAATCACCCATGAGTTCATTTGTTAATAGCCATAAAAGCCACATAATTATATTTAACTTGCTGTAGAATAATAGTAAAAGAAGAAAAAATGAAGTAGTCAATTGGTTCCATACAATTTCCATTACAGAGAACCTAACACTGAGCATATACAAATCCATAAAATTTATAAAGTAAGGAATCACTGCAAAATTCCACACTTTCCCCCATAGCATCAACAAAAAGAAAAAGGAAGACCAAAAGCACCCTTTAAGAATTATATCCCCTGCTTGGATGGTTATTAAGCTTAAATACTATTTTTCACTGTGCACTTATGTGCCCCTTCACCTTTTTCATTGTTGTTATGGTTCTTAGACTTTGTCCTTAATGAAACTACTGCTCTAGTAGTACTTTCAAAGAAACATGCTATGAAAATCCTAATTAAAATATTAAGATGTGCTTTAGCTATAATTAAGAAGAAAAATTTGTAGTATCTTGTATTAAATATTCTTTTTTCCTGGGTTTGACATTTTTTAATGTTAGATTCATAAGGAAAAGGTAGAGAGAATCAGAAAAATAATTAATAATTTAAAATAATCCATAATACTAATTGTTCACCTTAGTTCTACTTTTGTCACTTTTAATACCTAAAGGAAGGTGTATTCTTTCAAACCTACTTATGCTTAGAGAGTGAAGTTATTTCAGGGTTGAAAAAAAGATCATTAATATCCAGGGGATACATGCTTACTTCACTCTTATTTAAAAGATCATTGAGGTCTAACATTTATTAAGGAACTACTGAGAATGTGGAAAACTCCATATAAAATATCAGCAATAGAAATTTTTATAACTAACTGTAAAGGGTACCTCAATGTCTATTTCTAAACTGATTTGATGAATACAGAAAAGGTCAAACTAAAAATAACGGGACTGAATCAGTTATAAGTGTAGTAGCATATGCCTCATTTAATAATGAACTCTAAATTTGCACCACAGTTTAAGTAGTATCATGAATGTTAATTCTGACAGCAAAGGGTTATGAACTACCTGTCGACTTGCACATGACACAAGGTGATACAGTTTTGAGCTAATGAAACTCTGATGAACCAGAAGGTGAAAAACTGACATGAGTGGGCTAGTGGGAAGGGCGTGCTGTTGCAGGGCAGCACATTCAAAATGACACGGTGTCCTGAAACAGAGCAACTGTGATCCCATCTGTTTATAAAGTCTAACTGTGTCAGTTAAAAATCTCCCTATGCAGGCAATTTATTTTGTAGGAGATTTTTATTATATCCATAAAAAATCAGATGTTAAAAGTTCTAAGCATTTCAAGGTTCTCCTTGCATATGCTATTAGCTGTTTCTAATAGATTTTATTAAATAGTAGAGGCCCGATGCACAAAATTCATGAACTGGGGGTGGGGTCCCTCAGCCCAGCCTGCGCCCTCTCGCAGTCCAGGACCCCTTGCTCCTTATCACCTGCTTGTTTGCTGCTCCTGACACTGCCGTGGAGGCAGGAGAGGCTCCTGCCACGGCCCCTGCACCTGCCAGCAGTGAGCCCAACTTCTGGCTGAGTGGCACTCCCCCATGGGGGTGCGCTGACCACCAGGGGGCAGTTTCTACATTGAACATCCGCCCCCTTGTGGTCAGTGTGCATCATAGCAACCGGTCGCTCTGGTGGTTCCACCGGAAAGGTCGCTTAGGCTTTTATGATATAGATTTTTGACACTCGGAGCCATGATGAAGACTTGCGTGTGTAAAGTATAGTCTGGTTAATGAATTTTACACAAGAACTGATTCAGAATTTCTGAACATAGTGATGGTCACAAACACTTATTTTAAAAACGTGACAGTGATCAAATGGAAATATAATTTATGCTTATTAAAATGGACAACAAAAAGACACAAATATGGACATTTTAAAATGATAAAGGGCACACTACATCAAGAAAGCATAACACTTCTTAACATATATGCACCCCCAACTAGGGAG
This sequence comes from Myotis myotis, assembly GCF_014108235.1. Classification (NCBI taxonomy): domain Eukaryota; kingdom Metazoa; phylum Chordata; class Mammalia; order Chiroptera; family Vespertilionidae; genus Myotis; species Myotis myotis. The sequence continues at coordinate 77,315,414 of NW_023416335.1, forward strand.
TACTGAAATATATAAAACAGCTACTCACAGAAGTAAAGGGAGAAACAGATCAAAACAAGATCATAGTTGGGAAACTTAATACTCCATTGACAGCTCTAGGCAGATCAACCAAACAGAAAATCAATAAGAAATGTCAGTTTTAAATGAAACACTAGACCAAATGGACATTATTGACATTTACAGAATCTTTCATTCCAGAACATCATATTATATAATCTTCTCCAGTCTGTATGGAACATTCTGAAGGATAGACTATACATTGATTCACAAAACTAGCATAAAAAAATTCAAGAATATTGAAATTATACCAAGCATACTTCTGACCACGATGCCTTGAAATTATAAATCAAATGCAAAAAGGAAGTAAAAATCACCACAAATGCCTAGACATTAAACAGCATACTACTAAAAACGACTGGGTCAAAGAAGTAAAAGATAAGATCAAAAGATATACAGAGACAAATGAGAATGACAATATGACATATCAAAAGGAAACTTTATATCATTACAGCCCTCTCTCAAGAAACAAGAGAAATCCCAACTAAACAACTTAACATCACATCTTAAAATAACAGAAAAAGAACAAAAGCAACCCAAAGCCAGAACAAAGAAATGATAAAAATTAGAGCAGAATGGAATAAAATAGAGAACAAAAAGACTATACAAAAAATTAATAAAACAAGGAGTTGGTTCTTTGAAAAGATTAATAAAACTGGCAAACCCCTGGCTGGACTCACCAAGGATAAAAAGGAAAAGACCATATAAGCAAAATCTAAATATACCAATCAGCAGTGAAGAAGTTGAAACAACCATGAAAAACTCCCCCCCCCAAAAAAAAAAAAAATCCAGGACTGATGGCCTTATCAGTAAATTCTACCAAACATTCAAACAAGATTTAAAACATTTTTTCTCAAACTCTTCCAAAAAATTTGAAGAAGAGCCAATACTTCCTGATACTTTCTGTGAGGCAACTATAATCCTGATACCAAAACCTGGCAATGATAACATAAAGAAAAAAAATTACAGACCAAATCTCTGATGAATACAGATGCAAAATCCTAAACAAAATACTAGCAAGTCAAATACAGCAGTAGATCCAAAAAATATACATCATGATCAAGTGGGATTCATTCCAGGGGCACAAGGATGGTTTAACACATGCAAATCAATCAATGTAATACACCACATTAACAAAAGAAAGGATAAAAAGCATATGATCTTATCAATAGATGCAGAAAAGGCATTTGATAAGACAGAACATCCATTTATGATTAAAACACTCAATAAAATAGGAATAGAACAAAAGTACATCAACATAATAATGGCCATCTATGATAAACCTTCAGCTAATATCATAATGGTGAAAAACTGAAAGCTTTTCCTCTAAAATTAGGAACAAGAGAAGGATGTCCACATTCACCACTCTTATTCATCATAGTGCTTTAAGACCTAGCCAGGGCAAGAAGGCAAGAGAAAGAAATAAAAAGCATACAAATAGAGAAGGAAGAAAAGTGAAACTGTCCCTTTTTGCAGGTGACATGATTCTCTTTTTAAAAACACTAAAGACTCTACCAAAACACTATTAGAAACAATAAACAGTCAAGTTACATGATATAAAATCATTGTGCAAAAATGCATTGCCTTCCTGTATACTAACAACAAAACTTCAGAAAAAGAAATGATAAAAATAATTTCTTTTACAATTACAACCAAAAGGATAATACCTAACAAAGAAGATGAAAGGCCTATATACTAAAAATTACAAAGCATTTTTAAAAGAGATTTTAAAAGACACAACACAATGGAAAAATATTCCAAGTTCATGGATTGGAAGAATCAACATAGTTAAAATGGCTCAAAGTAATATACCAATTTAATGCAACCCCCATCAAAATCCCAATGTCAATTTTTAAAGAAATAGAATGAGAAATCATCAGATTTATATGGAACTATAAAAGACCCCGAATAGCCAAAGCAATCCTGAGAAAAGAACAAAGCTGGAGGTATCACACTACTCGGCTTCAAAATTATACAACAGAGCTATGATAATCAAAACAGCATGGTATTGGCAGAGAGACAGACACAGAGATCAATAGAACATAATAGAGAGCCCAGCTATAAAACCACATGTACATGAATAGATCATTTTCAACAAAGGAACCAGAAACACATAATGGAGTAAAAATAGTCTCTTTAAGAAATGGTGCTGGGAAAACTGGAAAGCCACTTACAAATGAATGAACCTGAATTAGTTTGTTCCCATGTACAAAAATTAATTTAAAATGGATCAAAGACCCAAAAAAGTAAGTTACATAGAAGAAAATATAGGTACCAAACTTATGGACCTTCGTTATAGAGAACATTTTATTAATTTGATCTCAAAGGCAAGGGAAGTAAAGGCACAAATAAACGAATAGGACTATGTCAAACTATAAAGCTTCTGCATAGCAAAAGAAACTAACAACAAAACAAAGAGGCAGGCAACCTGATCAGATCTGATATTTGCAAACATTAGCTCTGACAAAGGTTTAATTTACAAAATATATAAAGAACTCCTAAAACCCAATACCAAACAAACAACTCAATCAAAAAGTTGGCAGAGAACCTGAAAATACTCCTCTCCCAAAAGGACTTATGAACAGCCAATCCTATATAATAAAAGACTAACATGCAAATTAACCTAACAGCGGAATGACCAGTCGCTATGATGCACACTGACCACCAGGGGGCAGACACTCAATGTAGGAGCTTCCCCCTGGTAGTCAGTGCGCTCCCACAGGGGAAGCGCCATTCAGCCGGAAGTCTGGCTCATAGCTGGTGAGCACAGCAGCGGTGCTGGGAGCCTCTCCTGCTCTGCAGCAGTCGAACATCCCCTGAGGGCTCCCGGACTGTGAGAGGGCATAGGCCGGGCTGAGGGACACCCCCCCCCCAAAGTGCATGAATTTTGTGCACCGGGCCACTAGTAGATATATAAATATATGTTCAACCTCAATGGCAATTAGGAAAATGCAAATCAAAACTACAAGGAGATACCACCTTACACCTCTTGGAGTGGCCATTATCAACAAGACAAGCAATAAGTATTGGAGAGGTTGTAGGGAAAAGCAAACCCTCATTCATTGATGATGGGAATGTAGACTAGCATAATCACTATAGAAAGCAGTCTGGTGATTCCTCAAAAAGTTAATAATAGAGCTACCATACAATCCAGCTATCCCTCTCTTGAATGTATACCCAAAAAGTTGAAAATCATGTACTTGCAAAGATATATGCACCCTTATGTTTACTGCAGCATTATTCACTCAGGCCAAGACATGAAAATAACCAAAGTGCCCTGCGATAGAGGACTGGATAAGATATGGTTCATATACACAATGGAATACCACTCATTCATAAGAAAGGGTAAAATAGTGCCATTTGCAACAACGTGGGTGGGCCTTGAGCACATTATGCTAAGTGAAATCAGTCAGTCAGAAAAAGCTAAGAATCATATGATTTCATTCATATGTGGGACATAAAACTGAAAGTCATGAACACAAACAACAGTGTGGTGGTTGCCAGAGGGAAGGGGGTGGGAAGAGAAGAGGGTCTTAAATATAATGTGACAGGAGAAGATTTGACTTTAGGTGGTGGGCACATGATGCAACATATATATCTTGTAACATAGAACGCCACACGTGAAACCTGTATGTTCATGTTGAACAATGTCACCTCAATTTAATAAATAAATATTTTTTAAAAAGAAAATTCAGAAAAATCAAAGAAAGCCCTAAGCACTAAAAGTCTAATAAAGCTTATACTGCTAATGTGAGCATACTTTTAAGTTACCTGTAAATGTATATTCTATCAAATCTACACTGGTATTATATTTCCCAACTGTTTGAAACTTATGAAAACAAATCAGTTTTCTGCATGTCTTTGTCTCTTTTGAAGACCGTTCTGTAGCCCTAACGTTTTTCCCCCCTTTCCTATATAGCTAGGAGTAACATAAAAACAACAACAATAAAAACGAGGGAGGTGTGATTCTTACAAAAAGTCCTGTTCCATAAAGCAATATTAAGATACAGAAAAATTAGAAGTAAACACACAAACACACACACACACACACACACACACACACATTCTCATACACACTAATACTAGTGAGTATTGCTATATGCATTTTAAATTATTAGTGTCTTGTTCCTTTAGAAAACCTTGATACTATTGTATGGCATAATACTGTAAGAGTTTAGTAAAGTTTTTATCTTCTTATCCAAGGAAGAACCTTATGTTGAAACTATATGTTTCAATATAACTAAACTAGGTTTATTTAGGATATAGAAGATCAAAGGAAACACACAAAGTTGTCAATCCTTATATCTATTTCTAGGTTATTTATTTTAATGCTCCCAATTATAATCATGGAAATTAATTACAATAATCCCTGTATCTGTAATTAAGCATAGTTCCAATTTGCCAAAATAGAGTATTTTGAATAGTTAATCTTCATTAGTTTGTGGGACAAAATTCATACTTTATAACTGTGGCGAGCCGGTATGGCCATGGCATACTCAGCCCCACATTGGGTGCCTTATGTGCCGTGCCAGCTCAGCCAGTTTCAGTGATCCTGAGAGGGGGTGGTGAAGGATGGAGAAAAGACAGACAAGAGAAGAAAGATGGGTCTGGGTGGGACGCTGTCGTCTCTGATGGAGAGCCTCTCTGATGGAGAGCTAGTGACAGCGCCATGGACTACAAGCCATGTCGTTATTTTACAGCCAGATTCCAGAAGGTGAAGTAAGGGCATGGCCAAGATGTTTACAGCATTCTCGTGGGTTTCAATCCTACTCAATTAGATGCACCCGGACTCTATCAAGCCCACATCACTCCGACATGTGGGGCCACGTGTTCGGACCATAGGTTCAAGCTTACAATTACAGCTGTTGGCTATAATTATGCCCTCTCATTAGTCCAAGGCTTGAACCTGTCCAAACACTGTAGCCACTTTCCACATATAACTAAATAAGAAATGCTCAAAAATATTTATAGGCCCCCACTACGTGTTTGACACTGGGAATTATATGCTGATAAAAGCAAAATATCAATTCTAACCACAATTACAGTTTTGTTAGATATATTAATCAAATACTTATATGAATGAAAATGTAATTTAGACAGATATTTAAATATATAATTTTAACAAATATTATTTAAATAATTTCATGACATTGTAAAATTATGAAATAAGCTACTTCCTACAAAAAGTGTGGCACAGGGGAGCTGAAAGCATGAATCTACTAGAGAGTGTAACCAAGAAAATTATCTCATTTGGAGGATTAACAACAGTATCCAAAATAAACCAGAATTTAGCTCCTTTCTAAAGCAAAAGAAGGAGGTGATAAAATTTCTCAAGAAAGGAATTAATGTGTGCAAAAATTTCATGATGGAGCACAAGGGCATGTTCCAGAAACTGAAGGAAGGCCAGTGTGGAAGAAAAAAAGAAAGTGGCCAGAAGATGCTGGAGAAGCTGACAGGGACCATATAGTACCGGACCTTGCCAATCAGTTTAAGGATTTTGTTCTTCATCTGAAGTACAATGAAAAGCTATGGGAAATGTTAATGGTGTTAGAGTTAGGTAAGTCAAACTTAGCATCAAACAAACCTGGATGTAAAAGAAACTTTCTAAAGACATAAACTGGAGTGGACAGCGGGGAGGAGAGTAAGATGGATATAAGGCTGTTTTCAGATGTTTGAGATGAGGCTGGAGATTGAGGTTAGATGTCAGAATATCTTATCTATGCTGGTATAAAACTTTCTCAGAGACAAATAGTAGTTACCAATGGAAATGCTAGTAGGACTGTTTGGGGCAAATTGTGAAACCATAAGTCATATTCATATTAGTGTGAATTGAATGGGGAATGGAAGGTAAAAACAAAAAAACAAGCAATTGCAGAAGCAATATTTAAAAATCATAGGACATTCAGGAAGAATGCATATACAAAACAAAATTAAAAAAAATAAATTAAATGCTCTGAATCCTGGCTCTTTTCTTGAAACTTTAGGTTGTACTTTAGGTTATACAGAGTGTTTTCCCATCTGATATATGACACATAAATATTTTTGTACTTAGGTATTTGGACTATTTTTTCTTCTTCAAGTTTTCTCAACATACATTCCAAGAAATAAAATTACAGTATTGATAATTTTCAAAAATTATAATATCAATTTTCAAATGTTCTTTACAAAAGATATCCAAATTTATATGATCAACAGTAATGTATTCAGATTACCTTCTTCACACCCACGTTAATACTTGGTAATGTTATTGTGAATTTTGTTAATCTCAAAAGATGCTGATGATGCTGATCCATCTATTCTTATTATGACTCAGTGATCTTGAAATCTCCCACCTGATAATAAGGTGTGACAAGGTGGGGCACATATTCACTTGATGTCCCATGGTCAGATACTCAAACCACAGGTACCTGCACCATTCTAGGAGCTGTTTTATTTTTTTCTTCTTCTTCTCTCTCTCTCTCTCTCTCTCTCTCTCTCTCTCTCTCTCTCTCTCTCTTTCCTTTCTTTTTTGTTGGCTCATAATTCTTTGTTGCAGATAACTAGAAATAAACTGTTGTATTTATCAGTCAGTGGCTTTGAAGAATAAACAGTACTTTGTCTTATTTATTTATGCATTTTGTGTTATATTTTTGTGCTTTTTTCGGTTTTGTGTTATTCTTGATCATCTGCTGAGTACAAATCCCTGATAATTGATGTCATCATAATACCAAAGAGTTATTATATACCTCTGATATTTTCATAATAATATAACTAGAAGTTGTACATGCATTTTGTGTATGAAGAAGGTCATCACCAAAAAACTGTCCTCTCATTATATTTTTGGTGAATTCACTACACATGTTTCTAAATGAATCAAAATTCCCTAAAAATTTAGTTCAAAAGTAAAATTTAAGTGCAGTCATCAAAGACAATGGCAAAAATCATCAGTTGCTTATGAACATTTACACAATTCCCTGTACTTATCCTTTGATTTCTAGTATTGTTCCACTGGCACATTGCCATCTAAGAAATCATATCAAATGATTTTGGAAATATTATCAAGCAGCACTAAAATCATTTATTTCACTTCTTTCAGACATTGAGAAAGTTTTTTGTTTTTTTGGTTGTACATTATGCATCACTTAAGACCACACATATTCTAATGATGAGAACATTTCATTTTCAGGCCACAAAATAATAGATATAATAGTATACTCTTCCATGAATCAAATCATAATAGAATTAAATAAAGTATTACTGAGGGTTTGATTTCTTGGTATTATTTGGTAATAAAGCAAAGATCAACATTATGTATTTCTTAATATATAAAATTCAGATCAAATCGGCAGTGGGTTTATTCATTTATTTTTTAGTATTTTCTCACTTTAATAGGAAATCTCTTATCAAATTCAAATTTATAAATTCTATAAAGAAGAGTAGTTTTGTTTGAATTGAAAAAGGCAGTAATGAAAACTACCTCCTTAGGATTCTCTTGTTCTTCTATCATCATTTCTTTCTACAGTGGCTACTCCTGAAAATGCATCTCAAAACCTCTAAAACAAAACAAAAAAATAAATAATTAAAAATAAAACAATATGAAACTACTGTGAGGAATAGATAACAAGAGAATGTTTTGACAGAGACTGCAGAAAAAGTGAATAAACTATTTCATATAATAAATGAAATATATCCTACTTTCAAATACAAATCCCATATAAATATGCAAGGAATTCTATATGGCCAAAGTTGAGAGAAGAATAATATACAAATGAGATTGCACTTCGAGGATGTCAAAATATCACACAGTCATCAATTATGATATAGTTCCCCCGACTAAATTTATATTATAGTTCAGATTCTTTAAGAGGTAGGCATCAAAATGAAATCAGATGTGCAAGAGACTTACTAGAAGAAATGCCTATGAAAACTAGCAGAGAGAGGAGAAAGAAGTAGATGAGAGAAACTTCAGGCCATGATGCAAGTCTGACATTTACAAAAAAGGAAGAAGGAAGAAGGTCTCGAAGTTCAGACTGTGTAATTCAGCTTTGAGAGAGTCTCAGCAAGGGCCCAGGGCAAAGAATGCCTGTTAATAAAATCCTACACTAGACATTATGCAGTTCAAGGCTGATTGTGTGTCACCTACCTTCTTGCAGCAAGTTACCTTGAAGGGAGATCTGAGCAGTGTGTCTTCATGGCTTCCTCTTCCTAGTAATTACATAATTAAAGGAGGAACTTTTAAAGCAACAATTCTAAAAGGCTTTAAATCCAAGACCCCCTATATATTTAAACAAATGATTAAGAACCTCAAAGAAGTAGGAGGAGGAACCAAGACGGCAGTGTAGGTAAATCTAGTACTCGCCACCTCCCATAATCACATCAAAATTACAACTAAAATACAGAACAACCATCATTCAGAACCACCTGAAATCTGGCTGAATGGAAGCCCTACAACTAGAGAATTAAAGAAGAGAGCACATTGAGACTGGTAGGAGGGGTGGAGGCACAAAACAGGCTGGTTCAACACCCATGTGTGGCATATTTTTAATCGGAAGGGATATCTTGGAGAGGAAGCCTCTTGTGAGGATCAAGGGCTCTCAGCTTCACACCAGAACTGTCATCCCAGAGTTCCAGTGCTAGGGAGAGAAGTTCCTATAACTTTAGGATATAAACACCAGCAGGGATTTTGACTGAGTGACACACAAGCATCTGGAGACCGAGGTGGTTCCTCTTAAATGCCCTGTGCACAAACTTACTCAGACTCACTCCCTCTGAGCTCCAGCACTGGAGCTGCAGCTTTAAAGAATCCAGGGACATAAGGGGTGGAAATAAATTGTCTGGTATCAAGACAAGAACTGGGGTGGGGGGGAGCTTTCTCCCAGAAAAAAAATGCTGGCAGAGGTCACTGTTCCTCTGCCAAAAGCTGACTGGCAGGCAACATATCTAAGTCTTCATCAACCTCCCCAAACTGTTCACCCAGCCCTCGTGATTCTCTGAAATCCTCACCCAATTTGCAGTCCCCCACTCAAGCTGTTTGCAAGGGCTTTTCCATATGAATGGCCTGTCCAGGACTCAGGCTTTCCTAAAATCTCTCAAACAAGTAACCACTGAACTCAGACTGCCCTATAACTTAAAGAGAGCTTTAAGGAACTTAGTGAGAATGTCAAGGAACTTAGTGAGAATGTCAAGGAATTTAATAAGAACATCAAAGACATAAAAAAGGAACAATCAGAAATTAAGGATGCACTAGCTAAAATAAAGAGTAATGTACAGGGAATCAACAGTAGAATAGAGGACATTGAGAATCAAATCAGTGATTTGGAATATGAGGAAGAAAAAACACATAATCAGAATAGAAAAAAGAAAAAAGAATCCAAAATATGAAGACAGTGTAAGGAGCTTCGGTGACAACTTCAAGCATACCAATATTGGAATCATGCAGGTGCCAGAAGGAGGAGAGAGGGAGGAAGAAATTGAAAACCTATTTGAAGAAATAATGACAGAAAACTTCCCCTACCTGGTGAAAGAAATAGATTTACAAGTCCAGTAAGCATAAAGAGTCCAAAACAAGATAAACCCAAATAGGTCCACACCAAGACACACCATAATTAATATGCCAAGGGTTAAAGACAAAGTTATAATCTTAAAAGTAGCAAGAGAAAAGCAGTTAGTTACCTACAAGGTAGTGCCCATAAACTGTCAGCTGATTTCACAACAGAAACTTTGCAGGCAAGAAGGGAGTGGCAAGAAAAATTCAAAGTGGTGCAAAGCAAGGACCTACTACCAAGATTATTCTACCCAGAAAAGTTCTCTTTTAGAATTGAAAGTCAGATAAATACCTTCAGAGACAAGATAAAGCTAAAGGAGTTCATCACCACCAAACCAGTCTTACATGAAATGTTGAAGGAGAAGAAGAAGAAGAAGAAGAAGAAGAAGAAGAAGAAGAAGAAGAAGAAGAAGAAGAAGAAGAAGGAGGAGGAGGAGGAGGAGGAGGAGGAGGAGGAGGAGGAGGAGGAGGAGGAAGAAGAAGAAGAAGAGATAGGAAGAAGAAAAGAAAGAAGAAAGAAGATCGAAGAAAGACGAGAAGAAGAAGAAAAGAAAGAAGAAGAAGACGAAGCCGACGAAAGAAGAAGAAGAGAAGAAGGAAGAAGCAAGAAGAAGAGAAGAAGAAAGAAGAAAGAGTAAAAAGGAAAAGAAGAAGAAAGAAAGAAACGACAACGACGAGAATAAGAAGAAGAACGGAAGAAAGGCATAGACCGAAGAAGACAGAAGAATGAAAGAAAGCGTAAACCGAAGAAGAAGAAACCAGAGAAGAAGAAGAAGAAGAAAGAAAGAGAAGAAAGTACGACGAAGAAGCAGAAGTAAGAAGGAAGAAAGTAGGAAGACGAAGAGAAGATGAAGAACAGAGAGAAGGAAGAAAAAAAGAAGAAGAAGACAGAAGCAGAAGAAGGAAGAAGCAGAAGAAGAAGCAGAAAGAAGAAGAAGAGAAGGGAGGAAAGACGAACAGAAGACAAGAAGAGAAACGAAGAACGAAAGAAGAAGAAGAAGAGCAGCGAAACCGAAGAGAAGAAGAAGAAAGAAAGATAAGAGAAGAAGAAGAAGAAGAAGACAGAAGAAGAGACGAAGAAAGAACGAAAAAAAAGAAGACGAAGAAAGAAAAGAAAGAAGACGACAGAAGATAGAAGAAGAAAGAGAAAGAACGAAAGAAGAAGAAGACGGAAAAGAAGAAGTAAGAAGAAGAAGAAAAATGAAAAAAAAAGATAGAAAGAAAGAAGAGAGAAGAAGAAAGAAGAAAGCAGAAGAAGAAGAAGAAAGCAGAAGCCAAGGAAAACGCAAAGAAGAAAAGAAGAAAAAAGAAGGACGAAGACGAAGAAAGAGAAGAAAGAAAGAAGCAAGAAGAACGAAGGACGAAGAAGAAGATGAGAAGAAAGAAGAAGAAGAAGAGAAGAAGAAAGAAGGAGAAGAGACCGAAAGACGAAAGAAAGAAGAAAGAAAGAAGCGAAGAAGAAAGAACGAAAGACAAGAAACGAAGAAAAGAAAAGAACCGAAAGAAGAAGAAGAAGGGACGGAGAAGGAAGAAGAAGAAGAGAAGAGAAGAAGAAGACAGAAGAAGCCGAAAGAAGAGAACGACGAAAGAGAAGAAGACAAGACGAAGAAAGAAAAGAAGAGAAGAAGAAGAAAAGAAGAAAGAAAAGAACGAAAGAAGGAAGAAGAAAAAGAAAGCAAAGAAAGAAGGAAAAGACGAGACGAAAAGAGACGAAGAAGAAGCACAGAAGAGAAGAAGAGAAAAAGCAGAAGAAGAAGAAGAAGACGGAGGAGGGAGGTAGGAGGTAGGTAGGAAGGAGGAGAGGAGGAGAGGGGAGGAGAGGAGGAGGGAGGAGGAGTAGGAGGTAGGAGGAGGGAAGAAGACAGAAAGAAGAACGAAAAGGAAGAAGAAGAAATGGAAGACGACGAAAGAAGAAGCAAGAGAAGAAACGAAGAACGCAGAAGACAGACGAAAGAGAAGAAGAAGAAAGAAGAAGAAGAAAGGAGGAAGGAGGAGGATGAAGGAGGAGGAGGAGGAGGAGAAGGAAGGCGGCGGAGGAGGAGGGAGGAGGAGGAGGAGGAGGAGGAAAGACGGAGGAGGGGAGGAGGAGTTAGGAGGCGTCAGAGAAGGAAGACGGAGAAGAAGGAAGAAGGAGCAAGAAATGAAGAAAGAAGAGGAGGCTGAAGGAGGAGGAGGAGGAGGAGGAGGAGGAGGAGGCTAGGCAGAAGGAGGAGGAGGATGGAGGGGGAGGAGGAGGAGGCAGGAGAGGAGCAGAGGAGGAGGAGGAGGAGGGAGGAGGAAGGGGAGGAGGAGGAGGTGAGGGGAGGAAGGAGGAGACCCGGAGGCGGCGGGGCGGTAGGAAGAAGGAGGACAAGGAGGAGGGAGGCGGAGGAGGGGAGGCGGAGGCGTAGGAGAGGAGGGTAGGCGGAGGAGAGGAGGAGGAGGAGGAGGGAGGCGGAGGAGGCGGAGGGAGGAGGAGGAGAGAAGAGGAAAAGAAGGCGGAGGATGGAGGAGGCAGGAGGAGGAGGAGAGGAGGCGGCAGGAGGAGGAGAGGCGAGGAGGAGGAGGAGGGGGAGGAGGGTCCAGAAGGAGGAGGAGGAGGCTAAGAAGAAGGAGGAGGAAGGAGGAGGGGAGGAAGGTGGCGAGGCGGAGGAGGGAGGAGGAGGGAGGAGGCGGAGGGCGGAGGAGGATGGGAGGGTAGGCGGGGAGGAGGAGGAGGAGGAGTGGAGGAGGAGGTCGGAGGAGGAGGGGGAGGGGAGGGGAGGGAGGAGGAGGACGGAGAAAGCTGAGGAGTAGGAGGCGGAGGAGGCGGAGGGAGGCGGAGCGAGGAGGAGGAGGAGGAGGAGGATGGAGGAGGAGGGAGGAGGAGGAGGAGGGGCGGAGGAGGAGGGGAGGGGAGGAGGAGGAGCGGCGAGGAGGGGTAGGAGGAGGGAGGAGGAGGAGGAGGCGAGGGAAGAAGGAGAAAGAAGGACGAAGGAAGGAGAGGAGAGAGGAAGGACGAAGGAGGAGGAGGAGAGAGGAGGAGAGAGAAGAAGAAGAAGAAGAAGAAGAAGAAGAAGAAGAAGAAGAAGAAGAAGAAGAAGAAGAAATAATCAAAAATAAGAAAAATAAAATGGCAATAAATATATATCTATCAACAATTGAATCTAAAAATCAAAATAAATGAATAAGGAATCTAAGGAACAAAATAAATTAATGAATAAAAGAGAACCAGAGTCATGGCAACATGGAATAGGCGGATGAATCTCAGAGGGAAGGAGGGCTGAGGGGGGTGGGGAAAGATTAACCAAAGAACTTATACACATACATGTGTTATCCATGGAAAAAGACAATAGGGTGATGAAGGTCTGGGGTTGGGTGGGCTTCAGTGGAGAAGGGAAATTGGGGAAAAAAGGGAGAGATATCTGTAATACTCTCACCAATAAATGTTTTTTTACAAAGAAAGTGGGGAAAAAAGTGCCTCAAAGAGCTTATGTTGATGTGGATTATAACTATCACTTTATTCTGTTAGAAAGTAAAACAGGAAATTAAAAAATATATATATTAATTTTAAAATAACAATAAATAATTTATTACATTAACATAAATAATACATTTTCCTGAAAAATATTTTTTCAAACAAGAAAAAATAAGAAGAATGACATTATTTTACTTAAAAAAAGATGTCTCTATTATTTCCTTTGTTGTTCACAGCTGGATTCTCATATCAGTTTGTGCATACAATCTGTTGTGAAATGTCATTTCAGGTTTTGTAATTGAAGAAAATTATGGTTCACACAGATATGTAAATTAGAGAAAGGGACCACATGAAAGTGTCTTTAGGGACCTCCATGCACATGTTCAGAAGCATTGATTAAAGCATTAAGTACTCTTCATACATTAAATATGATAATGTGTTTAATTTATAAAAATTATCTTTGCAGATACAGAATATGATTTTGCTAAGAGTAAGACCCAACTAAAAAGTTACTGTCAATATGAATTCTTCTTTAATTCTTCTAACTAAAAATATTTTCAAATATTCAAACATCCGCAAAACAACAAGTAAAATTATTTTGGCTATAATCATCTCTGCCTTCCAGAGGTCCTGCATAGTTTCTTTCCGAGGTGCCTGCAGCAATGCCTTTCACACAATAGGATTTTGGTAGTTGCCTATAAATATTGAATGTTGATATCTCTTACATTATATTTGGCATCAAAGTAACATTATCAGACTATGTGATTACATATCACAAGCTATATGTTATCTTTATAATAGCATGTTTTTGTAGTGTTTTTTAAAAAATTTCCCCTGAAAATAAAAGATAGGTTGGCATCAAATATTTTGGCATAATAGGTGTTTTGATCAGTGATTGATTGTGTCTTATTTTCTTTTCTAAGGCTTCAATAGTAAATAATGTCTTATTCTATTGCTTAAGTGGATTGTAACTATCAATCAGTAGTAATAACCTGATTTTTCTTTATATTAATTACATACACTGTTTTATATACATGTTATATGAATTGTGTCTTTTTGTCATTATATTTTTACTGAATAATTTAACACATCCTAGTGTCCTGAATTATTGAGATAATTCTGTCTGATAAAATCACCTTTTTCTCCATGAAGTCTATCATAGTTTGTTGAGATAACAACAAACATTATCTCACATTGTTGAGATAATGAATATTTATAAAAATAATAATTATGCCAGTGCTGCCCAATAGAACTACAATGTGAGCCACATATATAATTTTAATTATCCTAGAAGCTATATTAAAGTAAAAGAAATATAGAGGAAATTAATTTTAATCATATATTGTATTTAACACAATAGATCCAAAATGTTGTCATTTCAAGATATAATTATTATGAAAATTATTAATGAACTACTAAATTATTTTTATTGTATTATATCTATGTTTTACACTTATAACACCTCAATTTGCTTATGAATTTTTTGGGGGAATACTTGATTTATTGTTAGATTTCATAAAATTTAGTTTAAAAGGTGGATTCACATGTTGAAGTTATTCCTAGGGTATTTAAATATTTTACAGTATTCAAACTGAGTATAGAATCTGTTTTAAAATTTAAATAAAAATACTTTCAAACATTCTTTTTGATAAGGGGTTAATATCCAAATTATATAAGGCATTCTTACAACTTAATAACAAAAATATAAATACATAAATACAATTTTAAAAATAGAAAAAGATAAATATTGTATTATATCACTTATAGGTGGCAAACATAAAAGCTGAACTATAGAAACAGAGAGCAGAATGGTGGTTGCTAGGGTCTGGGGCAGGGGGAGAGTGGGCAGATGCTGGACAAAGGATACAAACTTCCATTTATAAGATAAATAAGTTCTGGGGCTATAATGTGCAGTTTGGTGACTATAGTTAACTGAATTATAAACTTAAACATTTCTAAAAGAGTAAAACTTAAATGTTCTCATCACAGACACACAAAAAATGGTAATTATGTGAGGTGATGGAGGTATGAAGTATCTTGGTAATCATTCTACAACATATTAAATCATCACATTGTATATCCTGAACTTATACAATATTATACATCAACTAGAGGCCCAATGCACAAAATTTATGCAAGTGCTTCGGCCAGGCTCCTACCCGCCGCCACTATGGCCAGAGGCCTCTGCTGCCTCTGCCTCGGCCCCCACCCGCTGCGGCTTTGTCTGGAAGGACATCCGGTCTAATTAGCATATTATGCTTTTATTTTTATAGATTATATCCCAATAAAGCTAGAACAATTACATTAAATTTACTTAAAATTTAAAAAAATTTTTTTTTCTCAGTCACATTAGCTACATTTAATTTAGTGACATGTGCCTGATGGCTACGCATCTCAATACTACAACTTTAAAGTTCTTATTTTAGTGTTTATAGATTCATCAATATGTTTAATGGCATTTGAATGAAAAACTGTCATTGGCATGAAACCAGTAGCTTCTGAATTTTGTAACAGTTAGGTATTTTAAAATACACATTCTGAGAAAACTAAACCACATTGTTTTTGTTTCTAAGCATTTGATATAATGACTTTGAGTAAAAATATTTCCTATTTTATATGGAAAGTATTTCCCCGTTAAGCAAGTGCATTCTTCCTTGAACTAATGAGTAAGCAAGCTACATATTCCAGAAACAGAATTAAATCAACCTATCCAGTCAATGGAGTGACAGATGAAAATTAGATAAGGATATCATATTATCTATATTCCCATCCAGCGAGAATTGCATGAATTCTAAAAGTATCTGATGGTTTTGTAAAATTCTGGTGTAATAAAGGGCCAAGACTATAAATCTTAATATCTTATGACCTTAAATATGTCTTAATATCTTATTGTCAAATAGATAAGTGTGCTGGCATTTTTTGTCTTTATTGTTGATAATATTAAAGATGTCCCCTTTAATTTTTCCCCATTGACCCTCTCCTCTCCACTCCAGCTCCCTACCTAGACCTTCACCTCATTTTTGTCTATGCCCATTGGTTATGAATAAATGCATATGTTCTTTGTTGGATCTCTTTCAGCCACCCCCCTTCATTCCCTCTGAGAATCCTCAGTCTGTTGTATGCTTCCATGTCTCTGGATCTATTTTGTTTGTCAGTTTATTTTGTTTGCTAAATTCCACATATAAGAGAGATCTTATGATATTTTGTCTTTCTCTGACTGGCTTATTTCACTTAGCATAATCCTCTCCAGGTCCATCCACGTGGTCTCAAAAGGTAAGAGGTCCTTGTTTTTTACAGCTGCATAGGATCCCATTGTGAATGTATACCACATCTTTTTTATTCACTAATCTACTGATAAAACAGGCACTTGGGCAGTTTTCAGATCTTGGCTGTTGTAAATAATGTTGCTATGAACATAGGGTGGCATATATTGTTTCTGATTGGCATTTCAGGGGTCTTAGGATATATTCCTAAAAGTGGGACCACTGGGTAAAATGGAAGTTTCATTTTTAATGTTTTGAGAAAACTCCACACTAGTTTCCACAGTGGCTGCTCCAGTCTGCATTCCCACGAAGTGCACGAAGTTTCCTTTTTGCTTCACATCCTCGCCAGCGCTTGTTCTGTGTTGATTTATTGATGATAGCCATTCTGACAGGTATGAGATAATACTTCATTGTCCTTTTAATTTTCATCTCACTGATGATTAGTGACGCTGAGCATTTCTTCATATGCCGTTTGTATGTTCTCTTTGGAGAAGTATCTATTAAGGTCCTCTGCCCGTTTTTTGATTGGGCATTGGGTTGCATGAGTACTTTATATATATATTTTGGAAATCAACCCCTTGTCAGATATATCATTGGCAAATGTGTTCACTTATGCAGTGGCTTCCCTTTTCATACTGATGCTGGTTCCTGTGGCTGTGAAGAAGCTTTTTATCTTTATGTAGTCTAATTTTTTTATTTTTTCTTTATTTCTCTTGCCCTAAGTATTGTATCAGTGAAAATTTTTCTACATGAGATCATTGAGATTTTGCTGCCTATTTTTTTTCAAGGATTTTTATGGTTTCATGACTTACAGTTAAGTCTTTTATCTATTTTGAGGTTGTTCTTGTGTATGGTGTAAATTAGTAGTCTACTTCATTTTTATACCTATGCATATACCTGTCCAGTTATCCCAACACCATTTATTAAAGAGACTGCCTTTACTCCATTGTATGCTCTTATCTCCTTTATCAAATATTAATTGGGCATAATTGTTTAGGTCAATTTCTTAGTGTTCAGTCCTGTTACATTTATCTATATACCTGTTCTTGTGCCAGTACCAGGTTGTTTTGATTAAAGTGAATTTGTAGTATAACTTATATGCAGTATTGTGATCCCTCCAATTTTTTTCTTCTTTCTCAAGATTTCTGTGGCTAATCGTTTTTCTGTTTTGTTTCATTTTCCAAATAAATTTTTGGGGTGTTTGTTCTAGATCTGTGAAATATGTCATTGATATTTTGATAGGCGTAGCATTGAATCTATAGATTGCTTTGGGTAATATGGACATGTTAATGATGTTGATTCCACCAAACCATGAACACAGTATATTCTTCCACTTATTTATATCTTCAACTATCTCTTTTTTCAACATTCTGTAATTTTTTTTTTAGTATTTCTTTTTTTTTATTGCTTAAAGTATTACAAAGGGTATTACATATGTGTCCTTTTTTCCCCCCCGCCCTTGACAGTCCCCTAGCCTCCCCTATCCCCCAATGTCTTATGTCCATTGGTTATGCTTATATGCATGCATTATGCTAAGTGAAATAAGCCAGTCAATGAAGGAAAAATACCACATGATCTCACTCATTCATGGATAATAGAGACCATTATAAACTTTTGAACAATAATAGATACAGAGGCAGAGCTGCCTCAAACAGATTGTCAAACTGCAGCGGGAAGGTCGGGGAGGGTTGGGGAGCAGGAGGGAGGGGGGTAAGAAATCAACCAAAGGACTTGTATGCATGCATATAAACATTCTGTAATTTTTTGAGCACAGGTCTTTTACCTCCTTGGTTAAGTTTATTTCTAAGTATCTTAATTTTCTTGTTGCAATGGTAAATGGGACTGATTTTTTTAGTTTCTCTTTCTGAGAATTCATTATTGGTGTATAAAATAGCCATTGATTTCTGGGTGTTAATTTTGTATCCCGCTACATTGCCAAATTCATTTATCAAATCTAGTAGTTTTTTGTTGGAGTCTTTATGGTTTTCTATGTACAATTTCATGTCATCTGCGAATAATGAAAGTTTTACTTCCTCCTTTCCAATTTGAATGCCTTTTAGTTCTTCTTTTCTGATCACTGTGGCTAAGACTTACAGTACCATCTATAATAATAAAAGCGTAATATGCTAATTAGACCAGATGTCCTTCAGGATGACCTTCGGAGAGAAGCCAGGGCTATGAGGGAAGCCCAGGTCCTGGGTGCCAGAGGGAAGCCAGTGCATCAGCTGGGTGAAGGAATGCATACTCTTGCAACAAATTTTGTGCATCTGGCCTCTAGTGTTGAATAAAAGTGGTGAAAGTAGACATCCCTGTCTTATTCCTGTTCTTAGGGAAAATGATTTTAGTTTTTGCCCATTGAGCATGATTTTGGCTGTAGGTTTGTCACATATGGCCTTTATTATGTTGAGGTATGATCTCTCTATTCCCACTTTTCTGAGATTTTTATAAAACATGGATGTTAAATTTTCTTGAATGCCTTTTTTGCATTTATTGATATGGTCATGTGATTTTTGTCTTTCAATATGTTTATGTCTTATATCACATATTTTTATTTGAGAATATTGTACCAGCTTTGCATCCCTGGAGTAAAATCCACTTGGTCATGCTGTATGTGTTTTTTTTTTTTTAATATATTAATGTATGTGATTTGCTAATATTTTGTTGAGGAATTCAGCATCTATACTCATCAGGGATATTGGCCTGTAATTATCTTACTTTGTAGTGTCTTTATTTGGGTTTTGAATTAGTGTACTGCTGGCCTCATGAAAAGAACTTGGAAGTGTTCCTTTCTCTTGCATTTTTTGAAATAGCTTGTGGAGGAATGGGTGCTCATTCTTCTTTGAATATCTGGTAAAACTTCCCTGTGAAGCCGGTTGGGCCAAGCATTTTGTGTGCTAGGAGTTTTTGATTACTGCTTCAATTTCATCCAGTGTTATCAGCCTATTCTGGTTTTCTGATTCTTCCTGATTCAGTTTCAGAAGGTTACATTTTTATAGGACTATGTCCATTTCATCCACATTGTCCAGCTTGTTGTCATATAGTTGTTCACAGTATTGTCCTACAATCCTTTGTATTTCTGTGGTCTCAGTTGTTAATTCACCTCTTTTGTTCCTTATTTTATTTATTTGGATTCTCTCTCTGTTTCTTGACGAGTCTGGCTAAAAGTTCATCAATCTTATTTATCTTTTCAAAGAACCAGCTCTTGTTTTCATTGATCTTTTGTATTTATTTTATTTTATTTTTTTAGTCTCCATGCCATTTATTTTTTGCTTTAATATTTATTATTTTCTTTCTTCTACCTACTCTGGGTTTTTCTTATTGTTCTCTTTATAATTCTTTAAGTTGTAGAATTAGATAATTTATTAGAAATGTTTGTTGTTTCTTTCTTGAGGTAGGCCTATAGAACTATGAACTTTCCTCTCATGACTGCTGTTACCATAGATTTTGGGTGGTTTTGTGTTAATTTTCATTTGTTTTTAGGAGTGTTTATTATTTCTTTCTGAATTTCATTGGTAACCATTATTTAATAACGTGAAATTTGTTTCAATATTTTTTAATGTTTTGGGGTGTTTTTATTTTAGTTTATTTTTAGTTTATGTCATCGTGATCTGAGAAGATGCTTGATATGATTTCCATTCTCTTAAATTTGGGGAGACTTGGTTTGTGTCTATCTTTGAGATTGTCCCATTCTCAATGTCCCATGTGCACTTGAGAAGAATTTATATTCTGCTTTGGGCTGAATGTTCTGTAACTTTCTATTAAATCCATTTGATCTAGAGTGTTGTTTAGTGTTTATGTTTCCTTGTTGATTTTTTTGTCTGGAAGATCTAGACAGCTGTCTTTTGATTGGGGGCACTGGGTGAGGCACGCCGGGTCAGGTACATGCAACCAGACTTGATGGGTTGCACAGTGTCCCAGTGGTGGGTCTGATCTTCTGGTGGTGCCTGGTTAGGTGCGCTGTGTGGCTGTGGCAGGTCCTTTTGTCCAAGGGACTCAGGTCATGGGTATGATGCCATCCTCATGAAGCAGGTCCATTTGTCCAGAGGTGCAGGGTCAGGCACTATGGATAAAGATGGCTGGTCCAGTGCAGCAAGGCAAGGTGGTGGGGCCAGCCGTGGAGGTGCGCTGGGTTAGTTGTGCTGGGTTGTGGCAGCAGGTCCCTGCATCTGGGAAGATCATGTGTCAAGGCCACGAAACAGGCTGGGCACTTTGCTAGTGGATGGGTTGGGTGGGTCAGGAGCTCAGCCTGTGGAGGGTGCAGGACTTGTGTTCTGCTCGTGGAGAGGGTGGAGCAGTCTGGGTGCCCTGATCGCCAAATAGCATGGCAGGCACCAGGCACAACTTGTTAAGGCATTTGGAATGGTCCTCTGAGGCCTAAGGTTCAGGTCTACCTAGTCACTAAGTCTAGCCCTTGTGTTGGGGTTTTGGGTCCCAGCAGTGTGGCAGTGTGTGCCTGTCTGTGGCCTAGGGCATCTGGGGCACAGCTGCTCTCCACAGCTTCCACCCATGGAGGACCCGCTGGCCCACTGAAATGGTACACTCTCCAATCTCAAGGGAAGAGAAGCGCTGGGCCAAGCAGCATAAGGTGGCCAGCAGCTCCTCTGCCAGAAGTGCCTGAACCACCCCCACCCAGAGCTCTAGCTCCTACAGACAGATGCCCTCCCACACACACACACTCTCCCTCACAGCCACTCACCCACTGACATTCTACACTCACTCCGTCCTTTCCCCTACTACTTTGGTTCTCTAGTGTGCTAACATTTAACTAGGATGAGGCTATAAAGAAAATACATTGAGAAACTTACAAATTTCCAATATTATTGATAATACTTCCTTCTGGATGTATGGTTTTTTAGTGCCATTTTGAATGCTTCCACTGTATATACTATAGTATCTATATCATGTAGATATGTAAAGTAATGTGCTATAGAGTTAAATTATCTAATATGATAGCCACTTTTCTACATGAATTATCAAACACTTGAAGTGGGGCTTGTCTCAGCTGAGGTGTACTGTGAGGATAAAATACACACTGAGTTTCAATGAGTTAATAGTAACAATGGACTTTATGATATCTCATTAATAATTTTGTATTGATTGCACATTGGATTGGTAATATATTATTTACTCTTTTTATCAAATGTATTATTTACCTGATTATTTTTAAAATGTAGTTATTAAATTATTTATGCCTCACACTTATATTTTTATTCAACAGTGCTGATTTAGAGTATTAAATACATTTTAAAATATATTGAGTTCAACCTATTTCTAAAATATCAGACTGTACTTATTATAAACATAGGGGAATATGCATGTAATGTAACACATTTAAATACTTTAAAGAACATACTGTTAAAAAACACATTGATGTTATTTTTAAACATTTGAGTAAAAATATTTTCTACTTTATGAGAAGAATTTTCTATACACAATAATGTTTAAATAATTTCTGAAGATTAATGTAAACTTCTATTTTTGTATTAATCACAGACATGCCTCCAAGTCAAAATTCATGTTTTTATGCCAAATGTAAAATATGTAACAAAACAAACCCAGTAAATAAGAAGCAAGCGTTTATCCTTTATGTTAATTACTATAATTTTCCTTAGTCTGCTTCTGGATACTATGGGACATTTTGAATTTTCATTTGATAATATAGGAAATTCATATCATTCATATCTGTGAAATTAGCTTCAAATATCAGCAGTGTTAAAATAATAAAATACTTGTTCTTAGGATCTGAGACAGAAAGCAATTTAAATGTTTTTAATTGTGCCAAAGTCTTCTTAAATCTTCTAGTGATTTTTTTCATACTTCTCTTTATAATAAGCCATGTTGCAAGAACATAGATTTTTAGCTTCTGTTGCATTTTTGAAAAGTAAAATGAAAAGAATGTCTACATTAATTCAAGATATTATTATGTCTGTGACTAGTGTTTTATTAGAATGCTAAAAATAAGAGATCTTAGCATTCATACAGTAATGTAATCCCAATTTAAAGGATGGCAAAGTAGAAGACATCATTTTTACACAAATATTAACAATTAACTATGTGCTAGTTATGCTCTGTGGTGATAAAATATTATTCTGACTTCAAGGAGATTGCAGTTTATTGGAGAAACAAAATGTAAGTTGAGAACTACAATGCACCATGTAAGCACTATTCCACAGAGAAGATCTCATAGCTACAGAAGAATCTAGTTACACTTACACAGGGAGCTGGCTCCATCAGGGAGGGAGGGTAAAAGACTCTTTAGTCTTCCTTCTCCAAGACAGAATTTCTTGAAAGGCAAAAGTTAGTAGACGTATGTATTTGGGTCAAATCAATGTCTATTAATAGGACAGAGATGTGATTCCTGAGGAAATTAGTGTTTTAGCCCTACTGACCCTGGAGTAGTTCTGGGATTCCGGCAATATAATTCGAATTTAAGGTGTGTTTGCTACCTTACGAGTTCTCTAGTGACCACCTCAGGTAGATATTCATGATGCAGGTGTAGTGATTTATACAATGCCTCCTTGGCTTTTTGCTTATGTTTCTTTCTTCATTCTTGTCACTTGCCCTAAGAAGCATGATCTGTCTTATTCTCTAGAGATGTTAAATAATTCTAAAGTTCTATTGTAAGATAATGAAAGAGAATGGATTAGAACATGGTCTCCTACTTTTCAGCATGAGGTTCTTTTTATTGAACATGTCTTGTGATATAGACCACAGCTATGGTCAAGGCATACCTGTGGTCACAGCCTATATATATCTGGGCCTTTAAAGTCTTGCCTTTTTGCACTGACCTACAGTACTTGGATTCTGGGCCACATAATGTGTCTAATATTTGCTGCAGTGTTAAATGCTGTTTTCTTGGCCATATTTGTAGCACCAATCATTGCTCCAGATATAAATGAAAGACTAGCTAAGCAGTTCACCGCACTGAAGACCTCAGGGTTTTAGAAAAGGCTTCTGCCCTAGCCGGGTTGGCTTGGTGGATAGAGCATTGGCCTGCGGACTGAAGGGTCCCAGGTTCGATTCCAGTCAAGGGCATGTACTTTGGTTGCAGGCACATCCCCAGTAGGGGGTGTGCAGGAGGCAGCTAATCTTTGTTTCTCTCTCATCAATGTTTCTAACTTCCTCTCTGTAAAAAATCAATAAAATATATTTTTTAAAAAAAGAAAAGGCTTCTAATGTAATCTGACACCACAGCTATTACCACTAACTCTAGCCCAGTGATGGTGAACCTATGACAAGCATGTCAGAGGTGACACACGAACTCATTTTTTTGGTTGATTTTTCTTTGTTAAATGGCATTTAAATATATAAAATAAATATCAAAAATATGTCTTTGTTTTACTATGGTTGCAAATATCAAAAAATTTCTATATGTGACATGACACCAGAGTTAAGTTAGGGTTTTTCAAAATGCTGACACGCCAAGCTCAAAAGGTTCGCCATCACTGCTCTAGCCTCTTTGTCACCATAGGTACTGAAGGCCACAAATCAACATCTTTGCCTATAATAATCTTTGAACCTTGGAAGACTCAATATGGCTGCATCAATATTGCCTGTGGTTCTTTAAAAAACAGATTCTTAGATCTCAAAACAATTTAATAATAATCAATGGATCATAGGGAAATAGGGGACTATAGGATTCTATTTGTTATCTGGAATTATGGGAAAGAATTACAGAACAAAAGAATGATAAATAGTAAATGTCTATAGATGGTTCATAGTTCACAATATAGAGAAATAGAATAGTAATCTATGATTTGACATGATTAGCTCAATGTTGCAATACCTAGCAGAAAGATCGAAACAATAATTCAGGACACATTTATTACTTTTTTTTATAAGAGCTTCATTAAATATTCCCTCTCATTTTATTATGTCATGATGCTGGTATAACATTCCCTTAAAAAATGTTTTTATTTATCTGTCAACTAACATATTTCTCCAATTCTTCTTGGATTGTTAATCAAATATTTATGTTGTATAGCATGATAAAGCATAATAATGCCTTTATATTTGAGCATTTACAGATCAGAAAGATATATTATGGTATATCTTAATATATCATAGAGATATATTATGGTGGTTGTATAAATTATGCAAATGTTCTCTATACCAGAAATAAAATAAAAATAGAAATAAAGGAAAATTAAAAAAAAAAAAGTCAAAGTGTGAAACTACTGTTTTTTCTAGAAAATAGGCATATATATTTGACTGTCATCTACCAACAAATGAATTTTTATAACAGATTGAAACTTTTAAAAATTTTAAAAATTACCGATATTGCTTCATTTTCTCATTTTTATGCTAGGTCTCTGTGCTCCTGATCACAGAGGAGAGTCACAATGCTCTGGATGTTTTATTCAGTCAACAAGTTTTATTGGATTCCTTTAATGAGCTAAGCATAGTGCTTATTCTGAGTAGACAAGATAGTAGTACATGGTTTAGCTGAGTAAAAAGAAAAAACTAAACAAATAATTATAAAACTGTTCGTAGGGCTCTAATGAAGTAATAAGTAGAGTGCTGTGTGAGCAGGAACAAAGGACTAACTATGCCTGAGAGCATTTAGAAAAACTAATCAGAGAATTGGAGTGTGGTTTGGAAATTAAGTTGGTGTTGATCAGGTGAAAGAGGGAGCAATGATACATAAGAAAGAATGGCAAGGAGCATGGACATACATGAGCATATACAAGAATATGATGTACTTTAAAAATAGGTGAGGAGTTTGTTTTGTATAGATCCTCAGCTCTAAGGGAAACCTGTATTTCTTGACAAGGTGGATTTACAAGGACAGAAATTATTCTCCAGCCTGAAAAAAGCAAAAGTAGAGACAAAATATATGAAGAAAAATACAGTTCTTAAGGCACTAAATATAAGGCAGCAAAGAATGCTAATGTCTGAGAGACATAAAATAAATGCTATGAGACCCATGATTGCCTAGGTTTGCAATATATAATCCCAGGCTGTGGTGCAGGAAGGAGCAACCCAAGGAGAGCCACACTGGCTCTGAAAATGGAGAGATGGAGCTGAGAGTCTGGTGAGATTACAGAGGCTGGGGCACTCAGCACAGAACAGCACGGAAGAGAGAGCTTCATGCAAAGAAAAGCCTGAGGTCCTCCAAGTCCCCTCTGAGGACTCAGTACAGCACTGATCACCAAGTGCATGGGAGGAATTGTCTGAATCCAGAAAAGAAAATACCTGCAAGATTAAAGTCACAATCTTTGACACTCACACAGGATTTGGAAATAGTGTTTGTTCTCTAATCAGTGAAAAATACCATAATTCTTAGGGTAACAGATGATCAGAATTATGTCTTTTAAAGCTGTGGGAGAATTGAGTTTCTAGGCCAATAGCTATTCTCCTAATTAACAAAATTTAAAGGAGAAACTCAAAGAGATCAAACTGTTTCTAAGTAAGCTGAATATATAACAGAACAAAGGATAGTAATAAATGTAGATATAGATAAGTGGTTCTCAACCTGTGTGTCGCGACCCCTTTGGCGGTTGAACGACCCTTTCACAGGGGTCACCTAAGACCATCCTGCATATTAGATATTTACATTACGATTCATAACAGTAGCAACATTACAGTTATGAAGTCACAACGAAAATAATTTTATGGTTGGGTCACAACATGAGGAACTGTATTTAAAAGGGCCAAAAGGTTGAGAACCACTGATATAGATAGATAGGTATATTTAAGTATCATATTTCTTAACAGTCTATTTTTAGGAAAAAAATATAGTATATTATAGATATACCAGAGGCCTGATGCACAAAGATTCGTGCAAGAATAGGCCTTCCTTCCTGTGGCTGCTGGCACTGGCTTCCCTCTGCCACCCGGGACCCAGGCTGCTTCACTCTGGCTTCTGCTGCCACCCACCGGGGGCATGCTCAGAGCTGTGCCATGGCCACTCAGAGCATGTCCCCACCCCTGGTGTGTGTCCACTGGGGTGGGGGCAGCACGCAGTCCCCTCCCACCCATCTGTGCCTGCAGTTTCTCCTGAGCTGTTGTTATGCAGCCTCCTCCTGAGCCGGTCATGATGCCCAGCTAATTTGCATATTACCTGTTTATCTATATAGATTAGGAGTATAAAAGCATCCAGTGCACAGTAAATTGGAATCAAAATTAATAACCTCCAATAAAAAATTAGAAGGCATTCAAGGTATAAGGATACTATTACCTACAATTAGAAAAAATCAGTCAACTGCTGTTGACCCAGAATTGACATGGATGACAGGATTAGTAGACAAGGATATTAATTCAGTTATTGTAACTATTTCACCTATTCTAGAAGCTAGAGGAAAGATTGAACATTTTGAATTTGACACAGAAGATATACAGAGCTCTATTTAAAATTCTTGATCTAAAAAATAATATCTCTAGGATGAAAAATAAGTTAAATAGAATTTATAATCAAATAGAAATGGCAGAAGGAATGATTAGTAAACTCAAAGACATATTAATAGAGCCTTTTCAAAATAAAAAGGAAAAATGGAGTAATAAATAAACATGATTCCATAATAATTAACCTAGTTATTAATAACAGAAAAGGAGCAAAGGGGAAGCCAGCCATTCTAGGCATGCCATTTGGGCAGCTTCACCAGGAAGCTACAACTTTACACTCCCCATTGGTGCAACAAAGGGAAGATAGACATATCCCAATAAAGTTGGGGTGACAAAGGGGAGGCACTTGCTGTCAGTCACACCTAAGAGAACAAATGTCATTGGCGAGAATGTACGTGGCTAGTGCATGTGCTAGACATTTGGGATATTTAATCCTCTGAACAAAGAATTTTGCTCTCTTGTTTCCCCTTGTCTCTTATTGCTCTTGGGACTCTTAGAACTTGGGTTTGTGGGGGCTCCCACTGCATTCACCCACATGACTCATGGCCACTCAGATCCCCCACACAATGGACTAACGGACTATACCTACTGAATTGGTCCCAGTTCCAACATGAAAGGAAATTCTGGACTCTAACTCTGCTTCTAGCTTTCCTGAAGGGATGTAATTCACAGAAATAAAGCTTTTTAGCATATCTCACCCTCCCATAGGGGCCTCCAGAAGTGCTTGTTCCAGTGGTACCCCAAGAATCCCAATCCCAGTAGCAATGGAGAAAGACCACCCACACTTTTCTCTGGTAACAAACAGAGCTTTCTGTGAGCTGTAGGAAAACTTCAAGCAGCACACTTGAAAGGAATAGAGAGCGGGGAACAGAAAATAAATTTGAAGAATAATGATTGCACAGTTTCCAAATTTAATAAAACTATAAAATAACTTATTCAAAAAGTTCCATGAATCCCAACTACAGAACACAAGGAAAAAAGTACGCAAAGTAACATCATAATGAGATTGCTTTAAACCAGCAATTATAAAAAAGTTTTCTTAAAAATGGGTAGAAAAAAAACAAAACACCACCTTGCATACAAAGGAACAAAGATGAGGATGAGAACCTATTTTATATTTCTTATCCGCACTGTGAACTAGAAGACAGTGGGGTTACATCTTTAAAGTATTGAAAAGTTGAAAAAAATAACAAGCAAAAATTTTAAGAACTTTCCATCTAAAGATTTTTTTCCCCAGAGGAAAACATGGCCTTTTTCAGACATACTAGTACTAACGCTGAAAGAATTTGTTACCAGCATGCATGTAGAATAAAAATGTAAAAGGAAGTCTTTCAAACAGTGCTTATTTTCTGATTACTAAAGTCTACTTAAGAGATATAAGATATAACTAAAAGGTATTGAGTACTTCATAGTATATACAGAAAAAATTATAACAAGAACACAAAGGCTAGGAGGGAAAAATGAAATTATACTGCTATAGAGTTCTCATTCCTTACCTAAGGTGGCATAATATTATTTGAAGGTAAACTGTAATAAAGTATAGATATAAAGTATAAGCCTTAAAGCAACTACTAAAATAATATGACAAAAAGTTATAATTAATAGGTCAACAAAGGCAATAAAATGGGGTTAAAAAATAAGCCAAAAAGAAGGCAGAAAGAGAAAAAAGAATAGATACAAAAAACACTAGTTTTTTGTGAAATTGCACCAGTGCAATTTCATTATATGTTGTTCTACAAAAGTCAATTTTTTTTATTTTATTTATTTTTAATTGTTTTATTGCTTAAAGTATTACAAAGAGTATTACATATGTCTCCTTTTTTTCCCTGCCCTGAACAATCCCCCGGCCTCACCTACCCCACAGTGTCTTATGTCCATTGGTTATGCTTATATGCATGCATACAAGTCCTTCAGTTGATCTCTAACCCCCCCCCCCCCATTCCGGTCCCTCAAACCTCCCCTGCTTTCCTGCTGTAGTTTGACAGTCTGTTGAAGCCAACTCTGCCTCTGTATCTATTTTTGTTCATAAGTTTATAATGGTCTTTATTATCCATTAGTGAGTGAGATCATGTTGTGTTTTTCTTTCATTGACTGGCTTATTTCACTTAGCATAATGCTCTCCAGTTCCATCTATGCCGTTGCAAATGGTAAGAGTTCCTTCTTTTTTACAGCAACATAGTATTCCATCCTGTAGATGTACCACCGTTTTCTAATCCATTCATCTACTGATGGGCACTTAGGCTGTTTCCAGATCTTAGCTATGGTGAATTGTGCTGCTATGAACATAGGGGTGCATATATCCTTTCTGATCGGTGTTTCTGGTTTCCTGGGATATATTCCTAGAAGTGAGATCACAGGGTCAAATGGGAGTTCCATTTTTAGTTTTGAGGAAACTCCATACTGTCTTCCATAGTGGCTGCACCATTCTGCATTCCCACCAGCAGTGCACGAGTGTTCCTTTTTCTCAACATCCTCTCCAGCACTTGTCGTTTGTGGATTTGTTGATGATAGCCATTCTGACAGGTGTGAGATGGTACCTCATTGTTATTTTGATTTGCATCTCTCTGATGATTAGTGACTTTGAGCAAGTTTTCATGTCTCTTGGCTTTCTGAAAGTCCTCTTTTGAAAGGTGTCTATTTAGGTTCTTTGCCCATTTTTTGATTGGATTGTTTATCTTCCTTTTGTTAAGTTGTATGAGTTCCCTATAAATTTTGGAAATTAGGTCCTTATCAGATACTAGGGGCCCGGTGCACGAAATTCGTGCACTGGGTGTGTGTGTGTGGGGAGTGTCCCTCAGCCCAGCCTGCCCCCTCTCACATACTGGGAGCCCTCAGGCGCTGACCCCCATCACCCTCCAATCGCAGGATCGGCCCCTTGCCCAGGCCTGAAGTCTGGGTCAGAGGCGTCAGGCCTGCGCAGGGGACCCTCATTTCCCCTCATCACTGGTTCTGCCCCCAGCCCAGGCCTGAGGTCTCTGGCCCAGGAATCATGCCTGGGCAGGGGACCCCCATCTCCCTCTGATCGCTTGCTCCACCCCCCGCCCAAGCCTGACTCCTCTGACCCAGACTTCAGGCCTGGGCAAGAGGACCATCATATCCCCCCAATCCCCAGCTCCACCCCCCACCCAGGCCTGATGCCTCGGCCAGAGGAGTTGACCCTCATCACCCTCCGATCACCAATCACTGGATCCGATCGTGGGCTTCGCTTTAGGCCCAGGCAAGGGACCCCTAGCTCCCGGGACTGCCAGCTTCGACCGTGCCCAGCTCCCATCGCTGGCTCCACCCCTACTTCCTGCTATCACTGGCCAGGGCTGAAAAGGCACCTGATTCTCAGATCATGGCCCCAGGGCCGCCTTTGCCCTGCCCCCCAGCTCTTAGCTCCCCCCTGGGTTTCTGATCACTGTCAGTGGCAGGGGGCTTCTTCCTGCTTTCCCTTTCGCCTCCTTGCATTGTGCCTACATATGCAAATTAACCGCCATTTTGTTGGCAGTTAACTGCCAATCTTAGTTGGCAGTTAATTTGCATATAGCCCTGATTAGCCAATGAAAAGGGTAGCGTCGTACACCAATTACCATTTTTCTCTTTTATTAGTGTAGATAACATTGACAAATATGTTTTCCCACGCAGTGGGCTTTCTTGTTGTTTTGTTGATGATTTATTTTACTATGCAGAAGCTTTTTATTTTGATGTAGTCCCATTTGTTTATTTTCTCTTTATTTCCAATATCCTAGGAGCTGTATCCGTGAAGAAATTGCTTTGGCATATGTCTGAGATTTTGTTGCCTTTGGATTCTTCTAGTATTTTTATGGTTTCCTTTCGTACATTTAAGTCCTTTATCCATTTTGAGTTTATTTTTGTGTATGATGTAAGTTGGTGGTCTAGTTTCATTTTCTTACATGTATCCATCCAATTTTCCCAACACCATTTATTGAAGAGACTATCTTGACTCCATTGTATGTTCTTGCCTCCTTTGTCAAATATTAATTGAACATATTGGTTGGGGCTGATTTCTGGGCTCTCTATTCTATTCCATTGATCTATATGCCTATTCTTGTGCCAGTACCAGGCAGTTTTGAGAACAGTGGCTTTGTAATACAGCTTGATATCTGGTATTGATATCCCATCTATTTTGTTCTTTCTCAGGATCGCTGCAGCTATTTGGGGTCTTTTTTTATTCCAGATGAATTTTTGGAGAGTTTGTTCTAGGCCTGTGAAATATGCCATTGGTATTTTAATGGAAAGTGCGTTGAATTTATAGATTGCTTTGGGTAGTATAGACATTTTAATGATGTTGATTCTACCAATCCATGAACACGGTATGTTCTTCCATCTGTTTATGTCTTCCTCTATCTCTTTTTTCAACATCCTGTAGTTTTCTGAGTAGAGGTCTTTTACCTCCTTAGTTAAGTTTATTCCTAGGTAGCTTAATTTTTTTGGTGCGATGGTCAATGGGATGGTTTTTTTAGTCTCTCTTTCTGTAAGTTCACTATTGGTGTATAGAAATGCCATAGATTTCTTGGCGTTAATTTTGTATCCTGCTACATTGCCGAATTCATTTATTAAGTCTAATAGTTTTTTGATGGAGTCTTTAGGGTTTTTTTATGTATAATATCATGTCATCTGCAAATAAGGACAGTTTTAGTTCTTTTCCAATTTAGATGCGTTTTATTTCTTCTTCTTATCTAATTGCAATGGCTCATACTTCCAGTACTATATCGAACGGGAGTGGTGAGAGTGGGCAACCCTGTCTTGTTCCTGTTTTTAGGGGAATGGTGTTAGTTTTTGTCCATTGAGTATGATGTTGGCTGTGGGTTTGTCATATATGGCTTTTATTATGTTGAGGTATGATACTTCTATTCCCAGCTTGCTGAGAGTTTTTATCAAAAATGGGCATTGGATTTTCTCAAATGATTTTTCTGCATCATTTGATATGACTATGTGGTTTTTTTCTTTCAATTTGTTTATGTGATGTATCACGTTTACTGATTTGCGGATATTGTACCATCCTTGCATCCATGGGATAAATCCTACTTGGTCATGGTGTATGATTTTCTGATGTACTGCTGGATCCAATTTGCTAATATTTTGTTGAGGATTTTGGCATCTATGTTCATGAGGGATATTGGCCTGTAATTCTCTTTCATTGTGTTGTCTTTACCTGGTTTTGGTATTAGGGTGATGCTGGCTTCATAGAATGAGCTTGGAAGTGTTCCTTCTTCTTGAATTTTTTGTAGTAGTCTGAGGAGGATAGGTTTTAGTTCTTCCTTGAATGTTTGGTAAAACACCCCTATGAAGCTGTCTGGCCCTGGGCTTTTGTTTGCTGGAAGCTTTTTGATGACTGCTTCAATTTCTTCCATAGTTATTGGCCTATTGAGATTTTTAGATTCTTCCTGATTGAGTTTTTGAATGTTGTATTTTTCTAGAAATATGTCCATTTCCTCTAGGTTGCCTAATTTGTTGGAGTAGAGTTGTCCATAGTATTTTTTAACAATCATTTGTATTTCTGTGGGGTTTGTTGTTATTTCGCCTCTATCATTTCTGATTTTGTTTATTTGGGTCCTCTCCCAAATACTTTACTTCTTGGTGAGCCTAGCTAGAGGTTCATCAATCTTGTTTATCCTTTCAAAGAACCAGCTCTTGGTTTCATTGATCTTATGCATTTTTTTTTGTCTCTATGTCATTTATTTCTGCTCTGATCTTTATTATCTCCTTCCTTCTGCTCACTCTGGGATTTTCTTGCTCACTTTCTAATTCTTTCAGTTGTAGAGTTAGATGATTTACTATAATTTTTTTCTTGTTTTTTGAGATAGGCCTGTAGAGCTATAAACTTCCCTCTCAGGATTGCTTTCATTGTGTCCCATAGGTTTTGGATTGTTGTGTTTTCATTGTCATTAGTTTCCAGGATGTTTTTAATTTCTTCTTTGATCTCATTGGTAACCCAATCAATATTTAATAACATGCTATTCAGCTTCCATGTGTTTGAGTATTTTGGTTTTTTTTTTATTGTAGTTTATTTCTAATATTATGCCATCGTGGCCTGAGAAGATGCTTGGTATGATTTCAATCTTCTTGAATTTGGGGAGACTTTGTTTGTGACCCAATATGTGGTCTATTTTTGAATATGTCCCATGAGCCTTTCAGAAAAATGTATATTCCGTGGCTTTGGGGTGAAGTGTTCTGAAGATGTCAATTAAGTCCATGTGATGTAGTGAGTCATTTAGGATTGCTGTTTCTTTGCTGATTGTTTGTCTAGAGGATTTATCCAGTGATGTCAGTGGTGTATTAAAGTCCCCTGCTATGATTGTATTGTTGTCGATCTCTCCTTTGATATCTTCCAGGAGTTTTTTTTATGTACTTTGGTGCTCCTGCATTGGGGGCGTATATGTTTATCAGGGTTATATCTTCTTGTTGTATTGATCCCTTTAGTATTATGAAGTGGCCTTCCTTATCTCTTGTTATGGCCTTCACTTTGAGGTCTATTTTGTCTGATATAGGTATTGCTACCCCAGCTTTCTTTTCATTTCCATTTACCTGAAAGATATTTTTCCATCCCTTCACTTTCAGTCTGTGTGAGTCCCTTCTTCTGAGGTGGGTCTCCTGTAGACAGCAAATGTATGGGTCATGATTTTTTATCCATTCAGCCACTCGATGTCTTTTGGTTGGAGCATTTAGTCCATTTACGCTTAAAGTTATTATTGAAAGGTACTTGTTTGTAGCCATTTCTTTTTTTTGTGGCTGTTTTCTTTCTGATCTTTTTATTTCTTCTTTTTACACCAGTCTCTTTAGCATTTCTTGCATTTCTGGCTTGGTGGAGATAAACTCCCTTAGCCTTTTTTGGTCTGTGAAGCTTCTTATTTCCACTTAAGTTTTGAATGATAGCCTTGCTGGATAGAGTATTCTTGGATTCATTCCATTGCTTTGCATCACTTTGTAAATTTCTTTCCATTCTTTTTTTGGCCTGATGTGTTTCTGTTGAGAAATCATTTGATAATCTAATGGGAGATCCCTTGTATGTAACTTTCCGTCTCTCTTGCAGCCTTTAAGATTCTCTCTTTGTTCTGAACATTTACCATGGTAATTATGATGTGTCTTGGTGTGGGTCTTTTCGGGTTCACCTTGTTTGGGACTCTCTGTGCTTGTGTGATTTTTTTCTTCCCCACCTTTGGAAAGTTTTCTGATATTATTTCTTCAAATAGGTTTTCAAATCCTTGTTCCTCTTTCTGTTGTTCTGGCACCCCTATTATTCATATGTTGTTTCGTTTCATGTTGTCCCAAAGCTCCCTTAAGCTCTCCTCCTGTCTTTTAATTTTTTTCTCCAATTGCTGTTCAGTTTGGGTGTGTTTTGTTTCCTTGTCTTCTAATTCTCTAATTTGGTCCTCTGCTTCTCCTAGTCTACTGTTGAAACTTTCAATGGTGCTTTTTATTGCAGCTATATCGCTCTTCATTTCTTCTTGGTTCTTACATAATTTATTGATTTTTTCATCTGTTTCTTCTTGCTTCTTGCATAAGTTGTTGATTTTTTCCTCCATCTGTTTATGCACTCTAGGACCCTTAATCTGCAATTTTTTTCTGTCATGTTGCATGCCTCTGTTTCACTTAGCTGCTTTTCTAGCGAGGCCTCCTTTTCTTTCCTTTGGGGGTTTCTTTGTCTACCCATGTTTTATCGTACTGCCATATCTAGATGTTAAGTCTTTCAGTGGCTGCTCCTTGGGTGGCAGTGTCTCCTCAGGCTGCGGTTGCTCCTCAGGTGGATGTGGTAGCAGCTGCTCCTCAGTTGGTAGCAGCTCCTCTGGTGGGTGCTGTTCACAGTTGTGCTGGCTCCTCTGGCTGGTGGGAGGATGCTTCACACACAGCTGCTGTTCCTGAGACAGAGGGTGTGTTGATCAGGAGGCTGCTTTTCCTTGGCTGAAGGCAGGCTACACAAGCCCAAAAGTCAATTTTAAATCATTTTTTACAATTGACTTCAGAGAAAGGAAGGGAGAGATAGAAACATTAATGATGAGATAGATTCACTGATGGGCTGCCTCTGGCATGCCCCCCGTAGGGGATTGGGCCTACAACCCAGTCTTGTGCCCTAACAGGGAAATGAACGAAATGGATCTGTGATCTGGTTCATGGGTTGATGCTCTACTTCTGAGCCACAACGGCCTAGCCAAAAATGTCTATTTTAAACACAGAGGCTCAAGTAAGTTTATTTCAAACACTGAAACCTCTAGATAACCCAAATGTTCATCAACAGATAAATGTAACAGAAAAATAAGATCGATCTATACAATGAAATAATATGTAGCAGTAAAAGAATAAATATGTAATGCATGCAGAAACATGGATGAATCTTAAAATTGTTTGCAAAAGAATTCAGGAAACTTTGAGTGCATACTCTATGATGTTATTTACATGAAATTTTAGAAAAGGCCAATTAATCTATAGTGACTAAGTTTAGGTCAGCATAGAAAGAGAGGGAATCTTTTAAGGATAGATTATTAGTTTGGTTGTTATACAGTGGGGCCTTGACTTACGAGTTTAATTTGTTCCAAGACCGAGCTCGTTAACTCAAATTACTCTATCAACTCAATGCAAAAAATTGGCCGAGAGACAGCTGGTATGTCAAAAAACTCGTTAGTCAAGACACTCGTAAGTCAAGGCCCCACTGTAATGGTTTCATGAGTGTATACATAAATAAAAATTATTCAAGGATATACTTAGAATGTGTGTAGTTTATTAGATGTCATTTGTACTTCAAAATTGATGCTTTTTATTTTTTTAAATTTATTGATTTTAGAGAGAGAGAGGAAGAGAAAGAGAGAAACATCTATTTGATGTTCCACTTATTTATGCATTCATTGATTGCTTATTGTATGTGCCCTGACCAGAGATCAAACCCAAAACCTTGGCCAATAGGAAGGGTGCCTTAACCTACCAAGCAACCCAGCGAGGGTCAAAACAGCTGTTTTTAAAAAGCTATTGTGTAGAAGTGGGGTTGAAGATAACCCTAAATATATAAATTGTGGAAAGATTCTGAAAGAATCTTTAATATTATGGAGTTTTAACATTGTTTTTTGCTATGCATTTCAAACTGGGAAAGCAAACGTACATGGCCACGGGCACTCCATTGTTGTTTTAATTGGATTGGCACTGCTTTTACATGCAGTAATAAGATTGTTTTCAATAAGAAATCCTGCAGTTAAAGAAGCAGTTTTGAAAACTATTACCTTGTTAATGGGGAAAGCATAGCCGGCACTGCGTGAATGTGAGAATAGTGGCAGTCTGTTCATTCTTTCATTCCTCTTTTTCTTCTTCCACTAGTTTCGTAATCCTTCACTAAGTCAGCCAGAAATAGTAAAACCCTGTGTTCTCTGTGCTCCTGAAACTCTCTTTGCTATTCTTTTAAAGGGCACTGATATCTTAACTTAGGTACTTAATTATTTTTTATAAGATTTGTGAGTGTTGACTTATTCCTGATTTTTTTTTTCCTCTAATCTTGTGGTACACCAGTTTCTATGCAAGTCTTGCACAAAAGAGATGTTTTATTAAATTGAACAAAATTAAATCCTTCATTATAGAAAAGGGACTACATCATAATTCATCCTGACATGAACTACTATATATTATCCTTTCTTTAAGGATAGATGTGATTAGAGTAAGGTTGAGACACATAGAATGAGGGGTAAATGGAATAACTTAGAAAGGATAAACAAAATTTAAAAATTAACTTATTCACTTATTAACTTTGTCAAGTGTTAACCTTATTTTCCAGTGTTTTCCATTTTATTGAATATAGAGAAGAGAGACTAATTTTTGCACTGTAACTATATCCATGTCTCATTATATTAATAAATGTAACCCTCACAGCAGTCTTTTAATCTATCCCTTATTAGCCTTCCTTCAGACATAACTAACTTGAAACCTTACGCAGTTAAATGTATTCTTCAAAGATCACAATGCCAGAAAAATAAATTAGCTTAGGATATAAACCTACATGTACATAATTTCTTCTTTTTTCTAGATGGATGTTTGCAAAACTTGGTTTCCTGGGTCATTACTAACTAGATAATTACAAGAAGTTTCAGCCAATAAAGGTTGAACTTTCAAATTACTTTGGGAAAAAGAAAAAGCTGAGTAGTAAAATGAGTGTTTACATAATAAAGGTTCAGTTCACTCCAAAAGAAAAACAAGTCTGCTTATACTTGTTTAACTCAGCATTCTATAAACTTATTTGATAATAGAGCCTTTTATAAGACATCATTTAATGTAGCGTGGATTATTAGTTTTCTGCAGCACGCAATTTGTGGAACATTGATGCTACAGCATTTCAGCATACATTACTTGCAAATCACCTACATGTAAACAATTGGGTATTAAATATCTCAATTGACAAGGTAATTGGTATTAATTATCTGTAGGTGAAGCTCAAATACTAATTTTAAGAAGTTCAGTTTTTCAAACTTTTGACAAACATGCTCCAATCATTATTTCTTGAACTTGGAGAAAAAAGACATTACAGAGCACAAATGAGGTAACATCTCAAGTAAAAAAAGTGATTAAGAGAGCCAACTGTCACCAAGACATAAAATACAAGAAAAATAAAAAAGTTCTAGAGAATTTTGGTATATCAGTGGGATAGCAATGGTTTCAATGGAGATTTAAGGTACATTAGGAAGTAGAGACAAGTGAAGGAAGGTTATTTGTTTGCCAGGTCTGAAAGGGAAAACTGGATAGCCCAAGAATGATTCCCTTTTTAGGATAAAAAGGTTCAAGGATGTCTGTGAACAGAGAAAGGGGCCAGGAAAGAGAAAAAAGATGAAAGATGTAGAAGACAAATAATTTTTTTTAAAAGCAAGCTCTTGTAAGGGTCAAGAATGAGTTGAATATAAACTATATGTGAATCCATACATGGTTGAAAGATTGCACATTAGTACATTACTTTTGGAGGACCCTTTATCAATATAAAATAAGAACTTCAATATCAATCATATCATTTACTCACACACTATTTAATAATTTATCCTAAAAATATTCTAAATATAGATATTTTATGTAACTAACTTGGCGCATTTTCATTTTTAATAATTGAACATCTATGCTTTAATTTCCAAGTATTTTTTAATAAGGAGTGAAATATTCAATTATTTTTGTATTTTGTTAATTTATAAGTTAGTAATATTAAATAATATTAACATTTTAGTGACCTTAAAAATTATATTTTATTTATAACTGATTTTTGCCTTTATTTTGAAATAGTTTTGAAAGAAGCTAACACCCTAGATTTAAATTAAATATTTTAGTAGCTCATACTTCTTCTAATTTTAATATTAATTCTAATGTTAATTCTTATTTGTCTTTACAAATTTTTCCTAACAATGCAACAATAATTTTGCTAATTTATCCTCATCCTAAGGATGCAATTAAAAATGCATCCATCTCATGTCAGTCAAGGTTATCTACCAGTTTATTCTTTATCAAGAAATAAAGTCTTAGAACTGCTTTATTCATTAATTACCTGGGCTCCATTCCTTGGTCATTAGGTCAATAGTTTTACTTCTTACATAGAACTTGCTGAACTTTTATATAAAGTTCATTTTCATATTTTTAAATCTGATGTTTTACTTCTTGCTGTTTGTTTTTAAGTTTTACATAGCCAAAAGTACCTAATTTGTGATTCTGTCATAATAATATACACTGAGTGTCCAGATTATTATGACCACCTGACGTTTGTAGGCAAATTAGCTATAATTTCGTACTGAAGTTGCTAGAGGGCCAGGCCATTATAAATAGGGAAGCAGGTTGTTTACCATGACAGTAGAAGTGATTTTTTTCTGAAGATATGGGTAAACAATGCGATTTAACGGACTTTGAACGTGGGATACATATATACACACTGAGTGTCCAGATTATTATGTTC
The DNA here is from genome assembly GCF_014108235.1 of Myotis myotis. Classification (NCBI taxonomy): domain Eukaryota; kingdom Metazoa; phylum Chordata; class Mammalia; order Chiroptera; family Vespertilionidae; genus Myotis; species Myotis myotis. The sequence continues at coordinate 77,353,939 of NW_023416335.1, forward strand.
ACCTGACGTTTGTAGGCAAATTAGCCATACACTGCATCGTATGGGATATGGAAACCGAAGGCCTGTTTGCACACATTTGCTGTCTGCAGTTACCAAGGTACAAGGTCTCCAATTCGCACAGGAACACAAGGATTGGACAGTTGAGCATTGGAAAAAAGTCATGTGGTCCAATGAATCACGTTTCCAGTTGCATCATGCAGATGGCAGAGTGAGAATTTGGCGGAAACAGTATGAAATCATGCACCCCACATGCATGAGTACAACCCTTCAAGCTGGTGGGGGCAATGTTATGGTTTGGGGCATGTTTTCCTGGCATGATTTGGGCCCTTTAATTCATGTGGAACAACGTCTGAATAGCACAACATACCTAAGTATCGTTGCTGATCAAGTTCATCCTATCATGTTGATGGTGTATCCCAATGGAGATGGCTTCTTCCAACAAGACTATGCGCCATGCCACGGTGCTCCTATTGTGCAGGAGTGGTTTCAAGAACATGAGGGAGACTTTACCTTGCTTAGGTGGCCCCCACAATCACCAGATCTCAATCCAATGGAGCATTTGTGGGACGAAGTTAAAAGAGCCATCAGGCAGCTGGTTCCACAACCATCAAATCTCACAGAACTGGACAGTGCTATTCATCAGGCATGGTGTCAGATTCCTTGCATCACCTTTCAACATCTCGTGGAGTCAATGCCAAGAAGAATCGCCACAGTATTGAAGGCAATAGGTGGCCCATACTGATGGAGTGGTCATAATAATCTGGCCACTCAGTGTAATATATATATCCCACATTCAAAGGCTCCTAAATCGCATTGTTTACCCATATCTTCAGAAAAGAATCACTTCTACTGTCATGGTAAACAACCTTCTTCCCTATTTATAATGGTCTGGCCCTCTAGCAACTTCAGCACGAAATTATAGCTAATTTGCCTACAAACATCAGGTAGTCATAATAATCTGGCCTCTCAGTGTATAGACCTAGTTTGTTGGTTTAATTGGAAATTTTCGCATACCTTACCAGTGCTCATTATAATTAGCAGGATCACCTGGAAGTTTTCTGTATGTGGAGAAGAAGGGTACATTCTTCATTGCTGGTGCTTTTCTTTAGGTCACTTGACTAATTCATCATCTTGGAACATACAATTAGCCATCCTCCCCCACTGTGGTTATTGAGTATGAATATCAATGCCATCTCCTCTACTACTCCCTTCCTAACAGCAAGTCTGTACACCCTCACCAGGAGTTGTCTGCTCTAGGAAATATTACATATAATGTGAAATTACAGATTTCTATGTTGATATTATTGTGGATCCTAGTGAGTGGCTTTTTTATGTATTTTACATAATAAATTTCATCTGAAGGAATACTTAATGCCAAACAACAATAACATGATCAAAATTTTAACGAGAAGAAAATCTTATTGGGCAGAAAGGATTTTATACTCCAAATCATACCATAATAACAATTTACTGTATGAAAATGTAATATAAATCATGATCATTATGGGGAAAAAGCAAAACAGAAAAATTGTATTCCAATTATATATTTATTCTCTATTTTTTCATTTTGAATAAAGTATTACTTCAGAAAATTGACTGACTAGGTTTCACTTCATTTTGTCTTAACTGATAAAAGTTGTGATTAACTTTATAAGACCATGATATTGTATTGTTTCCAAATGGCATGCTTATACAGGTTCTTCAGAAGTCTTTTTTTCTAATGATAATTTTAATTTCAATGTTCTAAGTACCTATTATGTTTCAGGTACTGTGGTTAGACTACCAAATTAATTTTTCAGACAACCCATCAAAAAGGTATTACCAATCTCATAGGTGGACAAGAAAATTGAAGATAAGAGAGATTAAGTAATTTGATAAATGTCATTTAGTTAATAAGTGCCAAAGGCAATATTTGAATGTAGGCATGTTTGAAACAAAAGTTGGTGTGTTTTCCCATTATATTTTTCTGTCTCTGCCTGTTGAATTTGATCCAAAGAAAGATAGAAAGGATATATAAAGGAGATGAATATTTTATCTTGAGGCTACTTAGAAGCTAGAGTAAAACACACATAGACATATTCTTTCAATGTTTCATTAAAAATATATGAATATGCCCAGCCAGTGTGGCTCTGTGGTTGAGCCTGACCTATGAACCAGGGGGTCATGGTTCAATTCTGATCAGGGCACATGCCCGGGTTGCAGCTTGATCCCCATTAGGGAGCATGCAGGAAGCAGCCAATCAATAATTCTCTCTCACCATTGATGTTTCTATCTCTCTCTCCCTCTCCCTTCTTTTCTAAAGTCAAAGAAAATGTATTTTTTAAAATATGAATATGAATATATTTTCTACATATATGCATGTGTGTGTCTATATATATGAGTGCATATACATAATTATTAAATATTGGATTTTTAAATGTTGATAAACACTTTGAATGAAGCATTAAAATATTCATAGCTGAAACTAGGTGTTTACTTGGCTATACGGTTTACTTGGACAGCTAGATATCTCTCAATGCCACAAGAGATATTTCACTAGCCTAAAAGAAATTGACTTTTTTAAAACAGTGTTGCAGAATTTTAATACATTTTAAATTATAGATCTGTCTGATATGCAGGAACATTTTTACAGTTTTCTCACTTTATTTTTATGTAACATGATTTCATAAAAAGCATATGCTTACAAAGTGTTGATCAGATAAAGTGGGGTTAAATGGGTAACACCTTGGAAGACAGTACCATAATAGAAATGAAGAAATCTTCAAAATTGTCCAAGAATAACTATAAACAAACAGAATGAAATGGTATTTGCTGACAAAGAAGTGAAAAAAAAGAAAACAAATATAAAAAGAAAATTGTATATGATTAGCTCTTTGTGTTTTTATAGGAGAAACAAACACAGCCTGGGGATGCTGCTAATGTAATGTGACTATTGGAATGTGTGTGTAGACTTCTTGAATAATAACAAGGACATTTGGGATGGGAGGGGGTAAAGTAAGTGTCCACGCAGTTAGGTTACTTTGCCAGTACTAACCTCTTCCCAGTCCCTGGTCACCATTGTCTTGGCACCAATACTGAACTCTTCAATTTGCAAACTTCCACTGGAACACAGTTCATCAGACTATCATAACTTCTTTCCATATTAACAAATGGAATTTGAAATTATTATTTCATGATTCTAACCATGGTGGCTGAGATAAAAGGAGAAGACAGAAAGCTACCTATTCTATCATATAAACCATCGTAATATTATTAATAATGCTAACAGTGGCTACACATTTATTGAATGCTTACTAAGTCCTGGATTACTATGTCTTGTATGTAAACTATCCACAAGGGCAGTTGATGATGTCTGTACCATTTTGTAAAAGAGGACACGAAGTTAAAGAGATTAAGTAATTTACGAATGTCACCCTGTGGTAGATGCTGGAGTTAGGATCCCACATAGGTGCGTTTGTGCTACAGGGCCTGCACTTTAATCATCTCCTTCCTCCACTGGCTTCTCTGTCAGCGTCTCAAACCCATTCTTTCTGTTGGAGAGGGATTAAGTTCTCCCTTCACTTGAAATCCTTTTTGTATTGAGAAAGCCCTTGGGGTTTTCTAATGTTCTCAAGTGACTCCTGATTTGTGTCTAACATCCACCAATTCGGTTCTTCCTCCAGGTACATTCTGCCTCCAGGAGTGACTACCTCAGACTTCCCCCTTAGTCTGAGAATTTTTACCATTCCACAGGACAGAGTAGTAAAACTATTTCTTCTACATGTGGGTTTTCCCTCCTTCTTGCTGTTGCCCTTCATCTGGATGCAGCCTCACCTATTGTAACAATGCAACAGCATACTTTATCCTTCTTCCTGAAATTAATTATATTATCTGAGAAAAAGTATAGGCCTAAAATATGAAAAAACAAACAAACAAACCCACAATAATTGCATGGAAAAACAAATCCTCCTGAAAGGTTTGGGAAGTATAGCCCTAGATAAAAATCCTATCTAATAAAAGAGAAACATGCAAATTGACCATAACCCCAACACCCTTCCCATTGGCTAATCAGCAGGGTATATGCAAATTAACTGCCAACCAAGATGGCGGCCGGCAGCCAGGCAGCTGAAGTGAATACGAGGCTTGCTTGCTCCAGTGACAGAGGAAGCCAAGGTTCCCCGCCTGCCGCTGCCAGCCTCTGAGCTGCAACTCTAATAAACAATGTTGCAAATATAGAAGCTAAACATTCCCCAGAAACCTGCTTTCAGCCAGCCGGGCTTCAGCCAGCAAGACCACAACAATGTTTCAATTATAGAACCCAAACAAACCCAGATCCCTGCTTTCAGCAGCCGAGGTCTCAGAGCTGGAGCCAAGCCTCAGAGCTAAAACCGACTCTCAGCTCTAGTGACAGCCATAGCAGGTAAATAAATCCCAGGATGAAAAAAAAAAGAAAAAAGGAGAGGTTGGGAGCCTCAGTTGCCCACCAGCCTGAAAACAGCCATCATCCCCTCAACCAGACTGGCCAGGCAGCCCATAGGTACCCCCACCCTGAAGCAACAAGATGGCACCTAATTTGTATACTGAAGGCAGGCGGCAGCGGGCAAGGCTGTCCACAGTCCAGGACCCGGATCTGTGACCCTGCGGGGTGGGGCGCAGTGGTTGCGGCTGTCCGTAGTCCAGGACCGGATCTGTGACCCTGCCGGGCGGGGGGCAGTGCTTGAGGCTGTCCGTAGTCTGGGACCCAGATCTGTGACTCTGCTGGGCGGGGGGAAGCGCTTGAGACTCTCCACGGTCCCGGGACCTGGATCCATAACCCTTCCCGGCAGGGCAGCAGCTCGCACAGGGGCGGATCGGCCGGGGTTGGGCAGGGCAGGATGCCTGGCTTCCACCCAGCCCCAGTCACTCTGGCCAGGTGAGCAGTGCAGAGAGCCTCTGGACAGGGGAGGCAGGCTGGCGGAAGGTGGCCTGTACTCCCCACATGGTGATGGTGACAGCTGTGAGCGCGCCAAGAGGAGCCTGCAGGCTGAGCTGAAGTAGCACCTGCAGGCCATCATCGCCCAGGAGTGGCTGCGCAAGATCCGCCTCCTGGCCCAGAAGGTGCAGGATCACAGGGACAGCCACCATGGCGGGCCAGACTGACGTCCTCCTGGCCTCACCACGGGGGTTTGCAGATCTGCAAAGCCAGAGGCCTCCGGTGTGCACATCCCACCCTGGAATGCGAACATCCCCCAGCACACTGTCACCCTCCCGTGCCTGCAACAGTTGCAAACCAAGGCGTGCACAAGTTCCCCCTGCCTCTCCACCACACTTACATCAACCTGGCATGCCTAACACCCCCACAGGATGTGCACACATCCCCTCTGATGTGCTCACGTCCTTTGGAGAGTGTCTGGGTGTCCTGGGTGCTGAGGGTGGGCGCCTGTGAGATGACAGTAAGAGGGCGGAGTGGTGATGCCTTGTTCCCATGGAGGCCAGTTCAGCTACGAGATCACCTCTGAGGGGTTAATGTAGGTGTTGAGGCAGGATCAGGTGAAGACAGACACACTTGGTGGGCGCGGTCAGCCTTCAAGATCAAGAACCCAGAGGCGGAGAGAAATTCTGTCCTCTCAGTGAAACAGTGGGATAGTCAGGGCGACTGTAGAGAAGGAATGTGCACTTTGGGTGCCAGCACCCATGAGCAAAGGCTGCCCTGAATGAGCCTCGCTTGCTTGGGGCCTAGCACGCACCTGCTGGGCAGTGGGTGATAGGACGTGCTTTTCTGAATTAATGAGAGAAAACGTTGATTCTCCTGCTGCCCAAGAAGGTGGAAAGTGAAGTGGGGAGACATGTGGGGAGTGAGTGAGGTTCCCTGTCTTGGGTTCCAAATCTGCTGTTGGTTTCTTTCACTGCTGACTAGAGATATACAGGGTGTCCCCCCAAAATGTATACACACTTTGAATACCTACTAATTCCAATGGTTTTAAGCATAAGAAAGAAACAACAATGGAGCTGTTATCTGTTAAAAGTGTGGGCACAAACAGGTAGTTGGACATTCCCTGAGGGGTCTCAGATTGGAGAGGGTGAAGGTCAGACTGAGGGCCCCCCCCACCCCAGTGCACGAATTTCGTGCACTGGGCTACTAGTTACATATAAAATCAAAAGAAAAATGTACAGAGGGCAAATAAATGAATAGCTTGAGACACATAGATGGTGCTGGCTACTTTACTCTATTTGCAATGAAGACATGCAAGACATCACAAGCTAAATTTATCACATGCCAGCTGTTTGGCTGAATGCTAAGGAGAAAACCCAAACCCTTGCCCTCACAGAGTCTGAGAGGATCCAACATCAGTGAGTAGTAATTAGAGTAAAGAGTAATAAATACTATAGTGATGGCCAGAAGGGAATAATAATGGTGTCTGTGGAAGGGATTTCTATTTAATCCCAGGAATTACACCAAGGATAAATGATGCTTGAGTCAAAACTTTTAATGAACAACTTCATGAGGCCAACCCATCTATCACACTGATCTTTTAGTTGTTTTACTTCTTGGTGACAGATGATTAAAATATAAAGTTTGAAAACCTCTTGATTATGATAAGCAGAAGTTAGAGTAAGAAATCTAGACTTCTCTTCAATTAAAACTAAAAAGTCTCAGACCATCTCCTTTCATTAGTAAAAGAGGTTCTGAAAAACTGGAAATATTTCTTTTCCCTCTCTCCTCCTTACTGTGCATGACACATTGTCCCACCCTTGATCACACCATTACTGGAAACTGCTTTCCCCCTAAGGATACACCTATGGCTTCCAAATTTATATCAGTAGATCAGGTTTGTTTTTTGTTTGTTTGTTTGTTTGTTTTTTTTCCCAGAGCTATAGGTCTTTAGTTCTAATTGCCTCTTCTGCATTTCTAATACAACCATTCTTACAAGCTGAAAGTGTTCAAAACTGAATTAATCTTTCTCTGTCCTCAAATCTATTTGATTCATTCCTCTTTTCACTCCCAGATATACATCAAAGACAGCTATCATTTGTTTCTTTTCCACTGCTAGTGAGTCTGCCTATCTCACTCCATCTTCACAGCCTACACCTTTGTGTAAATCACCAGTCCTATTTACAGTACTCCTCTCTTTCCCAAGGTTTCATTTTCTACAGTTTCATTTACTTAGAGTCAACTACAGTATGAAAATATTTAGTGAAAAATTCCTGCAATAAAAAATTCATCAGTTTTAAATTGCACGCTGTTCAGAGTAGCATGATGAAATATTGTGAGTTCCTGAACTGTTCTGCCCAGGATGTGAATCATCCGTTTGCCCAGTGCATCCACACTGTGTTCTCCCTGCCCTTTAACCACTTAGTAGCTAGCTGTTTAATCAGATCGACTGTTGGGTATGTCAGCGTTTGTGTTCAAGAAACCTTCATTTTATTCCATAATGGCCCCAAAGCACAAGAATGGTGATCATGGCAACTCAAATATGCCAAAGGGAAACTGTAAAGTGCTTCCTTTAAGTGAGAAGGTGAGTACAGTAAAATAAGATGTTTAGACAGAGAAAGCACATGAGCATAACTTTGATTAGAGTATATTATTAAAATTTCTCTATTTTATTATCATTTATTGTTGTTAATCTCTTATTGTGCCTAAATCATAAGTTAAACTTTATCAAAGTTATGCAGGTATAAAAAAAAAACATAGGATATATAGGTCTCAGTACTGTCTCTAGGGCTTCAGGCATCTATTGTGCGTCTCAGAATGTACTCGCCATGGATAAGGGTGAACTACTGTTGTACAGTCTTCTGATAGGTTTCATTTTTTTTCCATAGCTAAAAGAAACATTTTAAATACTGAATTTTATCAACTAAAACTTTTTGCTTAAACAACTTTAATGAAATTTTATTGTTTTTAGATTAAAGTAAATACTTATAATGCACCACAAGTTTTGTGTGATCTGATGCATTTCTCCTCCAGCTCTGGCTTTATCCACTATCCACTGTGTTTTTATTGCTCTAGCTTCATTCATCTTTAATTTATTAAACATATAACTTTAATTAATTTATTTTTAGGCCGATGATACATGCTTTTCTGCTAAAACTTTTTCTGTCCACCCCACTCCTTTCACCTATGAATTTATGTTCAATCCTCTGGTCTCAATTTAGATGTCACTTCCCCCAAGAAAGTCTTCATTGGCACCCATAGCTCATATAACAATGGCATTTCTAAACGTTGGCTTAAAGGTTATGTATCAACTTCCATGTGTTCTAGGTGCTGTTTATTTTATTTTTTTTTGAAAACTGTCATAAGAACAGTAATTAAATGAGGACAAGTCACAAAAAACAGAAGAATGCCTTCATAAAATATGGCAAATAACTATTTGAAGGATGGCTATTTAGATTACCACAAAGTTATTCAGATTAAGAAGGAAAATAAGTGCATTTCAGGTAGTGATAACTATGAGTAAATCACCACAGATACACGATTAAGAATGGAGAACTGGCCCTAACCGGTTTGGCTCAGTGGCTAGAGCATCAGCCTGCGGAATGAAGGGTCCCAGGTTTGATTCTGGTCAAGGGCATGCACCTTAGTTATGGGCATATCCCCAGTAGGGGGTGTTCAGGAGGCAGCTGATCGATGTTACTCTCTCATCAATGTTTCTAACTCTCTATCCCTCTCCCTTCCTCGCTGTAAAAAAATCAATAAAAATCAATAAAATATATTTTAAAAAAAGAATGGAGAACTGTATGGTTCAATACAATAGAGTATGGGATTCTTGAAAGGACAGAACAGGACTGATAGCTGTGTCCCTAACCCCTCTTTCAAGAAAAAGCCGCTGAATGTATCAGTTACTCAGCCTGCCCTTATCTGGGCCAATGGGAAAGTGGGGGAAACTAGCCCAAGGCCAAAAGTATGCTAGCCACCCCCCGCCCCCGTCTTTGTGTAACCAGATCCTAGCTGCACCCTGCCCTTGCATCACTAGCCCCTGGCCCTCACTCAACCAACTGGAATCGGCCAAATCAGTGGTCAGAGTGTGCCCCCACCCCCTGACCCCAAGCTCTATAAATTCTTTGTTCTCATGGGACTCGGGGTTCTCTCACACCCTATTGCTGCCTCCGTAGGGGAGGCAGAGGGACCAAGCCCAGGGCTTGAATAAAGACTCTATGCTTTTGCATTGGACGCGGTGCTCCCTGGTGATGTCCTTTGGGGGATCTTGAAATCTGGGCATAACAATTCTTAGTAGATAAAGAAGTGCATATAGAAAACATACTTCATGCTTATTAAGTGCATCTGTTAAAAAGAGGAAGAGAGTTAGAGCAGTAGTTACAAAGGTATCTGAAATTAAGAAGAGATGCATTTTTTTTTAATTTGAGAGATATTTAATTTAATGGAGAATATCAAGCAGAGAGCGATACATTAAATGCAAGAAGATAATTTAATCCATGAATGCAATCATGATTGTGTAACCAAACCAAGGTTTGGCTGGCTACCACCATGCAAGCCAAATTTTTGAGACAGGTGCAGAGGTTTCTATAGGGAGACAGAGGGAAAGCAGAATAAAGAGATCGAAGGGATGGAGTTGAAAAGTTCTCTATGTGCAGACCAGCACAGCCCATTCCAGTAAGAACCTCAAAACTGGTCAAGTGATTTTTCTGGGGTGTATCATCCTGGTTTTCATCATCCTGGTTTTTATAGTTGAAGGTCAGCAAATCTCCCAGAACTGAAATGTCAGAGTTTGTATCATCTGAAGTTAGTTCCCAGAATTCTTTCACACCCCCCAATTTTAAATCTTTATTTTTGAGCTTATTATAGATGTCCTGTCCCACTCCCCCCCCCCCCCATTGCCCTCCTCCACCCAGTTCAGTTGTGGCAGGAGGGGATGGGAACTACATACAGAGCCTGTGTTGTAATGTACCCCGCAAATCACAGAAGGACGCCTCAAGAAGTCGAATTAAAGAGTCACATTTATTGCAATCCGGGACTATGAGGCGCCATTCCCAAATCTCATAGCAATAAGATGGTGGCAAAACCAGACTTATATAGGCAAAAATTACAAAGGTATTGATTACATCCCAGGGTTTGGAATGTGGCACCTGGCTCCCAAAAAAGCAGATTACAGAAGCAGAATTAAGCATGTTAATTAGAGTTTTGGGTCTCGGGGTCACTGAATTGACAGAAATAAATTATCTAGAGTCCTTGGGTAACCTGGGCTAAACTTAGGCATGTTATCTAAATTACAGTTTTGGGTCTCCGGATCACTGAGTTGACAGAAACACATTATCTAGAGCCCTCGGGTCTCCCGACCACTGAGTTGTCAGGACAATTTAGAGTAATTGTGCTGTCCTGGTCTTGGGACCACTGAGTCAGCTGGAACGCACCACCTGTGGCCACTAAAACAGTTTAGGGTAATTGTGCTGTCCTGTTTCCAGGTACAGAAGAATGTGCTCTCTAAGACCAGTATGATAACAATCAATGGGATAATCATTCAATCGATAAGGCATTCAATCGAATGGGATGACTTATACAATTCAGAAAATCAAAGTAACCTGTCCATTGTTAAACAAAGCAAATAGGTACCATACTTCACCTGGGAAGAAAATCTTTCTTCATGAAACTGGAACAAAATTAAAATTTTTCAACTCGGTGCTTTCATAGAGGTATGAGCTAAATTAAAATGAACACATTCATGATTGAAAAGGAGAGTTCATGTAAAAATTACAGTGCAGATTCCATCTATTTTCCTTTCTAAAATGTAGCAGAAAGTACTATAAAGCAATGCATCTGTGATAAGAACTCTTTTTAGCCCTTTAAACATCAGTCATATTTTTCTCTTAGCTCATCTTGATTTTCAACCTAAATATTTTCTGAAAGCCGAGATTGTGTTTTAAAGAAAATGAAGTTTGTCTTATTCACGGGTGAGAGATTTGCATGTGCCATATGATTGACACAGAAAGAAATATTATGTTGAACAATTTTATGGCAGACATGCCTAAGGCAATTCAGATGAATTAATAACAATGCAAGCAAAAGAAATTCCTTATTAAAACTTTGTTAAATAGAAGTATAATTCATTAAGGATTATATCATAAAAACCCATCATGCCAATGGGGACTTCTATTAACCATAGTAAATTTTATATGACTTTTATGTTCTGAAAAAGTGTAAAGTTGACTTTATTTGTGTCCTCAAGTGTTGGATATTTTTTGAAGCATCAAAATAACTAGTGCAAAGACTATAACCATGTTGCATTCCTCAGGCATTTTAACATTTCAGGGAAAAATACTAAAATCAAATATAATGTTTTTACAAAACCTTTTTCTGATAATAAAACTGATAATGCAAATAATGTATTTGCATTAGAAACATTGGAAAATCAATGCAACCTTTAGATTTCAATTGTAGTTTATTCTATATCTGACCATGAATGTTTTTCCATAGTAGACATACATCATATCTAATGTAACAAATTTAAATTTTTCACTTATGCAAACTTAAATGTTAAATAATTAAATACGTTTTTATTTGCTTTTAATAGACTTTCACTTCTAACTCTATCCTCTACTCTACCTGATGACAGAAAATTGATGTACTTATTTTAGGTTTATAGTTTGTTCCTTTTGGGCAAGCCAAATGAATTTAAGTTTTTTTCTTTCTCAGTAAGCTAGCATCTACCTTCCCTTGGCCTTCCAAACTTCCCAGACATTGGTAGGAACAAGTGAGTGTGTCCATGGCTTGCCTTGAAAATTGCTATGTCAGAAGAGAGAAACCCTTTTAAGTTTGAAATATCTCAGAATCATATGTATTCCTTTTGAAACTGAATGGGAAAAACATATCATGGCTTTTAAATCCCAACTGAGGACATTTCCCATGAGATGGCCCCTGATACATAAAAAAGTGATACTCTAGTAAGCCCTATTTACTATATTTTGCCTTGCTATGGTAATATTTATATGTTGCTAGTAATCAATGCCCTCTTTATTTATTTATTTTTTCAAAATATTTTTCTACAAGTCTTTGCTTGGTCTTTTCACTTTTAAAATATATATGTATTTGCCCTAACTGGTTTGGCTCAGTGGATAGAGCGTCGGCCTGGGGACTGAAGGGTCCCAGGTTTGATTCCGGTCAAAGGCATGTACCTTGATTGCGGGCACATCCCCAATAGGAGGCGTGCAGGAGGCAGCTGATCGATGTTTCCCTCTCATCGATGTTTCTATAAAAAAATCAATAAAATGTACTTGAAAAAAAAAAGAAATATATATATATATATATATATATATATATATATATATCGATTTCAGAGAGGAAAAGAGAGGGAGAGAGAGAGACAGAAACATCAATGATGAGAGGGAATCATTGATTGGCTGCCTCCTGCACAGTTATTGAGCCCACAACCCAAGCATGTGCCCTTGACCAGAATCAAACCTGGAACCCTTCAGTCCACAGGTTGACACTCTATCTACTGAACCAAACCGGTTAGGGCCAATGCCCTCTTTAAACCTCAGATGAAACATACCATGTATAGACAATATCCTCAGGTATGCTGTCCTCCAGAGTTCTAGAATGAATAGCCAGCTAACTTCTTCTTTCTGATTACAAAAGTTAAACATGGAATTATTTTATTGGGAATAGATATCCTCCTTGAGAAATCACTCTGATGATTCTAGCCATATATCTTTTTTTCATGTTCTCACGTATTACACCCTTCTCCCAATCCAGATAGCTTTCTCACCTAGCTCTGAAATGTTGACCAAATTAGAAATGAGGAATTTGAGTTTTTCCAATATTTAGTATTGATTGCATGAAATTTACAGTTAGCTCCATCAAAGTTTTAGCTATTTTGCTCATGATTGCAATTCAAAAATCTAAATTTTGAAAAAGTGTGGCCCCTCTCTGTCTGTAAGTTTATTTTACATTATATTTTGAGGCATTGAATACTTTCAATTCAATGAAAGATGTGCCACCTAAGTCAGGACTGTAATAAGAAAGAAACAAGCAAAAAGTAGATTTCTGAGCTATAGGATGGAAACATTTGACTGGTGAGCCTGAGACTTGTGAGCTCTTCAAATTATCTGAATCTTTCAGGCTAGCAGAAGCAGTATTAGGCTACCTTTGTTTGTGCTATCTGCTGCAGTTCAATCCATTGTGTGTGAGGTCCACATGGCTGTGGTTCATGTGGCTTCTAGGAACACAGGTGAATGCAAGAGAGCCACAAGAACTCAGAGCCAAGAGCACCAAGAGCCACAAGAGCCAAGAGCCAAGATCCTAGAAAGGTAGAATTCTTATGTCTTGGGATTACATATCCCCAAATTTTTGTTGGCTTGCAGTGACTCTTCCTCTTCTAGCCAATGATGTCTATTCCAAGTTTTGATTGACAAGTACCTTCCCTAGTCATGTCCATGCACCCATCTCTTCTTTGTTAGACCCCTTGACCTGGTGATTTCCAGGGAATGGGGTGGTGGTTCCCTGGGAAGTGTGAAATTGCAACTTCCTGGTGAAGCTGCCAGAAATGGCCATGCTTATAATGTCTGGGCTTCCCTTTGCTCCTTTCTTATTATTAATAATGGACTAATTACAATGTTATCAGTAGTTAGGCAATACTGAGTATTGCCCTAAGTTCAAATGCTTCTTACTTATTTTCTCACTTTCCAGTTATATAATTTGACTAGACATATTTAACAACTAGAAGCATCTTCACATTGGTTCTCTGACCTATAGAGTAAGGTTGTGATCATAGGAAGAGCCAAGTTTGTGGTCTTGAAATTGAAAAATCTAACAAAGATATTAATTTAAAATATACACCACACTTGTGGAGGAATTATAGGAATTAGTGTTGCTGGTAAAGATTTGAGGCATTAATATTTAGGATTTTCCTGTTAAGTCTCAAATTTTATACCTGTAAAAACAAGTTGGATATTAGTGGATGATGATAAACTACAGTAAGCTTAGCCAGTTGGCAACACCAATAATAGTTCTCCTTCTGTATTAGGTATGTTTACCGGATAAAGAACATATTGGACTACCTAGCTATTAATCTTCTGAAATGTTCTTTTCAGTCCCTGACAGTGGAAGGGAAAAAGAAAAGTTCATCATCACAGGGCAGGAAAAGCAATATACTTTCAATATTTGGCCCCAAAACTATGTTGTGTCTTGCCATCAGATACAGTTAACTGAGACCTTGGCTGTTTTGATATTCTACCAACATAAAACGGTTCTACTATGCTAATTGCAATATGCTATTTTGATGCAATGGTAAGCATAGGATATCAAGTATTAGATGCCCTAGTGAGATACATTTCTGCCAGAAAGCTAGAAACAAACCCCACGAATTAAGGATCTGCCACCTGGGTAAAGGTTATATTGGGGAAAAATCATCTGGGTTATAGTGGAACATTTTGTCTAACGTAAATGAAAAGTTGTTTTACCTTGTACCACTTAATAGTAAGAAAAAGTCCCAATATTTGCGAGACAGTAAATGCTATATGTAGACTATTGCTCCAAACCATTGATCAGTGGCTTGGAGGACTGCCTATTTCAACTGAGAATAAATGAGAGTTTTGTAATAAGCCTAGGCTGCAACATAATCCTATATAATAAAAGGATAATATGAAATCAACCAAACAGTGGAACAACCAGTTGCTATGACACACACGGACCACCAGGGGGCAGACACTCAATGAAGGAGCTGCCTTCTGGTGGTCAGTGTGCTCCCACAGAGGGAGTACTGCTCAGCCAGAAGCCCTGAGCCAGGCTCACTGATGGGGAGTGCAGCAGCAGTGGCAGGAGCCTCTCTCGCCTCCCTGGCAGCGCTAAGGATGTCTGACTGCCAGCTTAGGCCCACTCCCAGGGAATTTTATGCACTGGGCCTGTAGCATTCTATAACAGAGTTCTCATGATTCATCTTATGACCCTCCAACATCCAAAGATGTTCAAGGTATCAGTAGTGAATACGTGTGCTGTGTGGAGTTTCTGGTAGGTCCAAACAAAGGTGGTTCAATGCAAAGCTACCTAGAGTTCTAGAATAAGTCTGCGTTTTCTTTGAAATAAATATTTTTCTCTATTTGAAAAACAACTATTGACTAAACTTTACCTCTGCTGAGTCCACCTGGGGAGATTTTCCATTTCAATGACTGCACATTTCAAATCTAGAATTTCCTTTTTTTTTTTTTTTTTTTTTTTTACAGTTTCTAATTTCCTATTGAGATTACCTATTTCCTGAGTCATTATTATAATTTATTCCTTGATTCTTTGAACATAGTTTAATTTGGGGGACACAAGTATTTGTCATAAATGATTTGAAACTTTTGTCTGCTAAACCCAATATCTTGGCCTACTTAGAATCAGTTCCTATTGTCTGACTTTTATTTTTCTTTCCTGAACATAGGTAGCACATTCTTATTTCTTTTTGTGTATTTTGATATCTTCTCAAAATGTAATACTTCAATACATTATAGCAACTCTGGATTTTGAATTCCCTCTTTAGGGTTTTATGTTGTTGTTTTCTCTTTTGTAACATACATATATGTAAATTTTGTCTTTTATGGACTATAGCTGGTGTTGATTTTTCTCAGCATTTTAAAATTATTATTTTCTTAATTTTAAAAATTGAATTTTAAAGGTTGACTTCCTACAGGATGTCATGGTTCCTGGATGGCTTAGTGATTAGCCACTCATTTGGGCAGAGGATATGCTCCAATACATCAAGGCTTCATCACTCTGCTGATATTTTGGGTATAGTTTGTGGAGCACATTCAAAGTTCAGTTATTTCTCCTGTCACCTGAGCTCTCATGTTCTTTAGGGATTCTCAGGTTTCCCTGCATATGTATACAGTTTTCCAGGAACATGAAGATAGGTTATTCTGCCCTCCTGTTACTCTTGCATTTTCATGATCTCCCCATATTTTATACTTGGTCCACTCTGTGTCCAAACCATGACCAAAATCACAGGCTTTCTGAGCTGAGTTTTGCTTACTCATGTGTTACTAAGTTAAATGTTTGTAATGACAATGGGAGCAGAATTTTGCCCTCCATCCACCCAAAATAAAGCCTGTCTCCAGTTGCTAGTTTCTCCAAACTTGCAGTAGAATACATTGAGATTCTTACCAATACATTAGGAGGAGTAAGGGTGGTGGTGGTGGTGATGGTGTTAGGGTGTTGAAGAGCATAGGGCAAAAAAAAGAGGCCCACCCTGGCTGGTTAGTGCTAGTAAAGGGCATGTATGGGAGGCAACCAAGGATGTGTCTTTCTCACATCGATGTTTCTGTTTCTCTGCCTCTCCCTTTCCTCCTTCCCTGCCATTCTCTCTCTCTCTCTCTAAAAAAAAAAAAAAAAAAAAAAAAAAAAAGTCTCCAGCTACTCTTACCTAAACTTTTTATGAATAAACATTTTGCAATTTTATGTTTACGTTTACATTATGTCAATTTCTAGAGCCCTAAAATAGTTATTTCTGCCAATTTCACCCAGTTTTATTTTTGATTTTTTAGAGGATTTACTGACATATGGAATCTGTAATGGCCAGAAATCACAATTCTTCATTTACTTTTACTTTTCACCATGCCCAGTTAACAGTTAAGTGGTCTTAACTGTTAAATGGAAATAAATGAATACATTTTCCAATATAAACACAGGTCCTGAAATTCTTAAGTTCAATATTAATAGAACAGATATCAGAAGATAAATATCATTGCAATTTACTGACAGCTTTATTTCATTTGCATTGCTATAATTTTATTGAGGCACTTACAATCAACACAAGTCTACTTATTAAGTTTTCTTCTAAAACAATTTGCTAATCTTGAACCCATCAAAGAGCTCAGTAATGAGGTCGTTGGGAAAACAGTGTTCCTGGATTGCTAATGTATCCATTTCACAAAAGAAACTCTGAAAACAAAGACAGAGGGCAGGTTATGAGGTCACTTCAGGTGAGAAGTGCTCAACTGAAACTTAAAATGGCAGAAGTTCCATATAACATAGAAGACAGGTAGGAAAAGCTAAGCATCTGAAAATGCAGGGAGAAGTGAATTGTTCAGATCAATGCTTATGGAAACTTGCTTCTGGGAATGCTTTTTATTTGGGTGAGGTAAATTAGGCTCCTACATTTTTAATTGGCCTTAAAGTCAGACTCCTGCTGAACATTTGCAACCATAACCATAGAGCAGATTAAGCAGAATCGTGGCATATTGCAACAAATATGCATTTTCCAGGAAGTATAGCTAAGAATCCCAAAACAGCCAAATATACCTTTCACAGTTTTCCTTGCTATATATCTAGTTCCATTTAATGCAAATAGGCAACTATAATTTGTGTCTTACCACTTCAAGATTTTAGTATTACATAAATGACACATATAATTTTAGGATTATGTATAAATTATGAAGCCATAACTACTTATCTATTAGAGTTCATATTAGGTATCTTAAGGTTAACCCACTTAAATAAAAATTATCCAATTTAATACAGTGTAACATGTGTTGTATTTAATTAAGTTATAACCTTTAGTTTCAGAGTTTAGGAAAACGCACAAATATCAAGTATACTTTGTTCCAAACCCAGGCAATACTGATAAAGTTTCAAATGCAAATTTTTAAGATTAGAAACTTCCAAAATGTATAACATTTTAGGATTACCTTAGTAAAAAGCATAGTTGTCATTTATCCTGGTTTTCAGGGGGCAGCACAAAACTTAACAAAGATTCTTTTCCACTTTATCAGTTTGAGTACATTCATGCATTTATGAACTCCCACTCTTTTTTTTTTTTTTTTTTGGTTGATTAGCTTCCTGTGAGTCAGACTCTAAGGGGCTAAAGCACAGTTAATCCCTTTTATATTGTCAATCACAAACCAATTTGATGTCTTTTCATAAGTGTTAAATGCTTAAGAAATTCTCTCAGAGGTCAAAAACAATGTCATTCTGAAATGCAATTGAAAGTATGTCCTTCCCATTCACTTGTTTAAAATGGCATCTCTGTAAGAATTATTTTCCACTGGGACTGCAAAATCATTCAGTTTGAAAGATGACCTTACACTTCTGAAAATTTTTTTTTTCTTTAAAGGCAACATCTAAAAATGAATTTTTTTAAAGAAGTGAATAAAGAACATATTTGGTAAAGGTAACACTGAATTGGGTCACATGGCTACAGAGAAGCAATGGGTATAGGAAATCAATGCACATTTAGCCTCCATCTTTGTGTTTCTTATTCCCCCTCTTTTTTGTTTATTGTTGCTGTTTTTTTTCTTTTTTTTTTGGTAAAGACTAAATTAATGAGTAAATACACTAATCACTCAGAGTACTTATGACAAGAAATCTAGAAGAACATGAAAAACATGAATATTCAATAATGTGGTTTGTTTTGTTTTGTTTTCTGTTTATGTCCAGTTTTGGGCTAGTGTTTTGATAGTCCTTATACTCTATTGCCTAAGATGACTCTATAAAGAAAAAATACATTCCCTGAATGGCAGAATCTTTCTGTATTTCAAAACTTAAAACTTGTAAGAAAAGTTGTACTGGATGTAAATTTCTTATATATAAATCACTTGACCTCTGAGGTTGTCGCAGAGTACCCATTAGAAATACATAACATTTCCTTAGGGAAAAACTAGCCCTGTTAATTATTAGGGTCTAAAATAGTGAGTTTGTGGTGGACAGGAATTATGTTTACTATGAGTACTACAAGCACCTATCATTGTAGTTTACCTGTAGTGACTGCTCTGTGATTGAATAAATATTTGAATAATTGGTTTCTTTTTTTTTTTTCACTTTGCAGTCTTTTTTTATTTTATTTTACTTTTCTTTATTGATTAAGGTATTACATATGTATCCTTATCCCACCATTAATCCCTAACCCCTCCCCCACTAATACTCTCACACCCGCCCCCCACATCGTGTCTGTGTCCATTAGTTAGGCTTATATGCATACATTCAAGTCCTTTGGTTGGTCTCTCCCCCTTACTCCCTCTGGTACCTTCCTACTGAGGTTTGAAGGTCTGATTGATGCTTCCCTGTCTCTGGATCTGTTTTTGTTCATCAGTTTTTGTTGTTCATTATATTCCACAAATGAGTGACATCATGTGATATTTATCTTTCTTTGACTGACTTATTTCACTTAGCATAATGCTCTCCAGTTCCATCCATGCTTTTGGAAATGGTAAGGATTCCTTCTTTTTTATCGCAGTGTAGTATTCCATTGTGTAGATGTACCAGAGTTATTTAATCCACTCATCTGCTGATGGGCATTTAGGCTGTTTCCAAATCTTAGCTATGGTAAATTGCTCTGCTATGGACATAGGGGTGCATATATCCTTTCTGATTGGTGTTTCTGTTTTCTTGTGATATATTCCTAGAAGTGGTATTACTGGGTCAAATGGCAGTTCCATTTGAAAATTTTTGAGGAAATGCCATAGTGTTTTCCACAATGGCTGCACCAGTCTGTATTCCCACCAGCAGTGAAAGAGGGTTCCTTTTTCTCCACATCCTCTCCAGCACTTGTCATTTGTTGATTTGTTGATGATAGTCATTCTAACAGGTGTGAGGTGGTATCTCATTGTTGTTTTGATTTGCATCTCTTGGATGATTAGTGCCTTTGAGCATGTTTTCATGTGTTTTTTGGCTTTCTGAATGTCCTCTTTCAAAAAGTATCTATTTAGATCTGTTGCCCATTTTTTCATCGGGTTGTTTATCTTCCTTTTGTTAAGTTGTATGAGTTCCCTTATAAACATTTTGGAGATTAAACCCTTATCTGTGATAACATTGGCAAATATGTTCTCCCATGAAGTGGACATTCTTGTTGTTTTGTGGATGGATCCTTTTCCTATGCACAAGCTTTTTATTTTGTTGTAGTCCCATTTGCTTATTTTCTCTTTAGTTTCCATTGCCCTAAGAGCTGTATTGATGAAGGTATTGCTTCAGCATATGTGTGAGATTTTGCTGCCTAGGGAATCTTGTAGGATTTTTATGGTTTCCCATCTTACATTCTAGTCCTTTAGCCATTTTGAGTTGTTTTTGTGTATGGTGTAAGTGGGTGATCTAGTTTCATGTTTTTGCATGTATCTGATCAAATTTTCCAGCACCATTTATTAAGGAGGCTATCTTGACTCCATTGTATGTTCTTGCCTCCTTTGTCAAATATTAATTGAGTATAATGGCTTGGGTCAATTTCTGTGTCCTCTATTCTGTTCCATTGGTCTATATGTCTGTTCTTGTGCCAGTGCCAGGCAGTTTTGAGAACCATGGCTTGGTAATATAGTTTGATGTCCGGTATTGTGATCCCTCCAACTTTGTTCTTCTTTCCCAGGACAGCTGTGGCTATTCTGGTTCTTTTTTTATTCCATATGAATTTTTGGAGAGTTTGTTCTAGATCTGTGAAATATGCCATTGGTATTTTAAAAGGTATTGCATTGAATCTATAGATTGCTTTAGGTAGTATGGACATTTTAATAATGTTGATTCTAGCAATCCATGAACATGGTATGTTCTTCCATTTGTTTATGTCTTCCTCTCTCTCTTTTTTCAATGTCCTGTAGGTTTCTGAGTACAGGTCTTTTATGTCCTTGTTTAAGTTTATTCTTAGGCATCTTAATTTTTTTGGTGCAATGGTGAATGAGATTTTTTTTTTTTCATATCTCTTTCTGTAAGTTCATTACTGGTGTATAAAAAGGCCATAGATTTCTTGATACTAATTTTGTATCCTGCTACATTGCCAAATTCATTTTTTTAGGTCTAGTAGTTTTTTTATGGAGTCTTTGGGGTTTTCTATGTATAGTATCATGTCATCTACAAATAAGGACAGTTTTCCTTCTTTTTTTCCAATTTGGATGCCTTTTATTTCTTCTTCTTGTCTGATCTCTATGGCTAATACTTCTAGTACTATGTCAAAAAGGAGTGGTAAGAGTGGGAATCCCTGTCTTTTCCTGTTCTTAGGGGAAATGGGTTTAGTTTTTGCCCATTGATTATGATGTTGGCTGTGGGTTTGTCATATATGGCTTTTATTATGTTGAGGTATGATCCTTCTATTCCAACTTTGCTGAGAGTTTTTATCAAGAAAGGGTGTAGGATTTTGTCAAATGCTTTTTCCATATCAGTTGATATGATTTTGTGATTTTTATCTCTCAGTTTGTTTATGTGATGTATCACATTTATTGATTTGTGGATATTGTATCATCCTTGCATTCCTGGACTAAATCTCACTTGGTCATGGTATATGATCTTTCTAATGTATTGCTGAATCCTATTTGCTAGAATTTTGTTGAGAATTTTAGCATCTATGTTCATTAAGGATATTGGCCTGTAGTTCTCTTTTTTTGTGGTGTCTTTATCTGATTTTTGAATTAGGGTAATGCTGGCTTCATAAAAAGAGCTTTGAAGTGTGCCTTCCTCCTGAATTTTTTGGAATAGCCTGAGTAGGATAGGTTTTAGTTCTTCTTTGAATACTTGGTAGAACTACCCTGTAAAGCTGTCTGGACAGGGCTTTTGTTTGCTGGAAGATTTTTGGTCACTGTTTCAATTTCTTTGGTAGTTATGAATCTATTCAGGTTTTTTTATTCTTCTTGGTTGAGTGTTGGGAGCTTTTATTTTTCTAAGAATATGTCCATTTCATCTAGATTGTCTTTTTTGTTGTTCATAGTATTTTTTCATAATTATTTGCATTTCTGTGGGATAGGTAGTTATTTCACCTCTTTCACTTCTGATTTTGTTTATTTGGGTCCTCTCTCTTTTTGGTTCTTGGTGAGCCTGGCTAGAGGTTCATCAATCTTGTTTATCCTTTCAAAGAACCAGCTCTTGGTTTTGTTGATCTTTTGTTTTGTGGTTTTTTTGTTTTTGTTTTGTTTTGTTTTGTTTTGTTTTGTTTTTGGTCTCTATTTCGCTTGTCTCTGCTATGATCTTTATTATTTCCTTCCTTCTGCTTACACTGGGCTTTTCTTGTTGCTCTCTTTCTAACACTTTGAGTTGTAGGGTTAGGTAATTTATTACCATTGTTTCTTGTTTTTTGCAGTAGGCTTGTAGAGCTATAAACTTCCCTTTCAAGACTGCTTTCATGGTGTCCCATAGATTTTGGATTGTTGTGTTTTCATTGTCATTTGGTGCCATGATGCTTTTTACTTCTTCTTTGATCTCTTTGGTAACCCAGTAATTGTTTAATAGCATACTATTTAGCCTCTAGGTGTTGTTATTTATTGTTTTTATTTTAGACTTCTAGTTTTATGCCATTACAATCTGAGAAGATGCTTGATATGATTTCTATCTTCTTGAATTTGAAGAGACTTTGCCTGTGACCCAATATATTATCTATCTTTGAAAATGACCCATGTGCATTTGAGAAGAATGTATATTCTGTGGCTTTGGGGTGAAATGTTATGAAAATGTCAATTAATTCCATCTGTTCTAGTGAGTTATTTAGGATTGATGTTTTTTTGCTGATTTTTTGTTTAGAGGATTTGTCCAATGGTGACAGTGGGGTATTAAAGTCCCCTACTATGATTGTATTGCTGTCAATCTCTCCCTTGATATCCTCCAGAAGTTTTTTTTTATGTATTTGGGTGGGTGGTCCTGTATTGTGTGTATATATGTTTATCAGAGTTATTTCTTCTTGTTGGATTGCTCCCTTTAGTATTATGAAGTGGCCTTCCTTATCTCTTTTTATGTCCTTCACTTTGAGATCTAATTTGTCAGATATTAATATTGCTACCCCAGCTTTTTTTTCATTTCCATTCACCTGAAAAACCTTTTTCCATCCCTTCACCATCAGTCTGTGTGCGTCTTTTTTCTGAGGTGGGTTACCTGTAGACGTAGATAAATAGGTCATGTTTTCTTATCCACTCAGTTACCCTATATCTTTTGATTGGGGCATTTAATCCATTTACAATTAAAATTATTATTGATAGATACTTGTTTGTTGCCATTTTTATTCTGTACAACTGTATTCCTTCTTTACTTCCTATTTCTTGTTTTTACAGCAGACCCTTTAGCATTTCTTGCATTGCTGGTTTGGTGGTGATAATCTCCCTTAGTCCTTTTTTGTCTATGAAGCTCCTTATTTCACCCTCAATTTTGATTGATAGCTTGCTGGGTACAGTATTCTTGGATTCAGACCCTTGCTTTGCATGACTTTGTATATATCATTCCATTCCCTTCTGGCCTGGTGTGTTTCTGTTGATAAATCAGTCAATCAGTCACTAGTCTAATGGGGGATCCTTTGTAGGTAACTTTCTGTCTCTTTCTGGCCACTTTTAAGAATCTTACTTTGTCATTGATGTTTGCCAATTTAATTATAATGTGCCTTGGCATTGGTCTTTTGGGGTTCATTTTGTTTGGAACTCTGCAAGCTTCTTGGATTTGTTTGAGTTTTTTCTTCCCTATATCAGGGAAGTTTTTTGTCATTATTCCTTCAAACAGGTTTTCTATTCCTTGCTCAGTTTACTCTCCTTCTGGGACCCCTATTATGTGTGTGTTGTTTCATTTTGTGTTGTCCCAAAGTTCCCTTAGGTTCTCCTGTTTTTTCAGATTTTTTTTTTCTAGATGCTGCTCTGCTTGGGTATTTTTTCCTACCTTGTCTTCTAGCTCACTGATGCAGTCCTCTGCTTCTTCTAGTCTACTGTTGATGCTTTCTATTGAGTTCTTTATAGCAGCGATGTCATTTTTCATTTCTTCTTGGTTCTTCTTCATTTCCTCTTGGTTCTTACACATATTGTTGAATTTGTCTTCCATTCTTTTCAGTGACATTATGACCAAGTCTCTGAATTATTTCTCTGGCATATTGTTTGCCTCCATTCCATTTATTTCCTTTTCTGGTGATGCCTCCTTTTCTTTCATATGCGGGCTGTTTCTTTGTCTCCCAATGATTTCTCTTCTCTGGATATTTGGTTATGTAGATCTCTTTCTCCTTGCCTCTTCTAACTTCTGGTAGCCCCAGGGGTTCCTTAGTGTGTAGCAATATATCTCCAATATCTGCTATCTGGCTTCTGTGTCACCATCTCTATGTCTCTTTTCCCAAAGAGTTCTCAGAGCACCTCCTTGGCCAGCAACATCAGCGGTGCCTAGGAACTGCTTGGGCTGCACTACTGGATCAAAAACTCCTGGGAGCACTAGCTGGTTTGGCTCAGTGGATAGAGTGTCAGCTTGAGAACTGAAGGGTCCCAGGTTCGATTCCGGTCAAGGGCATGTACCTTGGTTGCAGGCACATCCCCAGTAGGGGGTGTGCAGGAGGCAGCTGATCGATGTTTCTCTCTCATCGATGTTTCTCACTTTCTCTCTCTCTCCCTTCCTCTCTGTAAAAAAGTCAATAAAATATATTTTTTTTAAAAAGAAAGAAACTCCTGGGAGTGAGCTCAGCAAGCTGTAGTTTAACAAGCACCTCCACAGAATAAATATCTTAAAATCCAAACAAAAATATGCAGGTTTTAGACAATAAAGAAACAGAGCTACCAAAGGTTCTTATAAAATGATCAGATAAAAATGACATACTAGGAAGAATAATCTTCTGGTGATCAGCTATTTTAAATATATTATTAAATGAGAATGTTATTTTAAGAGAGCCCTGAAGATGTAGAAATTATAGAGATTTCAACACTTATACAATCAGTTCATTGAGTCAACTATGTATTAGACATTAGTTTTGCACTTTTGGAATTAAAATGACATATTTGGAAGGAAAATTGATATTAAGAGAACATGATCAACATTATTTAGATATATATTAGAGGTGAATATGTAAATTTTAAATATGCACATACTACAAAAAGTTGAAAAATAGAATTTAATTTCAAATAAGAAAAAATGTCAGAAATTTAAATAGATGTCAATAACATCATGGCAGCAACAATTTGAGAAAAATTTCTAATGATTACAAGCAGACCTATTTTTTTTCTGAGAAGAATACAAAGGAATTAGCTCTCTACCAGTTCTCCTACCCTTCATCTCTACCTTTTTGACACTACATCAAAGGAAGTTAAAAGGCATCAAGTGATCTCCCGGGAAGCACTGAAATTAAATCATAGCTTACCTGTGCCTTGAGAATTTTGCATCTGAAGAAGAGGCAGATGGTGAGATTCTGGATGCTGATGAATAGCAGAGTGTTTAAGATCTACATGACTGTTATGGTCACATTTACTGGCCTCCATGGCCTCAAAATCCACTCTCAGAGTTTGTGCCAGCACTTTCTAAGATATATTTTTATTGATTTCAGAGAGATGAAGGGGGAGGGAGAGATAGAAACATCGATGATGAGCAAGAATCATTGATCAGCTGCCTCCTGTACACCCCACAGTAGGGATTGAGCCCACAACCCTGGCATGTGCCCTGACCGGAAATATCACCATGACTTCCAGGTTCACAGGTTGATGCTCAACCACTGAGCCATGCAGGCCAGGCTACAATATGTTTTTTATTGATTTTAGAGAAAGAAAAAGGGAGAGGAAGAGAGATGTAGAAACATTCATGAGAGAGAAACATCTATCATCTGCCTTCTGCACACCCCCTACCTAGGATGGAGCCTGCAATTTAGGCATGTGCCCTGACAGGGAGTCAAACCAGCAACCTCTTGGTGCATAGGATGACACTCAGCCAACCTAGCCCCACCAGCTGAGCTGTGCCAGCATTTTTGAACTATTTTAAGGACTTTTCTATTTTGTAAATAACTTCGCAGAGAAAGATTTAGATTTAGTGGGTTATAAAAAACAAGATAAATAATATGAAAAACAAGGTAGCTTATGGTTAATATTTCTTATATGGCTATTAATTAATAATGTGCTATCTAACACAAACTATTTTCAACCACAAAGGTATCATGAATTTAGTGATTTAGTTAATGGGGGCAATTTCATTGCTATTATTAATATATGTCACTTCTTTTTTTTTTTTTTTTTTTTTTTTTTTAAATATATATTTTATTGATTTTTCACAGAGAGGAAGGGAGAGAGATAGAGAGAGTTAGAAACATCGATGAGAGAGAAACATCGATCAGCTGCCTCCTGCACATCCCCCACCGGGATGTGCCCGCAACCCAGGTACATGCCCTTGACCGGAATCGAACCCGGGACCTCCCAGTCCGCAGGCTGACGCTCCATCCACTGAGCCAAACCGGTTTCGGCATTATATGTCACTTCTTAAGATAAACAAAATACCAAGAAGCACTGACATAAAGATCATATAAATTTTTTTTTTTAATATGGGATCTACTAAAAATGATTTAGGCCTTAATCCAGATATTTTTAAATTAAAATGTTTAGCATGTTAAATTCATCTGGCTATAATTCTCTCTTTAAATTTAATTTTAATTAAGTTTAAAAATATGTGCTTAATTTCAGTATAGAGATTAATGTGTTTTCAGTTTATTCTTCTATCTAATCTTCAAGATTTCTATACACATTATTTATATAGCCTACTATATGTACAGTGTCAAAGATATGGACAACAAATTCTAAGAGAGTTACACATCATATATATTAAAATCCTCAGAATAGCAAGATTGCTTTAGATCCGTAGCGACAATTTTATGTAGACAGACAATGATAATAAAAATATTTCAAAAGGGAGATCCATAATGAAGTTATTAGAAAGATGGGCTATTTTTCTTTCCCCCCCTCTTTTTATTGAATTTACTGGGGGTAATATTCGTTAATACAATTATATAGGTTTCAAGTGTACAATTATATAATTAATATTCTGTATATTGTATTGTGTGTTCACCACCACATATCAAATCTCCTTTCTTCACCATTTATCTCTCCTTTACCCTCTTCTACCTCTTCCCACACCCCTTTTCCTCTTATATTCACCATTAATGTCCTATTTCTAGTTTTCCAACATCTTGTTGGACAATCTGGCATACTAAAAATTGATCACATATTTTCCTAGAAAAGTTTGAAATTTGCATTTAAAATATTTTTTACAGTTTATCTTTATTGCTGAAAGTATTATGGATGCCCCCTCCCTTTTCTTTTCTCATTGATCTCCTCCACTCCACACCCACCCATCCCAGGCTATTTTTCACCTGGAAATAATTGCTTCAGTAGTAATATTTTTTAAAAAATGAGCAAGTTTTAAAGAGTTTATATAATAATGTTATATAATAATTTAATTTTGACTTAAGAATCTATTTGATTATGTTATTGATAATATTAACAATTAAAAAGGAAGAAGTTATAGAAGTTATGAGTAATGATACATTCTTCAGCTCAGATGGAAGACATAAAGATGTCTTTCTTTTGTCTGCTCAATTTAACTTATGCCTAAGAAAACATTTAGTTTCTACTTAACAAAACATTTTACTGTGCTTATTATTTTAAAAAATCAAGTGCATTCTGGCAAGCACTAATAATATTTTGAAAATGGAATTAACAACTTAACATTTTTAGTTCCTCTAGTTCTGCTGTAGTGCTATAATTACAACTATGTCACTATAGTAAATTTTTCATTTTAATATGTTTTCCTTTGTATCTATTAGTTTCCTGAAGTGGAACATGTAGAAGATTTTGAAAGACAATGTTTTCTTTCCCAAATGGCCCCAGGATGAATTTTGTGAGTTAACAATTCAGTAAACAAATATTTATTCAACATTTTTAAAGTACTGGATAGGCAATGTAGATAAAACAGACTGACTTGTGACTCTTTCAAGGAATTCACATACCTTTTTAATAATCTAATAAGACAATGTTAATAATAGTGATAAGTACAAATATGTTCTCATAAGAAGATAAAATATAATAGGAGAAAGTGTAAACTGAATAACTGCTTAAAAATAACAATTATAAATATCCTGAAAGTCAAAACGACTCCCTGTGTTCAAGCATAGAAAAGTCAGAATGACAGAGTACAATCAATGAGAAAACAGGGAAAAAAAGAAAGGGAGAAGCTTGACGTCGTAAAGATTTTGATTTTATATTATATATAATAAAGGTCTGCTGGAAAGGTTTAACCTGGAAAGTGGCATGATAGAATTTAATCTATAGAAAGAGCAGATGGACTCGAAGTGGCAAGAATGGGCACCAGTCAGGGAACCAGTGCAGACATTTGGAAGACAGATGGTGGCATCTTGAACCAAGCAGTGATAAGAATACATTTAAGATATATTTTGGAAGTAAATTCTAAAGAACTTAGTGTTGCACTGGACATGAGATATGAAAAGAAGAGCAGAATGAAAATTATCTGATGGGCAAAGAGTGACACTGCTTTTTGAGATTGTGAAAGTTGGGCCACAGACGACAGGATATGGTAAAGGGGAAATAAGAGTCATTAGTTTTCTCTGAATCTCTTAAATATCTAGTCAGTTTTCCAGCTGTGTCTTAGTTAGGATAACTGTAACAAAATAGCACAGACTGTGTAGCTCATCAACAACAAAAACTTATTTCTCACAGTCCTGGAGGCTGGACATCCAGAATCAGGGTGCTGACACAGTTGCGTGAAGCCCCTCTTCTAGTTGTAGACTTCTCCTTGTGTTCTCACACTGCAGAAGGGACAAGGGACTTTTCTTGGACTCTTATAAGGACACGACTACCATTCATAAGCACCCCACACCCATGACCTCATCACCTCCCGAAAGCTCTCCCTCTTAATACCATCACCTTGGGCATTGGGGTTAACAATATGACTTTGTAGGGTTGGGTGGGGGTACATATATTCAGACCACAGCAAACTAGAAATAATACATGGAAGGACTAAGCTATGGAAAGTAATATTGCTGATGCGTGAAATATGGAGCAAGAGGTAATGATTAATTAGGAGCAGTGATAGCTGCCCCTAAACCTATTGTATTTTGCTCAGAAAATATTACCAGGGAAGCTTGGACCTAAATGTCCCACAAGATTCAATAAATAGTTTACTTAGATCTAAATATGGAGAACAAAGAGGCTCATGGCATTTCGTATTTGTACTCTGTAAAAATTATACTCACTTCTAAGTATACTGAATGCCTAACATCGCTTCCCAAAGACATGGAGTGAAGGAAAATAATGTACCCTGGGGATGTACTGGGGAGGCAGGCTCTAGAAGCAAATCTATTTTATTGGTTTTGGGAAAGGAGCAGTGCTGAAACCAGATAATTTGCTTGTGAACAAGGCTCTAAACCAGAGTAGGGAACTTTTCTATGCCATTTGGATGTTTATAACATCATTTGCTGGCCATACAAAATTGTCAACTTAAAAATTAGTCTGCTATATTTGGTCAAACATTTAATTATCTCACTCCTAATGCCTTGGCAAGGCTAGATCAAATATTTTGTGGGCCTTATGCAGGCCCTGGGCTGTTCCCCATCCCTGCTCTAAACAAACCAGCGCTGCAAGAAAATTAAATAACTCCCCTTGGTTCTAGGGAAATGCTGATAAATTATTAGAGGAGGGTGAAGGATATTCAGTGCATTTACTTTTGTTATGAAAATCCTTGGTGACTGTTCAATGCCAACATCATTATAAAATTGTGGAGATGAATAAAAATTTTTTCAAAGATATTATAAAGATTTATATTTGGAATGAAACATAAGAAGCCATAATTCAACATTTATAAAATGCAGATAATGAAAGCAATATTTTAAAAATCAAATAACAGAAACAACCACAAATATTTCCTGAAAGGGAGCAGAATATGCCATCCTAAAAAATATGTGTTTTTGGCATAAGGATTATTTTGAGCTGATTATTTTTTAAAAATAGAAGAAACAGGAGAGCTTTGGAAATGAAGTGGAAGTTACCCTTTTACAAGTAAAATGAAAATTTTAAATGAAAATATTTATTTGTAATGGTGTATCCCTCTCTGCACCAATAAGAGGAAGACTCTAAGTCTTTAGAAAGTTGTTAACAGGGAAGGTAATAACTTTAACCTGCATTACCACCTTACCTTTGCTCCCTGTGCTCTTCCTGGCAGCCACCTGTAACTGGAAATCTTTCCATCCCAAATGTCTTCTTTTTTCTTTAGCTGGAGATGGCATTAAGGTAATAGCTGGGGTCTTTTTGATGAGTTTTTAAGTTTTCTGGGGTCTCTCCCAGATATAAAGATGCGTACATGTTATATTAAAGTTGTGTTTATTTTTCTCCTCTTAATCTGTCACTTTTTTTTGAGGGGGGGTAGTCTCAGCCAATAACCTAGAAGGGTACCAGAAAAGTATTTTCCCTTTCCCATACCCTTAACTTTCCCCAAAAATATTTATAGAAACTAATAATAGAAATGTAGAGTTTATGTTTCCATCATCTCTGGTTATTTGCTACATAATCCTATATAATCCTATATAATAAAGATGTAATATGCCAATTGACCTTCACACCCTCACACAAGATGGCCACCCCAATGTGGTCACAAGATGGCCACCATAAGATGGCTGGCAGGAGTGGGCAGTTGGGGGAACCAGGACAGCAGGGTAAGGCAGATGGGGGCAATCGAGCTGGCAGGGGAGCAGTTAGGGAGTGATCAGGCTGGCAGGAAGAAGCGGTTAGGGGCAATCAGTCAGGCAGGTGATTGGTTGGGAGACATCTGTCTGGGATTGTGAGAGGGATGTCCGACTGCCGGACATCTCCTGAGGGATCCCAGACTGGAGAGGGTACAGGCTGGGCTGAGGGACAACCCCCCACCGCCCCGCCCCCCAGTGCATGTATTTCGTGCACTGGGCCTCTAGTTAATATATAATAGTTTTGTGGGGTTCAGAACAAGCCACTCCAGGATGTGCCTCAATGGTATGTTGATTACTTTGAGCTAAAGGCAATGTTATTTGCAGGCACAAAAGAAACATCTGCTCCTCCGTTTAACTAACTAGAAAAACTTGAATTAGGGACCTTGCCCATGGTAAGATATTATCACAGTTAACTTCTTTTGAGCTATGCATAGGGCAGGGACAACTTCTATTTACTAAATGGCTATTCTTATCATCCTTCATAACCCTTTCATGCCCCTAAGGTGCATTACCTTCTCCCTAGCTCAGGATGTCTTATATACCTCAATCACACTTTCTGTCTCTGAACCTCTCCTTCATGTGGGATCTCTGATTCTCTCATGTATGCAGGGTCCCCATGTTGCAAGTAAAAATAGCTTCTTATGGTATCCAGAGAGAGGAATTTCAAAGGGCACACATGTGGGAGAAGTTTAAGCTTAGTGACAGGATTTATTGGGGTGAAGGGAAATAATGTACCGTGGGGGATGTACATGGCAGGCAGGCTCTACCAGCCACTGCTTGAGATGCCTGATAATTCTACATATATTTTCTTGGTTTGGGGAAAGAAGCAGGATCTTTTTTGGACTCTGCAACCTACTTCCTCAATTTTCCTGGGCTTTTACTGGGCCCTCCTCCTAACCAATCCCTTTCCTGGACTTTCCAGTGCCCTCTGCTGTTGTCCAATCTAATTATTTTCTTAGATTTTTTTCAGGCTAGACTCCACCCCTTTTGTTGTCATTTTGACTCCTACTCTGCACCCCCAAAGGTTTGCTGTGTTATCTCATTTCTATTGCACATGTGCTTACCTCCTCCCTGTTTTTACTGTGCATGTGTCTAGCAAAGGACTTTCCCCTCCCCCTCCCTGGGTAATGGCAGAGTGTCCCCTGGGGAGATCAGAAAGCTGATCTTCCAGGGATTAAGTTCCCTTTGGCAGAGGACATGGTTTTTCTGTGTGGTCTCTGAAGCTGTAACTTCCAGACTCAGTAAGGATCCAGCACACTTCTCTTTTAACTTCCAGCTGCCTGTGCTAACCACCATATATGTGTATGTCTCCAACTCAATTGCTAATTTGTCTCATATCTATTTGATTATTAGACAAGCCAGACAAACCTAGAGGGTAGATGAAGGTTTGTTCCTCCTCCAACTTATACAGAAAAAAAAAATAATTAAAAAGACATGTTTTCTTAATTGATGGAATGAAACTAAAGGATATTTGGACTCTAAATCTGTAAGTAGTTCCAAGTCACAGCCCTCTATAATAAGAATGTGCAGTTGATGGCCATTTGTATATTCCTTTTGGTTTTCATGAGGTTGTTAACCTGAAAATAAAAAGCCAAAGTGAGGCAACAAACATTTATTTTTACTGATTCAGGCAGAAACCGAAATAGTATTCCAATTATTGGGTGAAGGCAAGGGCTTTGTGTGAGAAAAGGAAGGGAAATAATTACAAGCTTATATAAAAAAAGGAATTTCTATTGGTGCTAATAAGGTAAGTTCTTTTTTAGTTATACATACAAGGCTGTTTACTGATTCTAAAAAACGCCTTAATTATCAGCCGCAATGGTCAGGAGGTCTGCTTCCCTGTTGTTTTGCAGACAGTTGTTTGGAAGACAGTGCTGCTCCGGCCCAGTCCAAGGTTACTTTGTCCAATTCAAACATCCTAAGTGCTCCAGGGTGAGACCTTCGGAGGAGTTCCTCCTGAATGGCTGCCCTGATGCCAATGTAAAACGGTTCCACTTATACCAGCTCTTCAAGAAGTGTTCCTCCCTTTAAAACCGCCAATTCCTTCATTTATAACATTTCCAAGTGACTTCCTGCTTTTTACAAGGTCTAATACACTATGAGTTTTGCTGGTTTTTAGCCCAGGTAGTTTAAAAATGCTAAGTGCATCTACAAGAGAATCACACTCATCATATATGATGTCTGAAGGTGATGTCTGAAGGTCAAAAGCCAGGCGATAGGATGAGAAATTCCAGAGAGGAGAGGAACTTTTCTGTTATGTTAAAGCTCTTGAGTATCATTTCTTTTTCTAGAAGCTTTAATAAAGATGGTGTGTGAGTTACTGAAGTGAATTTCTTTTTATGATTTGATAGGACAGCCTTTCCCACAGTATAACTGGAGATGTGTGTTTGCCATGCTTATGCCACTGTGGCTCTGTATGTCCTTTATGCTATCACTCCCTTGATGCTGCAGCTTATTTTTCAAGTTAAATAAAAACACTAGCAAGGAAACAAAGGATGCACTGCAATCTTCTGACCCTCGTGCTGACAGTTCCATATATTTTGAAGTGAATAAAGATAAGGAATCAGGATTATGAAACAAGCATGCCCTTCAGAGAGATGTTTCATAAATTCGCTGCTTTACTGTGTGGCACAACCGCCATGGCTTTTGATGGACAAGAACATGGATCTGGAAAATGAAACAAAGACAGTGGCTCACTGTAATTCAGAGATAATGACTACTTAACAGATACAATTGTTGAGCAAATGTGAGATAGTTGGTTTCCTAGGGATTTATTAATGTGAGGTATTTTAATCATTGCCTGCTGTAAAAGAATATTGCCACTCAGATAATGGGGTCTCACTCATTCTGTAAATCACATATTTATATCTAAAATTCAAGTGGCAGTTGGATAAAGGTCTCTGCTGCACAGCAGTCAGGCACCTGAAATGAATGTGAGCCCATGTCCAGGCTTCGAATGTCACCACATTGCCATCTTATTGTGAGTGACTGAAATTTACTTCCCCTTGTTAGTGGTGCCGGAAATTGCCACAGGTTTCTACAGTGTATAATGTATTGTCTAAACTGAAAACATTTCCCAGATTGAATTGACCTTTTAGAAAATAGCACTTACATCCTCAAAATGCAGGACTGTTGCAATATTTTATTTAAAAAGGTTATTTAGTTATAAAACTTGGAGAAAGTGTAAGGGATTAGACAGAGTCTATGGCTCTATAGAATGCATTGCTGCCAGAAAATATAAAACAAAGACTGTGAATAGCTTAACCACCCACATGGCACTGGGAATAAGGCACTGGGGAAGCCACTTCTCTCCTGTATCAATAGAAAAAAGCAGTCAAAAGAGTGGATGTTATTTTTTTATTCATTCTGCACTTTTAATTAGTCTGTCATTTTGTTATCAAAAAGGGAGTGGAACATTGTCCAGCCTATTGAACTGCTCTTAATAAAATACAAGTCTCAGAAAATTTATTCATAGAGCATAGTACTTCCTCATCATCTTAAAGCATGAGAGAGAGAGAGAGAGAGAGAGAGAGAGAGAGAGAGAGAGAGAGAGAGAGAGAGAGAGGAGGCATAATAAAAGAATAGAAAGAAATATTAAAATTTATCAAAAACAATTACTTAGGGGTTGACAAATAAGTAAAGGGAAAAATGACTAGCCAAAGCAATTTATTTATTTATTTTAATATATATTTTTATTGTTGATAATATTATAGATGTCTCCCATCTCCCCCTTTTAACCCCTTCATCCTAGCATTTAAATGTATGTGATTGCACCATGAATATTGTTTATGAAGCTGGAAGAAAAAGTACAACAAATGATCTAAAATTATAGAGTCAACTTGATAAAATATAGGCAAATTGAAAAGCTTCTAATGTTTTCTCACTTTTCTTTCTTTTTTCTTTTTCCCCAAAAAACTTGGTTGTTGACTATGGTCAGAGAACAAACAGAAGGTCTCTTGAGTCAAATATTTTGAACAACTAATTTCCAAGGAATTAAAAAAATAATTCACTGAACATTAAAACTAAGTTTAACTATATTAAGTGCTTTTTTAATATTCAGAAGACACATTTTAATACTATGTAGCCATTACAAAATAATTAGGTGAATTGATGAATATTTATATAAAAATCTCTAAATTGTCAAAAATATATTAACATATATTTTACATTCATTCAGTAGAATGCTACTCAGCAATAAAAATAAATCCAGTACTGATATTTATTACAACATAGATGCATCTTAAAATAAGTACAGTAGGTCCTCGAGTAACATCGGAGATCCATTCCTACAGTGCGATGTAACTTGATTTTCGCCGTAAGTCGAAACCCACCTACAAAAGCACCTACATCACTCACATGGAGCACATACATGGCAGTAATGAAGTGAAACAGTAAAATAAAATTAAAGAAAGTTAACAATTCCTGACTTTTACTTGTGGTAAATAAATAATAAAAAACATAAAACATGTATATGCATACATCGAAATGATGGAACATTTTTTTTTTAAATAAATAAATGGGAGATGGCGACATAACCATGAAAGGACCTACGTCAAGTCCAACATAACCTGAGGACTGTCTGTAGTTGATTGAAAGAAGCCAAGCAAAAGAAGAGCACATATAGTACAATCATTTATATAAATGTCCAGAATGTTAATCCTTAATAAAAAAAGTAGATTAGTGTTTCTGTGGGAAAGGGTTTGGAAAGAGGAATTTTTTAAAAAAATGGCACAGGGAAACTTTTGAGGATAATGGGAATGTTCATTTTCTTGAATGTGGTATGTACATATGTTAAGACTGATCAAACTGTACTCTCTGTGTGTGATTTGTTTACTTTAATTATACCACAACTAGAGGCCCAGTGCATGAAAATTCATGCACTGGAGGGGGGGATCCCTCATCTGGGCCTTCCCCCTCTCCTCACAGTCCGGGACTCCTCAGGGGAAGGCAACGCCCCCATCACACCTCTGCTGCTGCCACTGCCAGCAGCTCAAACCTTGGCTAGCCTTGGTTACCTGAGCCTTGGGTGGCCCTGGGTGGCTGGGCAGCCGACATCTGAGGCTTGCCTGTACCTTGGGCTGGCTCTAGGTGGCTGGGCAGTCAAAATCAGAGGCTGCCTGCATCTTGGTTGTTAGTTGTGCAGCTGACATCCAAGGCTTGCCTGCACCTTGGGCGTTGCCTGGGCAGCCATCATCTGAGGCTTGCTTTTGCCTTGGGCATTGGCTAGGAAGCTGCCATCCAAAGCTTGCTTGCTCCTCAGGCATCGGCTGGGCAGCCGCCATCTGAGGCTTGCCTGTGCCTCATTACTGCCCTGAGCAGCTGGGGGGGCTGAGGGCAGGTCCAGCCACACCGTGCACCTGCCACTGAGTAAGCCATATATCTGAATAAATAACTCACCGACCACCACTGAAAGGACTGGGGGACTCCAGGGTGGCTGAGGGGACTGGGCACCACCATCTTGTGGCTATGGGTGCCACCATCTTTGTGATGGTGTGATGGTAAATTTGCATATTCCATTTTTATTAGATAGGATGTGATTCGGAAACAAGAACACATTGAGAAACCTAGGTCTGGAGACTTACAGGCTCCGTTCTTGGAGAGGAAGCTTTGTCACTTAGGAGCTATACACCAAAGGATCTATGTGTTTAGAAAAATTGTGCCATGGACCTTATGAACCCTGCAGTTAATTAATGTTATTGCTTACAGTAGAAAGACCCAGTTGTGTCTGGTTAAATGCACATAGTAAGATAGTGGTGGTTGGTGAGTTATTTATTCAGATATATGGCTTACTCAGCCATACCAAACAAGTTATTACATATCATTGAAGGAGAGAATACACAGGATCTTAATTGGGTACAATGAACCACCACTGGAAGAGGTGGTATTAGTAGTCCTTTGATCAGATTGGGTGGATATATTCCATTATAAAATAACTCCATAAGTTCCATCAAATAAATCATTCAATTTAATTATTATCTGACTAAGAAATTAATGCACATTAAAAGGCAATTAGAGGAAATATTTTAATATTGCTATTTGCTCTTTCTATATAATAGAAGTATCAGAGATGAAAGGAAATTAGTAAAATGTATATGAAAATAATATATAAATTTATTAATAAATAAGCAGTAACAAAATGATATAACAACAGAGGTATGATGTAAAAACAACAAAAACATGATATAAAAACAACAATGATGCAAACAATGACTGATAAAGTGATTAAACTTATTCCCTGTACACCACATTAAGAGTGAAACACTTTCAGAGTGCTTGACTAATTTCCCTTGTGATGAAGTATTTACAACTTTAACTCTAATATCACATGCTCTTTGAACTCAAGAGAAAGCAACAAATAACTTTACCATGTGTGAAAACAGGGTCAGATAGGAATATGCCTACTTTGTCTAGAGTTTGTCCTTGTGATTTATTAATAGTCATCACAAATGTTGGCATCACGGGAAACTATCGTCAAATTAATTTAAATGGGAGGCCAGTGTCAGATGGGGACAAATCAATTATTGGAATCAGGACAACCTCTCCCTCTGCAGATCCTATTAATACTTCCGCTTCAGTAATGTTAGGTTGTAATCTTTTGATAATAAATCTAGTACCATCACAAAGACCCCATTTACAATTCAGATTTTTCAGTAGCATGATTATTGCACCCCCTTTCAATTTTAATTTATGACACACCATTCCCAAAGGAGTAATACTATTAAGAAATTCGATGGGAAAATTTTTCTTTTCAGCATCATCTGTTGAATCAATGGAATCATCACTCAAATGTGTGTGAAAATCTCCATCAAGTATATCCAAAATTTCTTCATTTAATTTTTGAACATGCTCATTTTTTTGGACAAAGAATTGCACATTTAGATATATTTTTAATATTATCTATAGATGTAGTATTTCCAAAGGTAGCTTCAATAATAGATCCATTACAAGTCATTGCAAAGGGGATTTCAATAATATCCATTCCTAAATGAAAACTGTTATCAAGTTTGCCATCTCCAAGTTTTACTAACCATTCACTATAAGCAGAATCCTCTGATCTTATATTTATTTTAAGAGACAACTTTCTGAAACATCCCCAAACACTACAATACTTTAAACTTATTTTTACTATGGCCAATCGCATAGCATGTGGTACAATACTGAGACATTGTCGAAAAACCCCTCCAAAAAAGAGAACTTTCCCACCAAATGCAACATTTAAATTCATAATTTCTCTTAGTAATCTGTCTATGGCTTTTATAGCATGACTGGATGCCATGGTGCATTCATCAATAATGAGAAGTTTGGCCTTTTTATTGGTTTTAGCAACTTCACTTTTTATATTGAGTCTAGAAATTGAAGTTTCATTTAATGGAATTGGTAATTTATATTGGGAATGAAAGCTTCTTCCACCAAGAAGTAAATTTGCAGCAATTCCTGTAGATGCTCTGGGTAAAACAGTACTACCACAACCTCTAATATAATGTATTAAAACTTTTTAAAGATATGTTTTTCTGCCGAAACCGGTTTGGCTCAGTGGCTAGAGCGTCGGCCTGTGGGCTGAAAGGTCTCAGGTTCGATTCCGGTCAAGGGCATGTACCTGGGTTGCGGGCATATCCCCAGTAGGAGATGTGTAGGAGGCAGCTGATCAATGTTTCTCTCTCATCGATGTTTCTAACTCTCTCTCTCCCTTCCTCTCTGTAAAAAATCAATAAAATAAATTTTTAAAAAAATAAAGATATGTTTTTCTACTACCACCTGGACCATCCAAGAAAAAGCATTTAGGGTGTACAGTTTGATCTTCAATGGCTGAAGTTATAGTCTGAAAGGCAGCTTCACCTCAGCTCTGAGCAGGGATATAGGCAGGCAGGGTCACTTCAGTGCTGGGTGAGAGGTTAGCAGGCCTGGGCGTGCCTCCGCTGGGGGCGGAAGTCCCCACCCCTGCCCCTGCCCCCCAGCTCCTGTGCAAGTGCAACCGTTGACTGGGCATGACTGGAACTCCATTATTGTCTGCTTCACCTCAGCGCTGAGCGGGACGCAGGCAGGCAGTGTCACATCCCAGGTCAGGGACACAGGCAGGCAGGGTTATGTCTCAGGTCAGGGACGCAGGCAGGCAGTGTCACATCCCTGGCCAGGGATGCAGGCAGGAAGGTTAACCTCAGCGCTGGGTGGGACATTAGCACTGGGCAGGCCTGGGCGAGCCTCCGCTGGGGGCGGAAGTCTCTGCCCCCCCTCAGCTCCTATGTGTGTGCAACTTGTTGACTGGTTGTGACTCGGACACCGTAATGGACAAATTAGCATATTCCCTCTTTATTATATAGGATAAGGCCCCTGATTTTCTGAGATTTACTTACTGTCTATAGATCCCAACTTTTTAATCCTATCATATTCAAGCTTATTTATGATTTTCAAAGTTTTAAAAACAATAGAACCTTGAATGAAGCAAAATCTCACCCAAAATATTCAGATACTTAGCTCAGTCATTGCTTATGATATTGATAAAAGTAAAATTTAATGATCATATATTTAGTTAATAAGGTTACATTTTTAATCCTTATAATGAATAAG
The DNA here is from genome assembly GCF_014108235.1 of Myotis myotis. Lineage (NCBI taxonomy): Eukaryota > Metazoa > Chordata > Mammalia > Chiroptera > Vespertilionidae > Myotis > Myotis myotis. The sequence goes on from NW_023416335.1 coordinate 77,392,815, forward strand.
AATAATATAAATAGAAAATAATGGCCACACAGGGCCATATAGGATTTGTGGACTTTTGTTGCTATTTCAGCCATAGCATCTATTGCTATATCTTGCTTCAGTTGCAGAGTTTTCAGAAGTCTTATTTATTCTGATATATATTTTTAAATGGTATTTCTTTTTTATCAGTGCCATTGAAAATTTAGTATACTCTCCAATGAAACTGATCTAAATGCTTGAGAAGACAGTAACAAATGTTTGTCTCTAAGTTAAATCACTATTAACACCTAACAACTGATTTCATTTCTTACCCTAAAAATCAGGCAATTAGCACCAAAAATTTACGATCATTGTTAAAATTGAAATCTAATATGAAAGTGGTAAAATTCAATACACTGTTCATTTACTTATTATTATACAATATTTATTCAACGATAAGCACAAATAAAGCAAACATACCTAAGCCTTGTCTGACACTTCACAATGGGGCACACATGTTGTAACAGTATAATTGTGTGTGCTCAGACATGCAAAAGCCTAAATAAAAATTGGGGAGGGAGGTGGCTGAGTCAGAAGAGAGTGACAAATTCAATAACCAACAGAAGGTCAATGACACTTATCCAGATGGCAGAAAATCTATGGTGGAAAGAATTCTAAGATGACTTCCAATAATCCATGATTATAAGCCCTCCTCTCTAGTGTAGGTAGAACCTTTCATTTACTTTGAACCAATAGAATATGGCAAAAGTAATGGACTGCCATTGTCATGATTATATGGTATTTTGCAGGTGTAATTAAAGTGCCCGATTAGGTGACTTTTAGAGGGAATTTGTCCTTCTTGGGCCTTAATTAATCAGGTAAAACCTTTAAAAGGGGGTCTAGAGATCAGAGACAGAAATCTAAATCTCTTGCTGGTTGTAAAGAAACAAGCCACCATGAGATATACAGCTGTAAGGACTGCATTCTACTAATAAGCACATGGGCTTGTAAGAGGATCTTGAGCCTCAGATGAAACCCTACTCCTATCAGGGTTAAAGAGCAGAGATACCTAGCTAAGGCGTGCCTGAACTCCTGACCTATTGGAAACTGTGTGATAATAAACGTGTACTGTTTAAACTGCTAAATATGTGGTAATTTGTTACCCAACAATAGGAAAAATATGTATACATATTAATGTTTAAAATATAGAGATATTATTATGATTATGATTATTATAAGGTTTATTTTTTCACTCACAGAGGTGAGCCACAGATACGAAAATTTTCCAAGATCACAGAATATGGCATAGCTGGGATGTAAAGCCAAAGTAAAACAAATCCTTATGATTAATAGAACACTATTTTTACCTTCTAAATAAACATTTAAAGTGTTGAAAAATTTTAATGTTGTGTTCCAAAACATTTAAAGAGATAAATGAGCAAGGAGAGTAAAATTGTTTTAGTCTAAAATTACATAAACTCTAAAGAGACTGATTGTGACTCCCTTTTAAATTCATGCTAAATGCAAAAGATAATTGATATTTTTGCAGTGTTATCTCTCTGATTTTAGACATATAAAACAGAGAATTAAAGAGTTGACTGCAATAAAAAACACACACAAAAAAAGAGAACAGACCTATTGTTGGCAGATCTATACCTATTTTTACTGGTGAAATAAGATTAAAAAAAAAACTTTTCAATGCACCTTAATAAGACCTATTTCTCCAAAAAGCAACCCTCTTGGTAAATCTTTTGCAGCAGGACGTAGTGCTCAGAAAAAATGTGCTTGTCCAATAACATGCTATTATATTATCCTTCTCCCTACATTGTGTGTGTGTGGGGGGGTGGGGGTGGGGGCGGGTGTTTGAACTGCACAACATAAAAATACCAAATGTTATAGTGCTGGATGCAGAGAGAGAAAGAAAGAGAGATTAAAATGACTTCTTAGAAGATCATTTAAAAGATCTTGTATAACAAAGATCATTTTTCTCTTGTGTATAAGAGATGGAAGAGAGACATAAAATTGATCTCTACAATTCTTCCTCATTTTATTTTATTCCAGGATTCATATCCTAAGTCTTCCCACAGTTCTGGATATAATTGAAGGAGTTTCTGATACAATTTTTGCAGAGTCTGATAGGTTTTTGAAAAGATACCAAGATATGATAGATTTAAAAAAGTCTCTTTTCTTGATTGTGCTCATTATTTCTTCTGTGCTTAATCATAGCTTTTCTTGCATTGGTATTTTTTTTTCTTTTCTTCATGTCTGATTAAATAGATTTTAAGCATGAACCTTCTCAAATTATTTCCTAAATGAATAAAATCGCATAGTTGGAAATAATTTAATAAAAAACAGCACTTTTGGAACAGTAAGGCACATCAGGGGACACTATTAATTAACTATTCCATGTCATTAGTTACCTTGTCTCTGTTGACATGTTCCAAATAGCATAATCAGCTACTCATTTTTCCTTTTGGGTCTTGAAAATGAGACAAGCCTTAGTAATTGAAAGGAAAACAAATTGATGATGATGAAGTACAGCATTAAGAAATGATGGAGAGTGTTAAAAATCTAGAGGACAGCTTTTTTTAGTCCACAAAAAAGAGAATAATTTAAAGTGAAAACCCTGCGCTTAAAATTATTTAATAACCCTTTTATTTCAGAAGATGCTCTTGTGTTTTACATTTTTGAGATCACTTATATGCAAAACTATTTTTATATTCCTTTTAATAGCATCTTGTGAAGTGCACTGTTTGAGGTTTGATGCTTTATGAGTATAGGAATTGTCTCCCTCAACAATTTTAAAGCTTTCTAAGCTCAGGCAGAATGGCCCATGCATCTGTGGCTATACTCAGCCTCTTGCATGATGCTTTGTATACTGAGAAGCTCAATCATTAAATATGTACTACTGTTATTTGCTTGTTTGGATTTACCTACTACATCTACTTGACCTTTTGTAGGGTCAAAGGTTATAATTGACCTAGCCCCTTTATGTTTCATTAAATTTTAATTCTTAAGACTCTGTTTTAGCCAAAACCAGTTTGGCTCAGTGGATAGAGCATCGGCCTGCGGACTGAAAGGTCCCAGGTTCGATTCCGGTCAAGGGCATGTACCTGGGTTGCAGGCACATCCCCAGTAGGAGATGTGCAGGTGGCAGCTGATCGATGTTTCTCTCTCATCGATGTTTCTAACTCTCTATCCCTCTCCCTTCTTCTCTGTAAAAAAATCAATAAAATATATTTAAAAAAAGACTGTTTTATAAGCAGAAGACAAAACAAGTCTTCATGTTACTTAAACTAGCACTATGCATGAACACTTCCAATACTTCCACTCCACACTCTTGTGCATCTAGAGAAATATTTATAACCTAAGCCTCTCCAGGAAAGCCAAGAACTTATGTCCAACACTGGGGATATATGTTCATCTACCAGTGGTTCTCACCTTCCTAGTGCCCCGACCCTTTAATAGAGTTCCTCAAGTTGTGGTGACCCCCAACCATAAAATTATTTTTGTTGCTACTTCATAACTGTAATTTTTCTACTGTTATGAATCATAAGGTAAATATCTGATATACAGGATGAATTTTCAGGGGTCGTGACCCCCCGGTTGAGAACCGCTGATAGACTGTAGTAATCTATAGCTACCACGAATTTATTTCAAGGGCCTTTCCATTGTTATGGATCCTGATAAAAAAATTCCCATCTTACCTGATAAACACCTTCTAACTTAGGATAAAGGATATGTTTAAATTATTGATAAAAAATGTTCCATTAAAACATATAATTTATTTTTTTTCTTTTAATACTTCTGTTTAAAAAACGGAAATAGTTCTTATTGAATAATTGAAAAGTTAGAACAATAACAAATATCATTACCTTTTCTGTAATTTTAGCTTCCTTTTAAATTAGGAGCATTATAAGCCTTAAAGAGAATCATGCAAGTTGAATATCATGCTGTTTTTCTAGAACCAGATCCAAATATCTTAACCATAATATTAAAATAAGACTTATTTTATTAAAAGCTGTATTGAACATACCAAAGTAACATTTAATCTTCTAAGATTAAACGGATCAAATTTTCATTTCATACAAAAGACAAGCAGAAGCATGGCATTCAGTTGTCTTTCATTCTTTCCAATTTACCCTGAGATATGCTGGCACTTTATTATTATTATTATTATTGTTATTTTACTATTGTTATTTTAGATTTTTTCAGAACTAAAAAACAGCAATAAAAATAAAAAATAAATAAAATAGCAGCCAACAAATTTTATTATAAGGAAGAATTCTAAAACTTTCTAAAACAATTCATATTTACAAAGCAGTATTTTAATTAGTTATGTAGATGACAAGACACTGGCAAACTAAATGAAAAATATTTTATCAGATCAGAATGAACAAGTTCAAAATGAAACCTCATAATTCATAGATCAGATAAATATACTCAAAAGTAATCATTCAAAGATATTTATAGACTTTTCCTTCATTCCCTTAAAATATTATTTCAATACTCATTATTTTCTGGACTAAGTTCCAGCCAATCTCTCTGTTGTATAATTCTAAAAAAGTCACTTCTTGCAAATCTTGCTTCCATCAATTTAAATACTATCTACCCCTTCTTACTGCTTCAAAGAGTCATTATGACATCTCCATTAGATTTTAAAATAAAGTTATACTGTTCAAATTTTTGTAAAACTCATTATTTTCTTATTGTGATTGTAAACTCAATGATTTGGGGTGGGGTGGGGATAATGCTAATGACATTTTGGCAGGCCAACATTATGAAGACAATATTACCATGCAGACAAAATATTGCATCATTCTCATTTGTTTTTGTAGCTTTGAATAAATTTCACTGTATAAACTGTGCTTTTATATTTATGTTATAGATTAAAATCTTGAATCTCTCATTCTTTCTTAAATTTATGTCTGTCTCTTGACCTGCCTTTTTAAGAAAATATATTTTTATTGATTTCAGAGAGAAAGAGAGAGGGAGAGAGAGATAGAAACATCAATGACAAGAGGAATCATCTATAGGCTGCCTCCTCACACCCCCACTTGGGATCGAGTCCACAACTCAGGCATGTGGCCTGACCAGGAATCACACTGTGCCCTGGTTCATAAGTCAGTGCTCAACCACTGAGCCGTGTGCACCGGGCTTGACCTAGTTTTTCACTCCCTCCAGGATACAGGAAGTCTTACAGTGAATTATTTAAATTTGTTTGGATGAATCAAAAACAAGTCATAAGGTGTCAGGTATAGCAATAGATGGACAAACAGTAAGGTTATAATAATGTACAATTTTTAAACAATAAGACAATATTTTGAACATGAAATGATCTGGTATTGGTCTACATAAACCATGAATTAACATTTTAAATATTATTTACTTGTATTTATTTGCAATTTCATAAGAGCTTCATTATTGGATGTAGGGTTTTTAAAAATTATTTAATGTAAAGTTTTATGGAAATATATTACTTTGTGTTCAGATTTATATCTCACTTATTTGTTATACTATAGTAATGGTTCAAGTGAAGTAGCATTGTAAAAATATCAATACTGAAAATAAACATATATATCATAATTCATTCTTTCTATAATTTACATATAAGTCTATAATAATCAGGATATTATATCTTTATACATATTCTAAGACTGAGTACAATAAAGATTTTATTTCACTTCTTACTTTAACATACTCTCTACAAGCCAGTTTTCTGACCTGTGGAATAAGCTAGATAGGATGACGCTTCCCTCTGGAGTGTATCAAAACATGCCAGAGCAATAAAAACTATGATAGCAAAGATTAAGGTTTCTGACCCCAATTGAGGCATTTCAGCTTTTTGGAGAGCCACTGGAGAATGGCCTTGAATCTGCTCTCACTGTCTTGCTTGCTCTCTCATCAGTGCACAGAGCGTTTCACAAACATTTTGAAACTTAGCAATCTCTCTTTCAAAATGGAGCTCTGGGCATGATTTAAATCTCTTAACCCTCTGGCAAATTTCTCCATCCTGGAGGATTAATCGACCATTCAGTCGATAAACCTTTGAAGACTTGAGGGGAAGTTACAGACGTCCACATGGAGTGTATGGGAGACATAGTAAAGGGACAAATGTAGATTGTTTTTTTTAAAAAGGTTACAACTGAATTATGGAAATAAATGACTTATGCACTCAGAGTAAATATGATTATATTAACGATTAACTGTCAGTTGACATTGCCATTTATTTCTTACTGTGTTAAGAACACTATGTTAGGCACAAAAATGGATTGTGCACAGGACCTTCCTCGTGGATCCTTGTACTAGAAAAAAAATGAATAACTGTATATAGAATAGAATATAGTCAATGTTAAGTGATAAAGAGAGGTATGAATCAACATCATGGAAGATGATGAAATAGGTTACTTTCATTAGAAAAAGAAGAAGAAGGCTTCCTAGGGATAGTAAGATTTGAACAAGGCTTGAAGAACTGATGGAATTTAACTATGGGAAGTTATTAAAACACACACACACGCACACATGCACACACACACGCACACACACACACACACACACACACAAAGGTTGCACCAATAAAAGTGCTTTGAATGCCAAAAAGTTTTACCTGAATTTTGCAGAATAGTTTTCCAAACTGTTGTGTAGGATGTCGATGTCCATTAAGATGTAAAAAGATATTCCATTAGAAAAAATAAGAAAAAAAGATATTCCATTAGAAAAAATAAGAAAAAAAGATATTCCATTAGAAAAAATAAAAAAGATTCTGTGGAAAAATTACATTTGTGAAAGATAAAACACTCTATAGATAAAAAGAACTAGCGGCTAGTGGTCATGGATTAATGACTGCTATGACTACTACTACTACCACCACCACCAGCACCACTAACACAGCTGTGGTTACTAAATAGAAGCTGAAGCTAATAGGGTTCCAAGAATGAGCGTTTTTAAAGGTTCTCAAATGATTTGAATATTCCCCCTACTTCCTACCTCCTGGCTGAAAGCAACTGCCTGAGAGTAAGGGTTTTCAGTTTTCTACTGTGTCATCAGTGCCTAGGTCTATGTGGCACCAGCCTTACCAAATGTCCTCTCCCACCTGCAAGAGGAAAACAGAAAAAGAGAGAAGGGAAACACAGCTCTCCTCTGTGAGAGGTAAAGGCTCAGTAATAGGTGATTCAGGACCAGACATGAGTCTAGAATGAATATTGTACTAGCACATCCATTTTATTGAGACAAAGGGTGATAGTGTTCTAGGTAGACATGGCAAAAAAAAAAAAAAAAAAAAAAAAAAAAAAAAAAAAAAAAAAAAAAAGCATGAATAAAATGCACATACAATCAAACAGAAAAAAAATTGGTATGACTAGAAAGTAATACCCACCTATGTGTTCTTAACTTAAATAGGTATGTTGGTGCTTTTTTTTCTAGTTCAGATGTAGCTACATGGGAATTGAGGCTTCAAGATTCCCACTTTCTGAATGTTTTCACAATGAAATATTTTTAATAAATCTGCACAGTTCTATAATGTATTGATATCTAGCCCAGTGAAAGATACAACTAACTACGAACTATCCTGCTGCACACATCTTCTCTGATCTTTCTTGCTTTAGATTTTGTTTACCATTTTTCTGCCTGAATTGGTCCCCACTCACCTGGCCTCCTACTATAGAATTCAGCAAAGGCTTCACTTCTTCAGTAACCTTGCCCTGATCTCTACAACCTTGGGTTACAAATATCTCCCTTGGTTCCCATAAAAATATATTATTTACTATATATATATATATATATATATATATATATATATATATATATATATAGTGCCAGTCTAGTTATTGGCCTCAGCCAATATATATATATATAGTGCCAGTCTAGTTATTGGCCTCAGCCATTAGGGGATACCCTACTTGAAGATAAGGCTTTTTTATTATATTCAAAATATTGATTTTGTTGCTAGATGCCTACTAGTTTCTATTGTAGCTTCCATTTTTGAGAAGGAGATATCAGAACCATAGTTTAAAAATCAAGTTTAAACACATTGCCTTAAGATAAAGTTTATAGGAACCTTGCTGAAGGAAAATTGGTAGAAATTAGTCCCACTAAGTTGAATGGAAATGTAAGAGACATTTTCTCTCTGATGTAGCTATCTGCTCTGATAACAGAGTTGGAAACATACATAAATATCTTTTAATATAAAAGAAATAAGATACTCAAATAACAAAAATTTAATGTGCAGCCTCAATTTTTACTGAAGTATATTCTAATTTTAGCTATCTTTTAATTAGCTAATGAATTTTTTCTTTGATTATTATAAAACATATACATTCATTTAAATATATACAGTTTTATTGTGAAAAATCAATCTCAGATGAATGAACACCATGCATACATCACCCTGAGTATTTTTCAAGGAAGATGTGCAAGTTATATACAATGTATCCATTGTGTACTCATGAACATTTCTTCTATATTACAAGAGGATCAAGACCTTATTTTTTAGAAACTATGTGAAACAAAGATATACATATTACTTAAGAAAAATATTGTCTCAAAAATAAAATACATACTTTCATTTAGTGTAGGAAATAAAGCAAGATGAATTAACCACATCCATACATCACCCTGAGTGTCTTTGAAGGATGATGTGTAAGTTATATACAATGTATTGCCATCATTAGGCTTAGAAATTATTTCCTAACATTTTTTTTCTCCGATCAGGTTTAGTTCCCCATTTAATAATATGATTATAACCTGTTAGAACATATGGATGTTGAATTAACTTCGAATTATTATGACATCTAATTCATCATGCGGAAATTATATCACTTGCTTTTTTTAACAGAGGAAAAGAAGTATAACAAAGAGCCTTCCCCACCCCACCAAACTCACCTCCAAGGATATATTGTGGATTAGCAATAACTTGGTTAAAGTCATTTACAGGGGCAGTGGTTTTATATACAGGAATGTGCCAAGCTCTAATAAGGGCACTTCTTAGGCATGATCACTATAAAATCAGGTGAAAATATTTTTTTTTTTAGGCTCACAGCAAATCCTTTAGGAAATGGAAGATGCTGGAGCTGAAACACAGCCAGATTTAGTAACAGCATGCAAACAACCTTCAGAGTAAAAAAAAAAAATCAAAATGTCTAATCCTATAACTGTATCAAAGCTGGCAGGTGCTCACTACACAGAACATTAATTTGGGAGATTTAGAGAGGATTTTAAAGATAACCTTCTGTGCCAAATATGTTAAGAGCAATGCATCTCAGGATAAAAATACCAAATATTTCACAATCTGTAGGAAGGATGAAGATGCAAAATGTAAGAGAGAGGGTATTTCCAACCCCACAGTAATTAAAACATTTTCATTGGGCTTCTCTGTTTATACTGGGGGAGTAGAATCTGGGCAAGAGTGTTGTGAAGCCTTCAATGCTTGACTGTCTTTCAGTGAGTTCTGAATTATTACCATCTTAACTAAAATTCAGCAAGGGAAGGGGTTTATAGAGAAGTGAAAGTATATACTGAACAAGAATAAATTACCAAATTATATTTGATCTCACAAAGAAATGTCAAAAGTGATATTAATCTGAGTTAAAATTATAAGATTTTGTGGATCAAAGGGGTAAACAATTTTCTAAAATTACACTATTCTTTAATATGTATCCTTGGTTACATGAGCTTGAAAACACCAGATTAAAAATGTCACACAAGATACTTGCAGAAGGAAGACTTAAGGAAAACATAGCATTGATTAGTGATTCAAGGAGAAAGAACTAATTTTTTAGAAAAACATCTCATGATGCTTTTTCTAAATGTGGACAAAATATTCTCTTATCAGAAGGATGTTAAAAAGTACATGATAAGGTAAATAAAAATATTGACAGAAAATTTATATCTGTGTCTTTAGTGCTTCATAATCTTCTAGTGTTTCTTATAAGTGGACCAAGGTGGATAAATGCCTGCAAAAATTAATATATTTATTTTATCAGGCTTTTATTCACTACTGTGACATACATTTAATTCAATATAAGGGTTTTTTTCTACTTATGTTTTACTCTCTTCCTTTTAAGCCTCCAAGCCTCTATTAATTTCTTTAAACACATTTTTGTGAATATTTTCAATTCTGTTTTCACTTCCATTTTTGAACTTACCGAAACAGACCCAAAGCTGAAGCAATCCAACAGACTGATTTCTCTATTCCTATACCTGGACAGTTTACTACAGTTAGAGAAAATCACAAAGTCCTCAGAAAATTGCCTCCGTAAAATAATGTTCTTTGAGCTCAATAGGGCCATTTACCCTGCTCTCCAACCTCTGTTCTGATAAAGTTTTTCTCTATTTTTCACAATTTCTAATCAAACCATTTCTTATCTTCTCAACTGTCCTACCCTATTACCTTACCACTCATTCTCAGCAGAAAACCCTGTCCTTTACTTCACAGACTTGTAGAAACACTCAGGTAAGAACTTCTTCAAATTCCTGATACCCCACCTACAAAGTGATGGTGTATTATAACTAACTTCTTTCTTTCATTATGACAGAAAATGTCTTATTCTGGCTGAGGCTTACTCCACTTTTTCTTTGGATCCCCTGAATGCTATTACAGGAATTTCATTCCAACTTTTAAGCTTTATCCCATTGTCCCCTGTACTTTCTCTCTTTTCTACTTGCATTTTTTTAAAAATCTCATGTTTTCCCTATTTTGTCTTGCACTTCATGGCTTCCCCAGTTTTAGTTTCCTCTTTATTACCTGGCATTGCCAAGCATCTTGAAAAATAACATCTAAAATCCCCACATGTGCTTTCTCTTCTCCCATTTTTCGTTCAGATATGGCAATATAAATTCCATCCTTTACTTGCCCACTGAACAAGCTCTCATCAAGACTATTCCTAAATTTTTGTTGCTATATCAGGTGATTACTTAGTTTTCATTTATTCTCCTGGGAGTTATTAATATTGTAAACCATAACCTCCCCATTGAAACAAAAGTTGCCTTAGCTTTTTTAATGTTAAATACTTTTGGTTCTTCTCCTACCCCACTCCTTGATTGCTCCTTCTCAGCCTCCTTTCGAATTTGCCTTGGTGAACTCATCCATTCACAAGTCTTTCTAAACTGTTTGCTGGTGACTCTTTTGACAGATTCTCCACAGCACCTGTCATTTATTCAGGTCACCTGACTCACTCAACACACATGTAACATGGCATTCTTTAATCAATGAAAAGATGAAAGTAAAATCTCTAGATTCACTTCCAATATGGCATCTTCATTTCATGATCTCCCACCTAACAAATATGTATGTAAGCCTTGGAACCCTACAGTTCCTCTGGCAGTATGGTTAGGGTGGTATTTTATAGTGTCTACTAGAGGCCCAGTGCATGAATTCATGCACAAGTGGGGGCCAGCTGGCCCTTCCTCCTTGGGGCTGATCAGAGCCAGGGTGGCCAGGGGAGGGGATGTGGGAGGTTGGCCGGCTGGCCCTGCTCCCAGTGGTGGGAAGGGGCCACAGTGCTCGTCAAATCAACTGGTCATTCTAGTGTTTCTGGGATTCGAGTTGCTTGGCTTTCATATATATAGATTCTGTTTTTGTGAGGTTTGAGAGATAAACAAAAGCTTAAAAATTAAAGAGAAAGTTTAAAACACAAAAAAATACAGGACAATGACTTTATGATTTTTGTGGGGGGAGGGATAAAAAGATGAGTTTCAAACTAGGAACATATATTTACAAAACTTGTATCTGAAAAACAGGTTAGTATACATAATTTATAAATCAGCAAAATAGGCATAACAGGCAAAATACAGAAATAGTCATTTCACACCAAAGAAAATCTAAATTGTCTCAACATGCAAAAAATGTGTACAATATCATTACATAAAAGTGAAATGCAATTTAAAATCCCAATGAAATGTATGCTGAAACCGGTTTGGCTCAGTGGATAGAGCGTTGGCCTGCGGACTGAAGGGTCCCGGGTTCGATTCCGGTCAAGGGCATGTACCTGGGTTGCGGGCATATCCCCAGTAGGAGATGTGCAGGAGGCAGCTGATCGATGTTTCTCTCTCATGGATGTTTCTAACTCTCTATCTCTCTCCCTTCCTCTCTGTAAAAAATCAATAAAATATATTTAAAAAAAATCCCAATGAAATGTAAATTAATATCGAATACATATTTAGAAGTCAGGATGTCTAACACCACCAAATATTGGCAACAATGTTAAGCAATGGGACCAATTCAAATATTGGGCATCTTCTCTAGAGAAACCTGCACTTATGAACACCAGGAAATGTGTAAGAATGTTTGAAGTTATATTGATAATAGCAAGGGAATAAGAAACTCCTAAGTGCTCATCAATATTAGAAGAGATAAATTAGAAGAGAATATTACACAAATAAAAAATGAATGAAATATAACTGTGCATCAATATGGATGAACCTTAAATATCATTTTACTCAAAAACAAAATTATATATCAAGTTTCTAAATAGAAAAAATATAGATTTTTGTATATATATATGTGTGTATTTAAGTGTACACTTGAAAAAAATCACAAAAACGTTTAAATAAATACAATAACTTTATCATTGTAACTAGTGCTAGGTCTGTGCGACAGAAGAAAATTGAATTTGTTAGGACTACATACTGGACTTCAAACATACCTGTGCTTTTCTGTTTCATAGGCTGAAATGTGAGTGGTTTCATTTTATTATAATTCTTTAATTGCATGTATCTCTTATTTGCACTTTTTTTTAATTTAAAAGTGCATTGGTGAAAAGGAGAAGAAAAAATTATCATTAACTAGAAGATAGTATAAGGTTCAAATGAGGCTTTTGAAAAATGAGAGCGGTCTCTTGAGATAAGCAGAATGATCTTTCAAGGACACCTTTGCCACAATCCCTGAAACCTATGAAAATGTTACCTGACATAGCAGAGTGACTTTGCAGATGTGAGTTTAGTTAAGGATTTGGAAATCAGACAATTATTGGGGATTATTCCATTGAACACAATGTAGTCATAGGCTAGTTAAAAGAAAATAAGGAAGGCAAAAGTCATGGAAGAAAGGCACAGAAAGGTGCAAATCTGTTGACTTTGATGATGGAGAAATGGAACAAGAGCCAAGGAATACAAGTAACCTTAAGAGGCTGGAAAGGTCAAGGAAACAGATTCTCTCCCATGCATTCTAAAGGAGCACAATCCTGCCAGCAACTCAGCTTTAGTTCCGTCAGTCCCATTTTGGACGTCTAACATTCAGAGCTCTGACATAATAAAGATGAGTGCTTTCATGCCACTAAGGTTGTGGTATTTTTGTTAAAGTAGAAATAGAAAACATCTACCTCTTTATTTCAAATGGCCTTTGGGAACTGTTGGAAAGACAAAGATAAGAAATTACAACAAATGCTGCCGCCTACATCACTACCACTACTATATAGTTTGTGGTTACTTGTAAAAGGCATTTTGCAAAAACTGGTTACATATATTATTATTGAATTTAACAATAAATCCATAGGTCCAGAATCACTATCACTATTTCCTTTTGACAAATAAGGAAACTAAGGAATTAAGAGTATTATCAGTTGTTAAAAGCCACAATCCTGGCCCCACCAGTGTGCCTCAGTGGTTGAGCAAAGAGGTCATGATTCCATTCTGGTGAGGGCACATGCCAGAGTTGGGCGCTCAATCCCAATTAGGGGAGTGCAGGAGGCAGCCAATGATGATTCTCTCTCATCACTGATGTTTCTATCTCTCCCTCCCTCTCTGAAATTAATTAAAAAAATACATAATTTCTATGTAACTAAACTTATTTAATAATAAAAATAGATTTTATTTGTGAAATAACAAGAGGTAAAATAATGTGCTTAACTGGTAATTCAATTAATTATCTGTATTAAATATATGTGTTATTATACATATATGTTATAATTCATATAGCTATTAAATAATTTTATATAAACATATAATTTTATTGAATATCTTCTATCTGATTTTTCAACATTTACAAAAACATGAATCACAGGTGAAAATTCCTTAAAATGTGGGCATCGTCCTAGGAAAAGTTAAAAATGCTTTGGGACCAGTCTGTAACCTCAAATCTTTCTGTTAAAAGGAAAAGGACCATTTGTGAATAGTTCTTATTCAACCTATTTTATGCATGTATTGAATTATATGTGAATATTGGTTTAGTAATTTGCTCTAAATTTCACTCAACTAAAATTCTCGGGGAGGAGAAAGAGTGTAACTTAGGTATATAAGATATATTTCTCATCACACTCAATCAGTATAACATTTTTACTTTGATCCCCCATACAAGTAGATTTTTAGTGAAGCAACAAAGAAAATAAGAATTAAGATTGAATGAGTCAGAGAGAGAGAAAGAGAGAGAGAGAGAGAGAGAGAGAGAGAGAGAGAGAGAGCTAGAGGGAAAGAGGGGGTAATTGAGGGAAGGAAGGAGGGAGGGAGACAGAGAGAGAGAGGATCCAAGAGAGTATTTGGATTGAGGAAGGAACAACTTGGCAACATTGAGGAGAAAAACTTAAGTTACTGGCAATTATTTCTTTATTGTAGCATTTATTCTTTTAGGTTTATAAAAATGTCAAATCTAATACTGAGGAAAATAGTTTACAAATGGGAAGAACTCAAAAAATAAGATCAAAAGGAGATCAAAGACAACATTAAATAGATTAAGTTTAAAATGATGGATTTAGATAAACTTTCCATTTTACTGCTACTTAGAATAAATTCAAGGAATCAATATCTAGCCATATACAAAAACATGAATAGATTTTAATGGCATGTATGAAAAAAATTGCCTCAAATACTCTAACAAAAAGTTTTCAAGAAAGTAGTTATGCCTATAATGGCTGTATCACTCTATGCCTCAAACTGGAATTGTATGGTAAAAGACAAAGTATTTGAAGTAAGAAAATCAGGTTGATGCTCAGAGCTCTGGTTTGAAAATCTCTGTATCATCAAATCCTAACATTCAGCCAGTCAGTTGTCAGTTTTGAAAGCACACAATTGTATCACGCTTCTGTAGATCACACCTCTCAGGAAAAAAAAAAATTACCTCAAAGATAAGAGTGGAGAATTTTAATAGTAAATATGAAAAATGGATGTTTGCTTGTATTTGTTTTTAAAGGAGCTGGTAAATAGTTATAAATGTTCATAAAGTAGAGTTGATCTAAACTCAACAGGTATCTTCAGCTTTATGATAGTTCACATGCCCAGTGCTTACTCACTTATTTTAAATGTGTTTTTTGCTTATATATGCTTGACTGTTTATGGATTTTCAAACAATCAAGATCAAGTAAGCGTTGCTAAGTAAACAAAGGCGTTTCTGATACTGTAAAGGTGATATGATGGATTTGCACTCCAATGGAGCATCCGTAAAGAAAACATATTCTCATCAAACAAGACTCTCTCACAATGCCACTCTCCTCGAGAGACTTACATTCCATAATTGAAGGCTGGGACCTTCCTTTTGTTGGTTTTGTAATATGTTTGACTGAAGGTAGTCTACCAATTTATTCTTCTAAATGTTACTATACTTCAACACTTCTGAGTATAGTAAGTGGCATTTGGATGTCACTATTTGGGCACAGACACAATTAGCCTTGGAATTATTCTAGTCAGAACTTGAAAAGTTCAGGTTTTACTTTTATTCGTTTATTTTTGTAAGTTGCTTGGCATATAAAAAACAGACATCCTCACTCCATTCCCAAGGTCCATCTCCACCCCACATGCAAGTTTATCACATCTCTGGCACCCAGCACCACTGGAATCAAGAATGCAATGCGAGTCTCTTATTGCACAGAGTGTGGAGAGATGCTGCCCAAGGGTTAGAGAAAAAGGGAGTAAGAAACAGGCCAAGCTTGGAGATAACGGAAGGTTTAGGCATGTGCAGTTTGTATCTGATGTAATTCATAAAACAGCTTCTCTGTTTTTTTGTGTTTTTTTTTAACCCACCATTTTGTGATTCTGTTAGAGACCATCAGAAAACAGATGGCACCCTCAAAAGGTGATTAAAGAGACTTTAAGGAAGGGGCTGTCAGGCATATGTAGGCAGGGTTAAAAAAAATGACATGGGTTTCTGAGACATTGTAGAAGTCAAAGCTGAGCTCAGTTTTCTCCTTTGGCCCCTCAGGACACAATTTTCTCTGTCTATCAGTAATTACAGTCTTACCAAAAACCTAAATTTAAACACTAGCCACCATCAGTATACTCTTTTATATGATAGCAATAGGGGAAGGTCTGCAGGGTGAGGGGAAATACAAATAGTTAATAGAAAACATAGAGTATCCTTATAGCAAACAAACAAACAAAAAGGTTCATGCTTTCCTCTTTGTTTTTACTTATTTGTTTTCAAATTTAAAAGACCACATAGTAACAGGATAATGGTAGGCAGTTAGGATCTCATTATTACATAGCCGCCCGTGGTCAAACAGTTAGACTGCAGTGCCCAATAGCAAGCAAGGAGCTGCTTTTCAAACATGCAGCAGTGTCGCCTGAAGAGGACATGGCCTTATTCCAAAGCGCTAGAGGTCTGCACTATGATTACATATTGAAGGTCCTCAGAGGCTGCTGCAATACCCACATCTCCCAGGAATGCCCAGAACCAGAAAACTTAAGCAGTGGTAGTCCAGTTTGCCTGAAGCTTGGTCTGTTGTAGAAAAAAAATCTTATACAGGCACTTTCTATACTCTTTCAAAGACAATATAATAAATGTGTATTCTTGGTAACTACAACAGCATCTATGTTCAAGAAAATACATTATTTTTCTTCAAAAAGAGGTATCAGATAATTTCAATATTTTAATGAACTCAAGAGGACTTTTCTTTCTTTTTTTTTTACCCCTGTTTCTCTCTACCCTACTCCTCACTTACTTTTTATTATTTTCCCAACTTCTTCCCACAAGAAAACACTCTGCTCATTTATGTGCAAAACGTAGGCAAACGGAGGTCACCAATACAGTTTCCGAAATGGGAGAAGTCTGCTCTTTATGCAAGATCATTATTACTTCTGCTTTCCTCTTGCAAAGAGTGATGGTAACTCAAGTGAGGTAGGTGAAAGCTCTAATTCTTCAGAAAGTGACTTTATTTTAGTATTTCAGTTTCTATTGTGAAGTTCTGTACCACAAAATCTTGATAAAGTACTTGGAGAAACTCATTGTGGAGTAAGGATTGTAGCAGAGGTACATTTTACATTAGGTTTTCTATATTAATTAGAGCAGCATGATTGGCAGGTTCATGTTAATATCCTGCCGATTTTATGCACTGCAGCTTGAATAAAATTAGTGGATATGCAATAAGGCTACGTAGGAGTTATGCTGTGGAAATTTACTCCACCAATTTGAATATTTATCTTATTGTAGGCATCCTGGGAGATTTCAAGTTTAATTCAACATATGGTCTGTGAATTCAAAATTAAATTTCATTTATAAATTTGACACAATAGGAGTTAAACTCAACGGAAGGATATAAGCATATGGTGGAGTTTCCACTAATTGAGAGCCTTCCACTATGAGAAGTGAGTAGAAGAGGAGATTGGTAACTTTACTTTCATTTTTTTGATATTCCCCATTGGTTATTATTCTAAGGCATAGGTGAAAAAGATTATTTTATTAAGTGATATTCAAGGAATTAACTGTTCCACTGAAAAAATAGAGATTTTTATGTATATAAATTTTCATATATAACTATATGCATATATGCACTTATATATTCATATACACATATATTTGTGCTCACCCAAAAAATAACCCTCCTTTTTTCAGCTTTACTAAGGTATAATTGACAAAATTGAAAGATATTTAAAGTGTAAAATGTGGTGATTTGATGATAGATAGATAGATACTCCCTTAAAAATAAAACAACAGTAAATTTCCATTTTGCAGAAATTTCTAATCTCAGGACATCTTTGGTGGGAGGCATTATTCATCCTACCACGTACTTCCACTAACTCTTCAACCTTCCGTAACCTAGCTTCTACTGCCGTCACTCCATAAAAGCCACTTTGAATGAGTTCATCGAGGATCTAAATCTCTTAAATGCAGAAAATGTTTTTAGTTCTCATATTCTTCCCCTAACCTGAATCAGTTGACAGCTTTTTTTCAAGAAAGAGTTTTCTTCTTCAAACACTGACTCTCTTTTAGCTTTTATGACACTATATTGTCATGGATTCACAGTTTGCACTATTCCTTTATTTATTCTTCCCGCTTACTCATAATTAATCAAAGAACATATTTTTAGACCTGATTCTAACTCATGAATATGGTGAGTGAATTTTATTCTTGTCCCACCCTTTCTACCTGGCTGTTCTCAGAAATGATGACATAGACTTTAAGCTAAAAGGTTTATTTGTTGTGAATTAAACATTGAGTGAAATAAGCCATGCGTTTTTCCAAACAGTAAAAAAATTATTATTTCTACTTGATGAGGTAGAGTCAGGGAATAGATATCGTGCAACTTTTGTCCTAATCTCTTCAAGCCCCTTCCTGATTTTGCTAGTACAGCAATATCCACTGCATCAAGGAATAGCTCCGTACACATTCTGCCAGCTCCGTGAACAATATAGCCACCACACAAAGCATAGGCCTCCAAAACAGCTCTTCTGAATACTGAGACTCCAAGAGATCTGTATGACTAGAAGATTTTTTTTTTTCTGAGCTATTCCTTCCAAATCAAGAGAGTGTGTGGAGTTCTACTAAGAAAAGTGGTGATAGTAGAGTTGTACAAAACTATCTTTTCTCTCCTCATTTTCCATGGTCCCTCACTGGTTTTTGTGAGAAGAGAATGATAGAGTTTTCTTTCATTGTTTTGTTTTGTTTTGTTTTGTTTTGTTTTGTTTTTAATCTGCTGTCACTTCCATTTCTAGCCTACACATTTTGGGGAGGGAAGTGAAACTTTTTTTCTGTTTTTAGAGATAAAATGGGATTTCTTGGAAAATTGTTTTTGATATTTCAACACAGATCTTGGAATAAGAGAGCTGAATATCTCTGTTGAAGCTACTACTATTTTTTTAAATATGTTTTTATTGAATTTTAGAGAGAGAGAAAGGGAGAGGGATAAAATATAGAGAGAGACAAACAAGATTGGCCACCTTCTGCATGCCCCCAACTGGGGCTGAACCCAGCAACCCAGGAATCAAACCAGTGATCTCCTGGTTCAACCACTGAGTCATGCTTGCCAGGGAAAGCTGCTACTATTTTGAAAATAACACAACACACTACGAATGTTTTCCCCATAAATGACTTTTGACATTTTCTTTTAATCTGAATGCAGAAGAAAATTATGGGAATCTCTACAACCAAACTCTGTGACTCTTTATCATCAGTTCTTGAATGTGGCTTACAGGTGCCCTTTTATACTTGAGTATAAATTCGGATGAAACATCTCCCCTCTTATGTTTCAGACAGTTTGAGATCTACAGAGTAAAACCTTAGCACTCACACATGAACACATGTATAATCTTCATTTGGGAAGCATTTTGAGTATGCATTTGTAAACAAAGGAGAAAGAGTAAAATACATACTAGTATTTATAGATATTCAAATAAACATTTTAAAAACACTGATAATTAACAGAAAATAAGATAAGAGTGTGTGTGGAAAAGTGATATAGTAGAAAAGTGAATGTGGAAAACATGCATATATGCAGATACATTTGAAAATAAAGAGATTCACAACATTTTTATAAAGTTTTTTTTATTTAGCATAAGCAAACTCAACTAATTTTTATAAGGCTGCTGTGAACAATAGAAAACTATGTTTTGATAAGCTGGATCTCCCTTCCTATTCCAGAAGGCACATTGTGGCTCTGAAGTCTATCAGACAGAAGTAAAATGGCTCTCAGAAAGCACATCTTTGCAACAGAAAAAAATCACTTATGTTGGAAATTTGATAACATTTCCATTTTAGGAAACTTTAGACCCACTAGCTTTATATGTGAAATAATGAGCCGAAGACTCAACAGATACTTTTCTACAGTAGCAAAGGTCACAAGCCTTCGGTTGTTCACACTGGAACTGTGCACATGAGCTTCATTTGAAAATCCTTTCTGTGTGATGCTGCTGTGTCTCCTTCGGTCAGAGCACAGCATATTTCAAGGGTGACGGTGGCACATTCAAATGCTGAATTTAGAGAGGAAGCTTAAGAAATATTTTATGGACAACTGCAAAATGGCATTTGGTCATTTTAAATAACATCTCAGTACAGCTTTACATCCAAGTTGTTGGCATATTTTATATAGGTAAATAAATGTATTGTTTCCAAAAATGCCTGGAATACTAATTAAATTATGTACTTAAATGACCATTAAAATCTTATGATGGTTAACTTTATGTGTCAGCATGACTGTGCCACAAGATATGAAGATTAAACATTACTTCTGAGTGT
This sequence comes from Myotis myotis, assembly GCF_014108235.1. Lineage (NCBI taxonomy): Eukaryota > Metazoa > Chordata > Mammalia > Chiroptera > Vespertilionidae > Myotis > Myotis myotis. The sequence continues at coordinate 77,413,144 of NW_023416335.1, forward strand.
GTCTGTGAAGGTATTTCCACACGAGATTAGCATTTGAGTTGGTGGGCTCAGTAAAGTAGATGCCCTTCCCATCCTCTAATAATCCACTGAGGGCCTGAATGGAACAGAGTGAAGGCAGGAGGATTTACTCTTCCTGCCTGCCTGCTGAGCTGGGACATCATTCATCTGTCCTTGGACTTGAATTAACACTATCAGCTTTCATGGTTCTCAGGCCTTTGCACTTTGATTGGAATTACATCATTGCATGTCTTGATTGCAGACAGCAGAGTATAGGAACTCTCAGCCTCCACAAAAGCAAGACCACAGTCAATGGAAGTATTGCAGGGATTAGTGCCACCTTTGAGGACTTGAAAGATGCAGGGATGGTGATTCCCACTGCATTCTCATTGAACTTTCTTTCTTTTTTGTTTTTGTTTTCATTGTCTAAAGTTTTATATATGTCTCCTTTTTCCTCAATTGACACCCCCTCCCACCTGCCACCATTCCCACCCCGGGCAAGCCCCCACAACCCCAATGTCTGTGTCCATTGGTTATGCTAATATGTCAACTTTCTTAATTGGTCTGTGCAGAGGACAGATGGATCTTTAAGACTGACATTGCATTATGATAAACAACTTATACCAGATGTGGTTTTATTACTTGAGCAAATTAACCCTTATCCTGGCACTTGATATGCAGCTTGATCTAGAAAATGTCCATCACTGTCCATGAGATCCACCAGAGCAGTTTAATTTCATTGGCAAGGACAGCAATACACCTTTACTGTCCAACCTCTGGGGTATTCCAAATCACCAGACTTTTGTCATAGTTTGGTTTACAGGAACCTTGATCACCTTTCTCTTCCAAAAGATATCACACTGGTCCATTATACTGATGACATTTTTGTCAGAGAAAGTGATAACACTGCTCAGCATTGCTGCTCTGAGTTGTGCTGCATGCAGATATTCTTCTAAATTCTTCCATTCAACTACACCAGGGCTGATCCTTCTCGAACCCTGCCCTCTGTACTAACTGTTGGGAACTTAGTCCAAGTTCCCCCTTTATTCTTCTGGATCCTGCCAGTGGTGCCAAGTGTCAGAGACACTGGGTCAATTCTTGATGGCAGGGCAGATGGAGAAACCATGAGAGGTTGTAATGGGTGTATAAGAATGAGTCTTTATTACAGAAGCCAGTGGCCATATAGACATCAGACAAGACAGTCCTTTATAGCAAAGTCCATACAGACAGGCAGCTGGACACTGGCTGGTGAATACATATCTTTTTCATAAAAGCAGCATTAATCTCTGTACCCACAGCTATTATCTGATCAGCCATGTTACCCCGGACTCACTGCCTTACATCACAGCGGTACCTGAGCTCTCTGGCTCAGCAGCTTCTCCTGTCTCCCCTGCCCAGCACACTGGCTGGTTAACATGGCAGCTATATCTGAGCTCTCTGTGAGCTCTTAGCCTTATTTGGTGGCAGTACCCGCTCTCAGCTCCGTCTGAACTCTCTAGCCTCTCCTGCACACACAGGAGCTACATTCTCTGTGCCTTGTGTATTGATAACAAGGCCTATGTGCTCCCATTGGCCTTGAATATCCTGGTGTGGTTCCCACTATGCTGATTGGGCTTCCTGAGCAAAAAGTAGTATATCCTTTTGCATATCAAGGGGTAAGGAATAACTGTAATAAAAATTCAGGGGTTCTGTGATATAATTCATATTGAAATATCTCTTCTAAAATAAAGGATAAGTTATTGCATCTGATTCCTCCTTACAACCAAAAGGAGGCACAATACCTAGTAAGCCTCTTTGCATTTTGGAGGCAACCTATTCCTCTTTTGGGTGTGTTCCTCTGATCCATTTACCAATTGCCCTGAAAATGTTGTGATTTTTTTGTGGAGCCCAGAACAAGAGAAGGCTCTGAAGCTAGTCAAGTTTTCTATGTAAGCTTTCCTGCAGCTTGGGCCATACAATCCATCAGGTGCAACAGTGCTTAAAGTGTCTGTGACAGATAGAGATGCTGTTTGGGGCCCTTGGCAGACTCCTTTAGTGTCATCACAGAGCAGACCCTCAGGATTTTGGAGCAAAGCCCCGCCTGCTCGGCAAATAACTGCTCTCCTTTTCAGAAACAACTCCTAGCCTGCTACTGTGCCTTAGTCGAGACTGAATGCTTAACCAAGTTACTATAAAACCTGAGCTATTCATCATGAATTGGGTGTTATCTGACCCACCAAGCATAAATTTTTGTTTACATGCCAATTGAAACTTCTAAATACATAAAATATCAATGAATACTTACCCAGTTGTGTTTCAGTGTATGCCATTTTAAGATCTCACTAAGCATCTGAATTCCACAGACTAGTATAAATGTGGGCATATGTTCCTATCCCTTTATGACATATTAACCGTTTTTAATTTAAATTTAACAGTTTTCAATTAATTTTGCTCTTATATTTTAATAAAGCTTTCACCTAGAGTTAAAAAATATACTATACATGTTTAATGATTTCAAATTCCAAGAAACACATAAATTTTATAGCATCATAAAATGCACATTTTACAATTTTTATTATTTAATTATATTGTTCTATATAACTGAGAATAAAGCCAACAAGAATAAAATGATTTTCCATCACTTACCAACTATTAAACCATGTAGGCTTTAATTTTTTTTTGTCCTTTATTCAACTGCCATATAATTATTTTATTTAGAAAATAAATAATGTACTTACTGTGATCTGAAATTATTCCAAGGCATTTCTAAAACTGGTGGTGATATGTAAAGTATAATGTTAATAAGTTTTAGAAGGTTGTTATTCAGTTTCAGTAACTTAGATCTATGACTATTTTTTACTTATTACAAATCTTTTTTTTTTCAATGAAATACAATAAATAGCTGTATTGGATTTTTTAAATATATTTTATTGATATTTTTACAGAGAGGAAGAAAGAGGGATAGAGAGTTAGAAACATCGATGAGAGAGAAACATCGATCAGCTGCCTCCTGCACACCCCCTACTGGGGATATGCCCACAACCAAGGTACATGCCCTTGACCGGAATCGAACCTGGGATCCTTGAGTCCGCAGGCTGATGCTCTATCCACTGAGCCAAACCAGTTAGGGCTGTATTAGATTTATAATACAACAAATATTTACAATAAGTATAAATGGGGTATATTAGTTTCCTAGGTCTGTCAAAACAAATTACTACAATTTTGTATTAAAACAACAGAAATGTATTCTCTCACAGTTCTGTAGGCCAGACATCTATTCTAAAGGTGTCAGCAGGGTTGTACTCCCTCTAAAGACTCTAAGAAAGAATCTATTCCTTTCCTTTCCTAGCTCTGGTTCCTTGAATTGTAGTCACATCACTCTAATCTCCTCCTCCATGGTCACATTGCTCCTCCTCTTATGTACTAATATGCCCCCTTCTCAATGTGTCTGTCCCAAAATTTCCTCAAGCTTTCTCTTAGGAGGATACATATGATTGAATTAAGGACCCATCTGAATAATTCAGGATAAACTTTTCTTTTCAAGAGTCTTAACTCAATCATATTTTTAGGGCCATGTTTGGTTATATTCACAGTTCCTGGGGATTAGGATTAGACCTACCTTTCTGAGGGCCACCATTTGGCCCTCTACATAAGGTAATCTTATCAATGAGAAGACCTGTTACATAAGGGAAACATTCAAGAATATGTTGACTGTAAGAAATTCACTGAACTAAAAAGGATACAAAATTCTGAAACTAAATTGTTAGAGCTAGATAGCAGGCAAATATAAGTCCTAAAATAACTCAATATGGGAATTTTATTCTATATAATTTATTATATATATATATATATATATATATATATATATATATATATATTAAACATAGAAATCAATATGTTTGAAACCAGAAAATAAGAAATAGAAACTTTCTTAACTTGCCCTAGTATACATGATAATTTAATTACAAACATGATTTTCTTTATTTTATTTTACCTTTTGTTGTAACAGTAATTATAAGATCTACACCCTTAACAAAAATTTAAGCATACAATGAAGTATTGTTAATCATAGAGCCTATATAGCACAGCAGCTCTTCAAAACATATTCTTCTTGTATAACTGAAACTTTGTACTCTTTCATCAACATCTCCTCATTTTCCCATCATCCCAGCCTTTAGAAACATCCATGACACTCTGTGTTTCTATATGGTTGATTAACAAACATGATTCTAAATGGAAAATTGATGGAAATATTTTCTGTAGGACCTGAAACAAGATGGGAATCCTCACTTCGTTATTAACAATAAACATAGGATTAGAATTTATGGCCAACTCAATTATTTTTAAAATAAGATATAATAGTTATAAGGATTGTGAGGAAAATATTAGTGCTATTATTTATAGATGATATGATTATCTGTACAGAAAGCTAAATTGAATCAAGAGACATTTCTGGAACTCTGATAAAATTTTGCAAATATATTGTATGTGAGATCAATTTATGAAACCATCTGTGTTTTTCTACACTATCAATAGTCAATCCTATATAATAAAGGGGTAATATGCAAATAGACTGAACGGCAGAACAACTAAACAACCAAAGTGTAATATGCTAATGATATGCTAAGGCTGCTTAACTCTTGCTATGAAGTGCACTGATCACCAGGGGGCAGATGCTCTGACCTGTAGGTTAGCTTGCTGCTGGGGTCTGGCTGATTGGGGCTGAATGAGATGGGATGGACACCCCCAGGAGCCCCCCCACGGTCCCTGCTTGGCCCGATCGTGCACTAGTGGGGTCCCTCAGCCTGGCCTGTGCTCACTCGAAATCTGGGAGCCTTTGGGGGATTGTCAGAGAGCCAGTTTCAACCTGATCCCACAGGCCACTCCCTTTGGGAGGGCACCAGATGCAGGGCTCATGGCTAGTGAGTGCTGCTGTGGCAGCGTGAGCCTCTCCCGATCGGGACTGATTGGGCGCGAGCCCGCAGCAGGCAAAGTGGGGCCAGGATGAGTTGCAGGAGGCGTTGGACTGCAGGTTTTAGCCCAATCCCTGGAGGCCACTCAGAGGGACTCTAACCATGCATGAATTTGTGCACCAGGCCTCTAGTTAAAGCATAATAAAATGCTATATAATTCATAATATTAGGAAAAATATAGTAAATATATCTACAGTTTTTTTCTTATTAAACAGTAAGGCAAGCCACAATGTCTTGCTTTAAGCAAAACAGGGTAAAATTGACTAGTGTAGGATCTTATAAATAATACTAGAGGCCCAGTGCACAGAAATTTGTGCACTTGGGGGGGCAAGGGGGTCCCTCAGCCCGGCCTGTGCCCTCTCGCAGTGTGGGACCCCTCGGGAGATAATGACCTGCTGGCTTAGGCCTGCTCCCGGGTGGCAGAGGGCAGGCCCAATCCCTAGGTGCAGCCCCTGGTCGGGCTCAGAGCAGGGCCGATTGGGAGGTTGGGGCACCGTGCCCTGTCACACTCAAGGCAGGGTCAATGGGGAGGTTGCGGCGCCACCCCCTGTCATGAACAGAGCAGGGCCCATTAGGGGGGTTGGGGCTCCATACCGTGTCACACACAGAGCCGCAGGGCGATCAAGGGTTTGGGGAGCTCCCCCTATCAGGCACAGAGCAGGGCTGATCAGGGGGTTGGGCTGCTTTCCCCTGTCACACACAGAGCCCCAGGGCGATCAGGGGGTTTGGGCGCTGCCCCCTGTCACACTTATCCTGGTGCTGGGAGGCCTCTCGGCTTCACTGATCCCAGTGCTGGGAGGCATATTACCCTTTTACTATATAGGATAGAGGCCTGGTGCATGGGTGGGGGCTGGCTGGTTTGTCCTGAAGGGTGTCCCGGATCAGGGTGGGGGGTCCCCACTGGGGTGCCTGGCCAGTCTGGGTGAGGGGCTGAGGGCTGTTTTCAGGCTGGTGGATGACTGAAGCTCCCAACCACTCCTTTTTTTCTTTTTTTTTAAATTCTGGGCCAGCTTTAGCTTTGAGGCTTGGCTCCAGCTCTTAGGCCTCCGCTGCTGAAAGCAGGTTTCTGGCCTTTGTTTACCTTCTGTATTTGAAACAATGTTGTGATCCTGCTGGCTGAAGCCCCACGGACTCAAGCAGGTTTCTGGGGTTTTGTTCAGCTTCTATATTTGTAACATAGTTGCTTAGAGTTGCAGCTCAGAGGCCTGCAGCGGCAGGCGGGGAACGTTGGAGTCCTCCGTCACTGAAGCAAGCAAGCCTCATGTTCGCTTTAAGCTGCCTGGCTGCCAGCTGCCCTCTTGGCTGGCAGTTAATTTGCATATTGTCCTGATTAGCCAATGGGAAGGGTAGCGGTCGTATGCTAATTACCATGTTTCTCTTTTATTAGATAGGATGAGTGTTGTGGGTTGAATGGTGACTCCTCCAAAAAGTATATGTCATGTGCTAATTTCTGGACCTCTAAATATTACCTTATATGGTAAAATAGTGACTATTACTTTGTATAGCAAAACACTGTGGTTGAGAATTTTTTAAAAAGAAGGCGATTATCCTGGGTTATTAAAATAAGTCCTAAATGACATTACAAGTAGAGAGAGGCAGAGGGAGATTATACATGCATATACACATAAGAGAATGTGTAATGAAGAAGAAAGAGAGAGAGAGAGAGAGAGAGAGAGAGAGAGAGAGAGAGAGCCATGAGTCAAGGAAAGACATCAACAATCATCTGTAAAAGGCAGTAGTGGATAATCCCCTAAAGCCTCCAGAAGAAGTGCAACCCTACTGACACCTTGATTTCAAATTTTTGGTCTCTGGAACTGTGTGAGAATACATTTGTTTTTTAAGTTATTCTGTTTATGGTAATTTGTTACAGAAGACACAGGAAAATAATACAGATTTTGTTACCAAAAGTAGTTCCAGAGAAATACAATTTTAAGGGTGAGTTTTCTGAATTGAATCTGGATTTTCTGAAAATAGTTCTTAAATTTGATTACATTTAGAGACACAAATGACTATTTCCACTGCTAAAGAGGACATTGGTTTCCATGGTGAGATGCAGCATTAGAGACATGCAAAATATCATCATTGAGTTATCCTAATCACATATTAGTATATGGTTCTAGGTAACTATGTGTTCCATATTTTAGAACATTTTAGATAAATTAAAAAATATAATGAGAGTGGCTAGTTATCCCTAATGACACAGGAGAAAGAAAGGATGAAGACATCAAATTCCCAGTTCAAGCTCTGAATCAATTACCTGAACGCCTCTGTTTCTTCCCTGAAATAAATCCTATCTCCTGTAGCTAAAGGGATGACATTTAAAACAAACAAGTAAACAAATACAGAGTTTCAAGCTGTGAATTGCTGGATCACAACATCATTGATTGGATAGGAATGGGATCCTGCAAAATAGAATTGGGACATATGGGAAGAGCCTGGTGAAGCTGTGAACATTGAGCCTTGTTTGCCAGTAGGAACAGTACTTCTACGACTTCTGCCAGAGGAGGTTAACCCTGATTTTCCTGAAGAAACTCTAATGGCCTTCCTGGAGATAGTGGTCTTTGAAAACACTGCTGGTTCTTCTCCAGATCACCCCTATCACCTCTCTTTTCTTCTAGACCTATAACTATACTCAAGTCCCAGCAAGCCAAAAAGGATGAGGTAAAATGTTCTATAAGGAGCTATACTGCACACTAGTCTGTTTAGACAGAAATCTGGGAAATATGAAAGGGAAAAATATAAAGTGAAGAGAATAATGATGGAAGTAATATGAAGTTGAATGTATTGATATGGACCAATTAAACCGAAGTTCTAGATTTAATTTTTCAGTTGAAGAATTAGAAAGAGTTCTGTTTAGTCGGTTGGCCTGAAACATGGTTCAAAAGGTAGCCTACATGAAACGGAAATACAAAACTTTCTTGACAGTATAAAAAGAAAATATTGGAATACTTAGGAAAATTGGATTAAAGTGCATTATCACACTAGAACTGTTCACCCACCTCAGAAGGGTCCAGGAGACACCTTCCACATTACTTTGAGAAATAATTTGCAAGGCAAGCCCCGGTATCCTGAAAGACCGCCTTGGTATCTCTCCTCTGCAGGCCAGGCATTACAGTGGGAACTGTTGCTATTGAATAGAGAGAGATTCTTAAATGCAACGGGGATAATTGGATCTCAGGATGGTAGGAGACAAGGGGCAGAACTCAATCACCAAATGCAAGGTGTATTTGGTTACCATAAGAACAGTGAAGTAAAAGCAGTAAACAGAGCATTTGAGAAAGATATAGGGGATCAATAAAATTCTTTATTTATGGAATGTAGCATAAGAGTACTAGGTTAAATTTATAGAAATCTAATTTGAATCAGCAGAACAGAGGGCTAGTCCCTTTCAATTAATGCCCAGATGTGAACCTGTTTATAGAATAGGAACTCCTCAATTGAATGGGAGGCCAGCTTCCCTTAAGAAAGAATCCAGCTATACTGCCAAACATTTATACTGTTTATCATTCTTCCAGTTTTTTTGAAAGAGGCATATGGCCTTTTACTAGGTTTACTATGGTTTGGGAAAATTAAATATTTGGATTTTTTTGAGGGTTATTGGACATTTGCTATAAAGTGATACTAATTTCAGGAGATCCATAAGTCACTATGGTTTATTACTCAGAGGAAGAGCTTATGGAAGTCAAGTAGTCAATGGACTTGCAACTCAGGTCCATCTTACATTGGGTCCAATGGGCTCCTAGGCATATCCTGTAAGTGATGTCATCTGTTCCAGAATGTATAGTTGGAATAGATTTACTGAGCAACTGGCAGAATCCACACATTGTTTAACTCACCTGTGGAATGAGGACTATTTTGGTATAAGAGACCACGTGGAAACCACTAGAACTGGCTCCACCTAGCATTAACAGTAAACCAAAAGCTATATTGCACTTATGGTAGTATTTCAGAAATTAGTGGCACCTTCAGGGAATTGAAATATTCAGGGGTACTGATTTCCACAACATCCCTACTCAACTTGCCTTATTTGTCCTGTGCAGAAAATAAATGCATCTTGGAGACTGACAGTGGATTTTTATAAATTAATCAAATGGTGACTCTAATCACAGCTGCTGTTCCAGATGTGATTTCATTGCTTCAGAAAATTAACATATCCCCTAGTATGCAGCTATTGATGTTGCAAATGTTTTCGTTTTGATGTGTGATAATAAAGATCTAAAGAAAATTTTGTTCTCAGCTGGCAAAGCCAGCAACATACCTACTTTGCTCTACCTCAGGAGTATCTACAGACCTATATTCTAATTTAGTCTGTAGGGACCTTATCGCCTTTCCCTTTCTGAAGACATTACACCAGTTTATTATATAGATACCATGCTAATTAGAGCTAATGAGAAAAAAAGTAGCCACTACTCTAGACTTATTATTAAGATATTTGCATTTTCACATCAGTAAGGTTGCCAGGGGTCCTATGGTGAAAGGCATCTCAAGATATATCTTTTAAGGTGAAGGATGCATTGTTGATCTGTGCCTGATATAACAGAAACCATAAATGAGGGCAAATGTCTTGTGAGCTCCTTTGGATTTTGGCATCAGCATATTTCTCACTTGGGTGTGCTACCCTGGGCCATTTACCAAGTGACCTGAAAGGCTACTGGTTTTGCTTGGGGTCTAGAACAAGATAAAGCTGTGTAGCAAGTCCAGGCTCCATGCTAGATGCTCTGCCTCTTCAGCCATCAAATCTAGCAGCAATTAAAGATCAAATTATTGCCGAAACCGGTTTGGCTCAGTGGATAGAGCGTCGGCCTGCGGACTGAAGGGTCCCAGGTTCTATTCCAGTCAAGGGCATGTACCTGGGTTGCGGGCACATCCCCAGTAGGAGATGTGCAGGAGGCAGCTGATCGATGTTTCTCTCTCATCGATGTTTCTAACTCTCTATCTCTCTCCCTTCCTCTCTGTAAAAAATCAATAAAATATATTTAAAAAAAGATAAAATTATTAGCATATATATATGGACTAACTTATTATGGCTGAAAAAATGTTTTCATGAGTCTGATAAAATATATATTTATATAAAAAATGTGTCATTTTTTTTCTGGTAGAAGTAGTTGGGGTAGTTGGAAACAATTCAGGTTTCTATCACTAAAGAAACTAGGGAAGCAAATTTAAAGAATGCACTATTAGAAGCATGAATGCAAAGAACCCTTAGAAGCACCAAGAGATCTTATAGAATACTAGAAGCCTTGTGCATGACATTCAACCACTGGTGGGGGGGGCGGTCCCTTAGCCCAGCCTGTGCCCTCTTGCAGTCCAGGACCCCTCAGAGGATGTTTGCCTAAGCCAGCAGTCAGACATCCCTCTCACAGTCCTGTGCTCTCGCAGTCTGGAATCCCTTAATCCTTATCACCCTCCTGCAGTGGAGGTGGGAGAGGCTTCTGCCACTGCCGCTGCACTTTCCAGCCTTGAGCCTGGCTTCTGGCTAAGTAGCGCTTCCCCTGTGGGAGCGCACTGACCACCAGGAGCAGCTCCTGCATTGAGCATAGGTCCCCTGGTGGTCAGTGCACATCAGAGCGACCAGTCATTCCACCATTCAGTCAATTTGCATATTAGGGTTTTATTATATAGGGTACTGTTGAGAGTAATAGATAAGAAATACAATGAGCCTGTAAATCAAAAATGCATGAAAGACTAAGGAACATTATGTATTGTAGAATTGTGTATATATCTAAGGACATATGCCAAACACATTTGGAGGGTGGTAGGATTGAGGACTGTGGCTGAAGGGGAAATAAAACAAATTAAAATAAAATAAATTATAATTGATGATTAAAAGCAAGTAGTATGAAATAATCTGAAAGATTGATCAAGTTAAATTCTATACCTGAGCATAAATAAACAGGGAGAGGGAGATGGCAAGAGAAATAAACTACTGTTAGGAATTTTAAAATTGATAGCATATTTATATATTTTAAAATTTATATTAAAATTATTTTAATGCAAATCATTTATCCAACAACACATTTAGAGATATTTATCATAAAGGACTAAGACTGTGGACAAAGTTGCATTATATTAACACACATCAACACATTATTCACAAAACGGAAAGATTAAGAAACATAAGCATACACTAATATGGGATTATTTAATTATGGGAATGGTTACATAAAATATAAAAGGCTTATTAAAAGTAAAGTTTCCAAATTATGTTGTAGAGATACTGACAGAAAAAAAAATGTATTAAAAACAGGTTATAAAATAGGATATGGAGAATATATATATATAACATACATAGAGAAGGACTGAATATATAAAAGTAAAACTCAGTGCTTTTGTGCTTTTGAATTCTGGAGAGGTATGTGTCCTTACTTGTGAGGCAAAATAGTATGAAAATAGAATACAGCTGGCCCTCTGCATCTGCAGGTCCACATAGATAATCCATCTATGGATGAAAAATATTTGAAAAATATTTTCCAGAAAGTTGATCCCAAAACAATACAGGGAAATAGCTACTTACCTAGCATTTACATTGTATTAGGCATCATAAGTAATCTTGGAGATGATTTAAAGTATATGAGGTGAGTAATGTGCATACATTATATGCAAATCATTTTTATAGGGGACTTGAGCATCCACGGACTTTAGTATCTTAGGGATTTCTGGAATCAATTCCACATGGACACTGAGGGAAGACTATAATTTGAGAACTGTATTCATGCTGTCAGTACATATACCAAAATTGGAAAGATACAGAGAAAATGAGCGTGATCCCTATGCAAGGATGACACGAACTGGTGAAGCATTCCATATTTTAAAAATCCTATATAATAAAGATGTACTATGCAAATGGCCATTACATAAGGACTGACTGCGTAACGACGGGATCATGGATGAGCAGGAGGGTGGGACAACAAGCTACAAGAGGCGGCAGAGAGCTACAGGAGGGGGCAGGTCAGCAAGCTATGAGGCGGGGGGCAGGGGGCGGGGGGATGAGGGGAGCTACAGGAGGGCAGCAGCAAAGTACTGGTGCATGGATTTGTGCACAGGGTTACTAGTATAATGATAATTTGAGAGTGATTAAGGCTGGAATCTGAGATAAACCAACCTGCTTGTAGAATTGATTGGCCTCCTTCAGAATATTCTTTTTACCAGATCACAGTGTCCAACGGTATTATTTTCTGGGAAATATGTAAAAATGTATGAGTTTTCAGTGTAGTAAAGGAAGTCATCTTTCCATAAATTTTATAAAATATGCTTAGGTAGAAGTACCTAGCCAGTTCTTGAGCATCTTTAGAAAACTTTGTGTCCTTGAGTGAGAGAGCTTAAAAAGGCAGTCAGGTATACCCCACACAAATGAACTGCAGCTTACAAATTAGAGGTAAAGAAATAGTCCTCTGAAATAAGAATGAGCACATAGAGTGTGCTGACTATAACAAACTGAGGCTGCAAGGCCACTCAGGAACATCAGACATCCAGTCTGTGGCAAAGGCTCGTACTGAGGTTTGTTTCACAATGAAGAATATGTTTCACAATGAAGAATATTCAGATGTTATAAATACAGAACTAAAAGGCATTGGTAAACATTTCTGAGAAAGGTGATTACTCAAATAATAGCCTATGATATTATATATCTAGAAAAAATCCCAAACATATGAGAATCTATGAGTAAAGCAATCAAAGAACAGAAAAGCTAATATGCCATTTCATTTTTCAATAGGTTAACTGAACGAAAGAATAACTTACCAAGGAGACTCATCTAAAGGGAACACACATAAGAGTGATTTTTTTAAAAGAAACAATATGAAGCCTGTTTTTGCATTTTCGAAGAATAAAAGCCTAAAATTTGACTTGGGCTATACTTTTTATACTGCATTCAAGTGGAGGCAATGTTTTTTGTTTGGTTATGGTTTTTGTTTTTGTATATTTTATTTTTAGCTAACAGTCATGTCGGTGCAGTACTGCAAAACTAAAGCCCATGCATCTGTCTGCCTCCAAAGCCATAATCCTTCAGAAGTCCCCATAAAACTCATCTTCTCGAGTGAACCTTAATTCACTTGCTAGTCCCTCAAGGGTATTAACAAATTAAAATATATCTGCATGTACATAGTTATTATGTTATTTTGTTCTAAATGTGGTCTGCTTTGGGATTTTTAAGACTTTCATTTCATTAACTTTTTAAATAAAATCTTTCAGTGTTTCAAGATTATTTGTTTTGCTATAATATACATAGCACAACCTCAAAACATACTGATTCTTATCTATATATATAAAAGCCTAAGCAACCTTTACAACAGAACAACCAGAATGACCGGAACAACCAGTTGACCAGTCGCTATGATGCGCACTGACCACCAGGGGGCAAACACTTAATGCAAGAGCTGCCCCCTGGTGGTCAGTGTGCTCTCACAGGGGGAGCAGCACTCAGCCAGAAGCTGGGCTCATGGCTGGCAAGCACAGCTGTGGCGGTGGGAGCCTCTCCTGACTCTGCAGCAGCACTACTGAGCAGCGGCAGCAGGCGCAGCAGGCCAGGATGAGTGCGGGCAGCACGGCACCCAGCCCCAGTTCTGTTTCCTCCCTGGCCACCTGCTGCTTAGTCCACTGCTACATCCCTCTCTCAATCCAGGACCCCTCAGGAGCCTAAGCCAGCAGTTGGACAATCCCCTGAGGGGTTCCGGATTGAGAGAGGGCACAGGCCAGGCTGAGGGACCCCACCCGTGCATGAATCCGTGCACTGGGCCTCTAGTAATAATATAAGATTCATGCATTGCATTTATGCCAGCTTGAAGATCACACTCAAGTACTTTGATTTCGGAGATTTTCTTGGCATTTAATTTAAAGTTACGGCATTGGTCTTCCAAATCTGACATTTGCATGATTGGTGGATTGCACTGCAATTTATTAACCTTTATCTTGTTTTTGTGCTCACTGGTTCAGCAGATGCCACATTGTCAAAAAAGAAGAGCATTAACAATTTTCCTACTTCTCTGTCAATTAGTGTGCCTGTGCAAGAGCATTGCTGATCATTCATAAATATTTCTTAGCTTGGCTGTAGCCTTAAACTCTCTATAATCTTTATAAAGTTCAGGGAGCGATCTGTATTTGAATAATCTTGTGGATTTATATAGTATTAAGCCCAAGAGCTACTTTTCAGCCCCATGGTGACTACTCATACTCTCTTATTTCTTTGCCAAAACTGCAATTGCTCTCTTTAAAACAACTATTACTTTCAATATTCTTCGAGGGTCTGTCTGTCAATACTGACTTAGTTTTCATTTCTGGCTTTAAGGATAATCTATCACCAACCCACTATTACATTCTGCAAGTATAAATTTAATAATTATAAATAAATGATCAGGGAATGACACATTTATTTTTAAATGGAATGTTAGGAGTATTCTGGATTACTGAGAATCTCGGCCCCTGGTTTCTACTTCCTGATTTCTACTTCATTTAAGATTTTCATTTAGCTTGAAATTTAGTTTAGAAATATTATTCTTGTTTTCTCTATTTAAATATAAACATACTGGTTATATTTTTCTCAAAAAAAATTTTTTTGTAATCCTCTCCTTGACTAAGGTTTGTTCATCTCATTTTTCTATGAATATTCTTTTACTCAATAGTTGCATGCTCTTGCAAAACAAACAAGCAAATCATTCCAGAATAATGAGGGGCTTCCAGGCTTTAGTGAGTACCTTAGATTCCCAATGATCTAAAGGTGGGGTTATCCCATTTCTTTGTCCCTTTGCCCTTCTATACAAGAGTCCTGTAAGCAGTATGTCAGGATATTGTGTTTCAATGTAAAAGAAAACGTGAATTAGATTCATTAAACCACAATATTTTATAACATTTGCTTCTCAAAATTTGAAGAGAGATAACCCTAGGATTCATTTAGTTACTTGAAAATATTAGAAATCCGGGTTGACAATTCTGCAATTCATTTTGCTCTTTTCATCATGTTATAAGAATTATGCAAACCTCTAAATATCATGTCGTCATGTGATAATGTCCCAAGTGGGAAGGAAGAGAAACTCTTTTCCCATAAGATTATTAAATAAGGAAATAAAATTCTTCTCTGAAAATATTTTTATTGACCAAAATTGGGTCATATAGACACCTGAATCCAATCACTGGCAAATAAGTATCATGGAATAATCACTATTAGCTTTGAACAATCATGACTTAAACCTCAGAGCTGTTGTATGAGAACACTACTCTTTTGAGTTCACCCTTGTGTAGCTAAATTTAAATGAAATTGGTTTTCCAAAACAGCTAGGAACAAAGGGGAATAGATGTTGTATGGATAACCAATATTGGTCACTATAGACACTTTGTTCTGTATTTGAAAATTATCCATTTGAAGGCTTTTGCTAACTCCCTTAGAATAGAATTAAAAGTGCTAACCATAGAAACAAAAATAATTAAGTGGCATACATAAAATACCTATATACACATGATCATAAGAATATAAATGTGTATGTGTGTATACATATATACATACATATATATGTATATGCATGTATAAATGAATAAATGTTATCTTCATTAACCTCTACATATGTTTATACTAGAGGCCCAGTGAATGAAATTCATGCACGTGGGGGGAGGGGTCCCTCAGCCCAGCCTGTACCCTCTCATAGTATGGGAGCCCTGTGATCGTTCACCCCAAAGAGGTAGGCCCCACCCACCTGCCACAGCCTGCCGGCCTGTGTCCTAGGCCTTCTTCTGCAGGGTGATCATGGGGCAATGGCCGGGCACCCTGACAATCGCATCGCACCTGCCTTGACTGGCCTGGTGCCCATGGGTATCATAGCATGGTTGTCCGGATGGTCGTTCTGCTGTTTGGGGTTCAGTCTATTTGCATATTACCCTTTTATTATTATAGATATGTGCATATAAAAACATATTTAATACATAGGAATATTCGTAAGTGTGTACACATGTATAAGTTGTGCTATTTCCTCTCCTATGTGACTATTTCATATAATAATACCATATTACATCCTTTTCATTAACAAGTTTTGCTGATAACTTGATATTTTTTTCCCCACGTAAGCTAAAATTGACAAAAATGTTTATATATTTATAATGTAGAATGTGATATTTTGATGCACTCAAATATTATTGAATAACTAGTGGCCCACTGCACAAATTTGTGCACATTGAAAGGTAATTAATTAGAAGAAATATTTTAATATTGCTATTTGCACTTTCTCTATAATAGAAGTGTCAACAAAATTCACAATCAACAATGACACATGGAAACCCATGTGTGCGATTGGTGCCAGTGAGAGCTTTATATATATATATGTATAAATATATATATAAGCTTGCTTAATTAGACCTGCTTTCTGATGTAGCTAAACTTTTTCCAGCCCAGTGAAGCACCCCAACTTCTCTTTCAGGTAATTGTCAGCAACACAGCAGTAAATATCAACACAAAGCAGATTATTATTGTAGATCACGCAGGGAGAACAAAGGGTAAAAAATTTTGACTATATTCTGTGCAGTGAGAAAACCTAATGTCATTATCAAGGTCCCCCATTTCCTACTTCTTTTTAGTCGGGTCAAATTTCTAAGCTTTCTAAATCTCCATTTTCTGGATAATGAAAAGAAAATAGGATTCCACTGAGTCTCCTATCTGCCCAGTCTGGGACTTCTGTGAGGATCAAATGAGATGAGGCAGGGGAAAACGCTTCACAGACATTTGGCTACAGTGTGAAATGTTTGCACCTGGCTGTAAAGCAAGTGGGGTTCCTGGGCTGCAGAAACTCCAAGGAGGCTGGTCGCTAGGAGAGGAAGCCGGGCGTTGCTAGGTGATTTCAATACTGGGTGCCCATAGGGATCATTTAGGCTGGGCTGGGCTGTGGGCCGCATTTTGCGCCATGAGGTCTCGGCAGCATTGGCTGCTATTTGTCGGGCTGTCGCCCCGGGGTGGTGACAGGGCCTGTGTCCCACCTGGGGGAAGCTGAGTGTTGCTTTGTGAATGCCACGTCTGCAGTGCTGTTTCTCTGTAAATGGCCAGTGCACGTCACAGCAGCTCCTGCATTGAGCATCTGCCTCTTGGTGCTCAGTGAGTGTCATAGCAACCGTTCAGATAGTCGGACACTTAGCACATTAGTTTTTTATATATATAGATTACCACAATAAAACTAATTAGCCTACCCACCACCTCACATACTTATATTCTTTTGTGTATATGGTATCTATTCTTTTAACACATTTTTGGTATATAATATAGTATTATTAACTGCTAGAGGCCCAGCACATGAAATTGTGCAGGTAGGATCTCTAAAGCCTAGCCTCCTCAGATCAATACCATCTTCTGCCCATTTGCAAGTCCCCAGGCCAGACGCCACCTCTGCTGCAAGGCTGTCAGGCCTTTGGGATCACAAGCTCATCCCGGCTGCTCAGGGGCTCAGGCCTGTGGGAAAGCAGGCGACGGTGACTTCACCTCCATGCTCATGCGCCAGGCCAGCCGCTGATGGAACATGCTGCCCACTGCTGCCACCACCGCCACTGCTGCTGCTAGAGCTTGAGGCACCTACAGAAGCTGCAGGGTGCGCCTGCGTCCTACCCGCCCTGATGTTAGCGGCCCAGAGCGGGCAGCACATTCCATCAGCGGCTGGCCAGCGTACGCTCATAGAGGTGAAGTAGCCAGCACCTGCCTTCCTGCAGGCCTGAGCCCCTGAGCATCTGGGGATGAGCTGGTGATCCCAATGGCCTGACAGCCAGTCCGGTCCTCCAGCCACCCACCCTGATTCTCGCATTCACCATCACTGATCCATCAAAGCCTGCAGGCTGGGAGCAGGGACTAAGAGGTTAGCTTTTCAGTCTGTGCGCCAGTCCCCAGTCCCCCCCCGCCCCCCCCCCCGCCCCCCTCGCTTGTGGGCTGTGGGTGGAGAGAGGGACCCAGAGGTGCTCAATACACCTCATGGTGACCGGTCGTTTGGTCATCACAGTCATCACAGACACTGGACTTTTATATACATAGATAATCACCATGCTGTACATTAGATCCCCAGAAGTTATTCATACTACTTAACTAAAATACTTGCTATCCTTTTAATTGAGAAAAATAATCAGAAGAAAGCTTCCAGAATTTTCCATTTACTTTCATGCGTTTGTGTCCATACACTCTACTCCTCACCTATTTGTATGAATAAAGTATCCACTATCCAAGCTGAGGCGAACTTCACTACTTTGCACTTGACCTATCTTTTCTGACTCTCCCATTCTTCAGCCCTTATCCACATTTCACTTACTAATGAGCCTTTCCTGGACACTATATTAAATATTTCACCATTTTCCATTCCTACTCTATTTTTCTGTCTTATTATTTTTCTAAATATTTATTGCCATCCAACATTCCATGTTTTAGTATTCCCAGTACCTATAAGATTGCTTGACACATTTTATAAACATTATAAGTGCCTGTTGAATAAAAATTAACAAAGAAGGATTTATCCTATCACCCTTGCTCAAAACTTTGAGATTAAGATTAGCTTATTCAAAATGGACCAGGTAGTTCTCAGGTCACGATGTTCAGAAACAATGTAAGATTTCTTCTTCCAGTTCTGACATTGGCCAGTATGTTTCTAATTAAATGTAAGAATTTTGGAATACTTTTATTTTTGTTCCCCCTCCTCATTTTATTTATGATTTTAGAGCTATCACCATCTTTTTAAAAGAAAAATACATCTTGCTATAATTTTTTTCTAAATTCTCCACTCATGAAAAATTTAAAATTTTACACAAAATTTCTAATTTGTAAATCAAGAACAATATCTGGTTCTAATTTGAAATGTCCAGCTTTATCTCCCACTCGTTTTCTCCTGTAACCATACATTTGTACCAAAGAAACTACTACCCATTTGTTACACATTTAAAATTTTATTTCTTACTGTTCCCCAAAACCAGATTTGGTTGATTTTATTATATCTACATTTAATTTAATCTCTTTCCATTAGTTCTTTTTTCTCTTAATATCTTTCCTTTGATAAATTGTTTTTTGAAATTCAAAGATTGGAATCTATTTCATATACATGCATTTGTAGCCCTTTATCTTCACACTCATTACTAGCTATTGTAAACTTTTTAATCTCTGTGATTAAACTGTATACTGTGTACAGGGATTATATCTCTAGGGTTGCATATCTTAGTCTATAGTTCATAGTGGATATATACATGCTTATATACACACATAAATACATGTATAGATAGATACATTTTGTATATACTTATTGAGGAATTGTAAATTTGTATGACTGTACAATTCATTTTGTTGGCCAACAAAGAAGGATTTATCCTATCACCCTCACTGAAAATTATTAATCTCTTTAAGAAATGTATTCCATTTTCTAACTTTGCAAGTTTTAAATCTAAAGGAAACTCATATTATGAATTTGAATAACATTTATTTTAAACATATTAATTATAATAAAGAAAAATGAAGTCACAGGTTAAATTGTTATTTTAATAGCATCCACCAAAATTGAGTATTATTCAAATATAAGATTCTTACTAATTTTTGAAACTGAAATAGATAATGAAAAGATATATGCTCCCATTATTAATGCTCCAGTTACTAAAGTGCAACATTTTAATGAAAGTCTTCTTAGGAAACTTTATGTAAAATAATGGTTATACTCAATGGAAAATGTGTGAAATATATTTAATGCGTTAAGTAGTTAAATCAAGTCTATTGTCAATAATATGTTTTTTTTTAAATAAAAAAACAAACTTCAAAATACATTACACACAGTTGAAAAGTTTTTAACTTCCAATTGTTTGAGTAATTATTTCTAAAATATATATCATACTTTAACATAAAATTACTTTATAAACATTAAATTAAAACATTCCCTTATGTTTTCAATACTCTTAATTTTAACAGAAATATTATTTTTTCAAACAATGCCATTATTATCAGAAAACTTCTAATAAAATTTTCCACACAATTCCATTATCCATCTTCATTGGCCATGCTACCAACAATGTGTAGGCACAAACTCTCCCTTATTTTGTTCCCCTTCTTCCTCCCTCCTTCCCTCCCTCCTTCCCTTCCTTCTTTCCTTTCTCCCTCCCTCCCTTCCTCTCTTCCTTCTGGTGCAAAAACTAAGTGGACTAGACTTGTAGCCATCCAGCCCCCTCTAATTACTTTGCATACTGCTCCCACACTTACCCCTCAATTGTCATAATAAATGTAACTCAAAAGGCAGAATATCAAGGTCTTTTTTAATTCCTTGTATAAAAGTAAAAGTAAAGCTGAAATATGAAGAAAGATTAGGAATTAACTGGGTGAAGAGGAAATAGCACTCTATGAACAGAAGTAAAAACTGAAAGAATAGTGTGGCAGAAAAGCATGTAATGCTTTATGGAATTGAAAAACAATTGAGGATGAATGAGCCAAAGAGAATAAGGAGAGTATGGTACAAAATAAAATAAGAAACAAAGTCAACGTCAGCCCATGTGTGAGAGCTTCTGGTGAAGGTTAGAATGTTAGACCTAATCCTCAAGTAAATGAACAGGAATTGAATGTCTTTATTGTTTTTTAATCTTTACTGTTGAGCGTATTACAGATATCTCCCTTTTCCCCCCCATCAGCTCCCTCCACCCAGTTCCTGCCCTGCCCCAGGCCTTCACTACCCTGTCGTCTCTGCCCATAAGTAATGCATATTTAATCTAATAATAGACAAACATGGTAATTGACCATACCATTGGCTAATCAGCATAATATGCAAATTAACTGCCTACAAAGATGGCAGTTAATTTGCATACATAGGCTCCAAGCAGTGGAGTGAGGCCTGACGTTTCTGGGGCCGGCTCCGACCAGAACTCAGCCAGAGTGAAGGCCTGGGCCCTGGGTGCTGGAGGCAAACTGGTGCCAGCAGCCAGGGGAAAGGAAGGCCTATTGCATGAATCTCTTCTTGCAACAGGCCTCTAGTCTTATATAAAAAAAGGCTAATATGCAAATTGAACAAATGGCAAAAGGACTGGTCGCTATGACGCACACTGACCACCAGGGGGCAGACAATTCAAGAGCTGCCCCCTGGTGGTCAGTGCACTCCCACAGGGGGGGTGCCACTCAGCCAGAAGCCGGGCTTATAGCTGGCGAGCTCAGCAGTGGTGGCAGGAGCCTCTCCCGCCTCCATAGCAGCACTAAGCATGCCCGACTGCCAGCTAAACCTCTGCAGGGAGTGGGCCTGAGCTGTCAGTTGGACATCCCCCAAGGGCTCCCAGACTGCGAGAGGGTGCAGGCTGGGCTGAGGGACACCCCTGAGTGCACGAGTTTCATGCATCAGGCCTCTAGTATACATATAAATTCTTTGGTTAGCAAGAGAGTGAGGGATGAACATTCAGCTACTAGCCCAAAGAGCAACTTTGTGCAGATTACCAAAAAAGGCCCTTTCATCAAGACAATTGCCATCTGCTAAAAAAATGTCAAGTACCTATTACTTTATAAGTATATAAAACTACTGAGTGAAGACTGTCCCCTAAGGCTGTTTAAATCATAACCTGCGCAACTATAACCTGCAGTTTGAGTGACTGGAGAAGGCCTTGTGAAAAAAGCATTATATGTGAATAGAGTACATTAGCTAAGGCTAGAACAGAAGCAGAAAGATGATTGGAAGTTTGTTAACAAGATAGTGCATGAACAATGGTGCATAAATAAGAATAACTAAGATTTAGGTTTAATATTAGAAATAAAAAAATGATGTAACATAATTAGAAGGTAAGATTAACAGAACAATGTTATAGGTCAGATATGAGAACGATATGGAAAAGGTATTGTCCTGGATGGTCCCTCGGTTTCTGTCTCATTTAAGGGCATGTATCCATTATAACAATAAACACTGAGAATTGGCTCTGGGGAATAAATAGGAAAGATAATTAGTTTAGTTTTTGACATGTTAGTTTGGAAAGGTTTTGAAAGTCAAATGGTGAGATCAAGAGGATAGTGGATATAAATTTAAAGCTCAAGGAAGAAATCTCAGCTGAAGATAAAATTGCAAATCCTTGACTTACATGTGGAAATTAGAGCTATATGCTCAGAAGAGACTGCTGGAGAGAGAGTAGGGGCAGATAAAGAGTTAATGTGTAGCAATTGAGGGTTGTGAAGAGAATAATTATTCCTTGAATGTGATAGTGAATAACCATAAAAAAAGAGGAAATGTCACCAAGTCCAAAGAGATAAGTTTAAAGAAGGAAGGAGTGGTCAACTGTATTCAATTCTACTGAGACATCACATAAAATAGAAAGTTTAAGAAAGCTTTTTTGGTTAACTTTTTCAAGGACCATTTTAATTAGAAAAATGAATTGATCTAGTTGGAAGTAAATTACCAAGTGTGTGTGTAAGAAATGGAGGCAGCAAGTACAGAGTATTCTTGAAATGAGGTTGAAAAGACCTACATAGAAATCAGAAATGTATGAGAAAGAGTATAACAATTATCTGTCATTTTATTTCATTAGCTTATGTTTTCTGCATGCTTATTTATTTTTTAAATTTATCTTTATTGTTGAAAGTATTATAGATGTCCTCATTTCTTCCCCCATGGGTTATGAAGATTATTTGTATTTAATGTGAGATTCTCCAGCATATTTATTTATTTATTTATTTATTTATTTATTTATTTTATTTTTTTAATATATTTTATTGATTTTTTACAGAGAGGAAGGGAGAGGGATAGTTAGAAACATCGATGAGAGAGAAACATCGATCAGCTGCCTCCTGCACACTCCCCACTGGGGATGTGCCCGCAACCAAGGTACATGCCCTTGACCGGAATCGAACCTGGGACCCTTGAGTCTGCAAGCCGATTCTCTATCCACGGAGCCAAACCGGTTAGGGCTGTCCAGCATATTTAAAAGAATAATGTTAACAACTTTTCTGAACCTTAGTGATTCTTATATTCAATTCTTATATATTAGATAACACTATACTTACTTTAGGAAGGAAGATATATTAAGTTTATCAAAATCAGAAGGAAATATCAGACAAGTAGTATTACATCTTATCTTTTAAAAATAGTTAATATTTTAGGAGGGAGCAGGGGGAAATAAAGCTAAGGGGCAAGTTTTTAATAGGATATTTGGAGACACACGACGACTGCTCTAGTTGCAGTTGCTTTTTCTGTAGTCATGAGATATAAGATCTGGAAAATAAAATGAACTTTACTAGTTCAAAGTTTTAAATGCCAAACTCAAGATTTATGGAATAATAGGGAGAATAGTGAGGCCAAAACATGAAATATGGGGCTGATGAAAAGATTCCTGTAGTTCACACAGCTGTCAAAGTCATCATAATGAAACCTCACAAATGGGTATACTTCTCAGTGATGCAAAGGTGCTCAGAAGCTGCCAGATCTCTGTTCACCTGATGGTGTCACTGCTTTTGTAAATGTCAATAAACACTTTTGTGAAGCTTTTGATGCTTTTCCTTGGGGTGCAGCCAAAATTATTCAAACAACTCTTGAAAATGTATATCCATAGAGAAATTATTCTAGGCTGAAACATGCTAAATTTGAGAATGTATGCAGACTCCTGCACATTAATCTACGAATTTAAATTAAAAAAATTAGAGCTGTCAGTTTTCTTTAAATATTTTCAAAGTATTGTATGTTTATTATGGGAAAATTTTAAATAATATTTTAAAATCAGCATGCAGTAATCCTAAAAGAAGTGAACCAAAGGAATATATATTCCCACTTAACTCTCCTCCTGCCTTTATCACTTCTGCTGGTATTCAACTTCAGATGAACCCAGAAGGAAGCCTTAGGGTAAAGGAACCCTGATCATTTGGAGGGCACGTAGAAAAGGGTGCATCTGGAAAAGAAAGTGAAAGATATCCAGTTGAGGGACATTGCTGTCACACCCTCACGTGGCTTGCTACATTTCTCCTACTCCCACAGTTAAGTATGAGTTTCAAGACAGTTCTAAGATAAGAGTTCTCTATAATGCAATTTACTAGTCCATTATTAATCAACTGATTTTTAATTAACCAGGAATAGATGTTGTTTGCTCAGTTTTGTCTGGGTTTATTCATTTATTTATATGTCTTATGAGGGCCAATTTTAGGCCAAGCCCTCAGCAGGTGCCTGTTAGAAGTTATTTCAGAATTGGTTTTTGCCTCCTATCAAACTTAATGAAATTTGGTGATACAGACAATATAAGGTAAGAAATCAAGTCTATAAATAAAAGGTTCCAAAATTTAAAGCATTTCAAAGAAAACAAATAATGTTGAAACAAATAATGATTTGGGTGGAAGATGAAGGAGAGTATATAGGGAGTGCACTTTAATATGATGCCCATGGAAGTTATTATTAAAGAGCATATTTTAGCTGAGACTTATAGTGTGATTTATCAACAATGATGACAATAACAATAAAACAGCCAGGACAAGATCTGAGGAATATCACTTGAGAAATATTATTCCAAAGACGCACAGATGGGGAAAGATTTAAGGGTGCATGCATCCTGGGAAATGAAAGGCCAGAGAAGTTAGGGTCTTATGTAAAAAGCCAAGAAAAGAGGAGTTGAATTTGACCAGACCAATGACACCTCATCTTGTAGCCTATAGCTATCAAAATTCTATAAGCCTTGGAAAGCCTTTGGACCCTTGTTTCTCTGACACTCCACATCCAATCAGTCAGTGAATTAAATTAGCTTTATTTTCAAATATATTCAGCACCTAACCACATCTTATGGCTGCTGTTACCATCTTGTTCCCAGACACCATGACCTCACAGCTTCCTCGTTGTTCCCTCAATCTTGCACTACTGCTGGTCTCCACATGGCGGCCAGGAGACTCATCCTAAGGGTGGGAGTAATTCAAGTTGCACTGGCTCAATACTGTTCCACCTCAACATCTTCAGATAAACAAGATGGGTGTATAGTTTGTTTTCTCTAGCCATCCACTAAAATTGGGATTTTGAGCATTTCATAAAATGAACTGGAACACATTTATTTCAATGCCCTTGAACTATATAGGTAGAGAAAGCTGTTGGATGGGGGGTTGTGAGGGTAGAGGGATTGAGAAAAAAATAAAGAAAGGACTCATTGATATGGACAACAGTGTGGTGATTGCTGGAGGTGGGGGGGTGAAGCTGGAGAAGGGTATATAGAAGGGATGAATGGTTATGGGGAAAAATAAAGAGAAAAAAGGTTATAACTAACTATAATGTAAGTCAAGAAGTTTGGAAAGTTTATTTATTGAAAATATATTAAAATATTTTGAATTTTCCTGGGCTGTTCATTTATTCAGCTATATGTATTATTCAATAACTATTGGTGACTTATAATTAATTGTTCAGTCTTGAATTATATTTTTATTTCAATGCAGCTCAAGGAATCTGGCCTGTAAATATTCTTTTTCACATTAATTTGGAATAACATTGTAGTCTTATTTTTTTATTTTATTATGTAAACTTTTATAAATCTTTTTATATAACTCTCTATGTCACTTATATGTCTATATTTTATATACTATAATCAAAATAATGAATTATATTATTCTAAGATATATTCTTATGCATTTTAGGTTACTTATTTTTTCAATGATCAGGTGATCTATTAATATAGTCCTAAATGGAGGTTCAAATTGATTTTTCTTGTATTCATTACATATTTTGTCGTGTTAAACCCCATATTTTGTTACTTGAGGCAAAGAGCTTCATAACTGTCATATAGCCTCTGGGGGGCTATAAACTAAGCATTTTGTCTCATGTAATTTTTTTTAGACATGTTGTCTTAGGTATCTTGAAATGTAACAGCAGGATTTTATAGTCTAAAGACTGAGAAACTTCTTCTAGTTTTATCATAGTGATTGACTCCACTTTCGTAAAGGGATTAATTTTGTTAGTGGATAGCATCCTTTCCTCATTTCCATCACTGCAGTAGCTTCACCTAATTTTTATACTGAAGCTCTCATGCAATGAGAGTTTTGACTTTGAGGTGGAAAGAAGATTGTTGATGTACTATAGTCATAGTCCCCATTTTTCCACATCCCTGCAAGCTCATTTTTCATAAGCATCTCTTTGATTCAATAACATGACATCAAGTGTTTCTAAATAAACTTCAATTATGAATAAAATTATAGAAAATAGATCTTTCAGTGGTAATTAGCCATCTAAATAGCACTAGTCACCATTTGCCATTGTTTATCTCTCTGTTGTGTCTCAGTATAAAGCATATTTTATCATAAAATTTTAAAAAGTTATTTAGTAGCTAGTTAAGTCAATTTATTATTAATTTGTAATTTAATAAAATACCACACTATATTCAGAATACTCTAATATTCTGAAATGTACTTTGGTCTTTATTCCCCTCACTTTCATTATAGCAATTACTTAAACAGAAACAACAATTAGATGTTTCAGCATACAGTCCATAAATTACTGACTTCCATTAAAGTCAGTTTATGACCCTCTTGAGCAAGGCCTTCTTACTGCAAACTATTGTGAGACACAATTTGAAACTTAGCATTTTTCTGCTTCAATTGTGCTGCATATCCCCTTGGGTAATTCTATCTGCTACTTACATAAATCAAGATGATTCTGTGATATGGGTTTTATATTATAGTTTATGTGCTTATTACTTGGAGGCTGATACTTCTGAAACTTTTTTTAACGGCAGTATAAACTGACAGCTTGCCCCGAGGGCTTCTTTCTTTGAGGAGCAATGACTAGAGGCTGTATTTTATTTTTGTAGTCTCAGAACTGCATTTGTAAATTGATTAAACTGAAATGCATATACCTTGTAACTAGGAAAGAAAAACGGATTCCTAATAGACTTGCCAGAATAGATTTTGGCTTTTACTTACAGAGTTTCAGTAAATATATAAATAATAGTTGGTCTATCAATTAGGATATGTTAAAAGAAAAATAAATTATGGTCCAATCTCAAGATAGGGCAAGAGCCTTTAGGGAGATTAATCACAGTATATTTTTAGGACTTTTCACTTTTTTCACTGAAACATGAAAGGGCATATTTGCTAACTAAAAGGGACTTCTATATTTGAACTTCGTCTTGCAATGTTGTGGATAAATTAAAAATAAATATTTATTTAAGGATTTTCTTGTGCTTTGCATATCATTTATGCTACCTCTCTGTATAGTTGTTATTCCTGTAGCATATTTCTTAAAATGCAAGCAAGCAAATAAAAATAAAAGAAGTGTATATATGTTAAATCACATATTCTCCATGGAATGTAGGATGCATACAAATAATCAAGGAAACTGGAATACAAGTAAAAAACAATCTTTATGCAATTGAAAGAATAAAAAATGGTACACTGGCAGAATTAAACAAAATTATTTAAATTAATGAAAATTGTAGGGCAACATTTTTATCTTTGTCACAAGACCAGATTGGAGCTAGCTTTGCTGCAAATATTGGTGAAATAAGTTGGAGGTATAAGAGGAAGAATAAAAAAAAGAAATAAGAATGGGAAGCCCAGAGAGAAATACAGAATGAAGAGCATCTATAGCCTACCAAAGCACATATTTAATATGTTACCTTAATAAGAGTTAATTAATAATATGAGAAGAGTGGTAAAAAAATAGGTCAATCCATAAACTGAACATGTATCCAAATATATATTTAGAATATCAGTATAAATATTTATTTTTCATCAGGGTCTTGAACGTATAGTTTTACAGAATTTAAGTTCTGTATTGTCATAGGCAGCAGTGTACTATGGTCCCAAGAAAAAAAAACACTTCTAAAACCAAAAAAAACACCTTTTTAAAAAAAATCAAGTGATATGGTGCTAATAAACATTAGATGATATTTTGTGTCTGGATGTCAAGTACTGAGCCATGATACTGTGCCCTCAAATATGTTCTTAATATTAGTTGACTGATAAAGTCCCTGGAGGTGACATTTATTGCCATGAACTATGGTGCTTCACTTTATCACTCAGACTAGATCACAATGTTCCAACAGCTACAATCTGTTAACTCTCATCCAAATAGCTAAAATGCCCTTAAAGGAAGCATTGCTTGCCTTTGAAGGTTCCCTAGCAATTTTGGAGATTTCATAAACCTTGATAAAGCTCAATATCAACTATTGGATTTATACTGAATTAATTGTGAAAAGAGATTTTTTTTTCTTTTCCACAAGAAACTGAGCCTTGTATCATATTTGTAAGAGTTGTATGCACATTTCAGTGAAAATCAAGAATTAAGCTCTACTGGAGTGTCCTTTCAAACCATAAAAGCAGAATGAGGACATTGTGATCAATCACATAAAGAACTACATAATAAAATTCACCATTCACTTCCTTCTCTTCATTCCCTTCTCTGACTCCACAGAGAAAATATTAACTGTATCAGGTACATATTTTCAAGTAATTTTCTATATCCATATAAATATATGAAGACATATATACACATTAAAATTTGTTTTTACAAAAATGCCAGCTATGATACATATCACTGCAATTTTCATCTTATAAAAATCCATGTTTTTAATGTCCATATAAAGTCACCTATTTATAGAATATGTTATAATTTTTTAAGTCATTCTCCTGTTGATGTGTGGGATGCATTTATTTTTTATTTTTTCTCACTTCAAATAATTTTACAGGAAGTTTTTATATGCTAAGGCTTTTTCTTTCAATATTTTATTACAAAGTGAAACTGTTAAGTATAATGGAATGCATATTTCAATTTTAGATTCTGTCAGCTTAGTTTCTCTGTGATCGCCATTCCCATCAGAAATATATGAGTGCTCATTTTAATCACCCTTACCAGAATTGGATGTTATTAAGTGTTTAACTTATTTGCCAGTATGATCAATGAATATTGTTTATAATTGAGTACCTTTTTACTTATTAAGAAAAAGTTTGAACATCTTTTTATAAACTTATTGGAAATTTTAATTGATAGTCTTTTCTATTCTGTATATTCTTGGCATAGATTTTGGCATCTTTTTTCCACTTGGTTAATAGTTTTTTACTTATGAATTTGTAGATTGTAATGTTATATTAAAATAACATTTCACCCTTTTTTATGTTCCCAATATTTTCTTCTAGTTATTTTATGTTTATCTGACTTGTTCTTCTATTTGGAAGTTTTAAATTTCTTGTTTTTAAACATATATATGTTTAAATAGTAAGAATCGTGGGTGATACTATTCAAAATTATGAAGAATAGCCAAGAAAATAAGGAAGAAGTAAAGGTGGTAAGACTTATATATGAGTGGATATTAAAGAAATAAGAGAAGATTCCTTCAGAGAAAGAGAGAGCAAGAGAGAGAGAGAGAGATTTTTATATAATGAGTCCCCATTGGTGAAAAAAGAAAAAAAAGAAAGAAAAAAAGAAGAATGTGAGCGGTTTCTTCCCTCTTATTTCAAGCCGAGTGAGATTTCAGGCCAACCACCTAGAAAACTCAACATATGTTTTCTAGGTTTGGAAATTACAGAGCTTGGTGTCTGACTACCACTTTGAGAAGGGTAAGGAAGAAAGGCGGTTGTGGAAACAGTCTTCCTAGAATATTGCCTTCAGAATAAGCTCAGGCATGGTGAGTCAATTGAATCTGCAGAGGCAGTGGATTTCTAAGAGGGCTGGATGGATCCTCTATGTTCGTCAGTGAAAGAAGTACAGAGCAACCTTCCAGAGGACAGACATTATTGCCAAGTGGCTGTTGCCACAAAAAAAATCTAAAACTACTAAAAAGCACATCTAAAAAGAACAAATCGCAATTATTCATACAAAATAAAGAGCTGCTATAGCGTACCAAAGCATGAATTGCCCTTAGAAAACAGAGGTCAGATTAAATAGCACCCAAAAAGTGAAGTAGCATACTTTTGTCTGTTAAAGTCTGATTTTCAAAAAGTTTAAACATACTAGTCAAACAAATACAAAATTAAAATATGTAAAAAAAAAAAAAAGTAATTGAAAAGGAAACCATTAAGATAGTATATCCAGTTCAAGGTGCATTTGTGGAGTTGAGGTTTGTTGTCAATGTAATAAAGAAAAAATAAAATACATTGCTTGGTTATTTACAAAATCTGATTATTTCTATAGAACAACAAACAGTAATTGGGATTATCTCTTCTA
This sequence comes from Myotis myotis, assembly GCF_014108235.1. NCBI lineage: Eukaryota > Metazoa > Chordata > Mammalia > Chiroptera > Vespertilionidae > Myotis > Myotis myotis. The sequence continues at coordinate 77,443,148 of NW_023416335.1, forward strand.
GTAGAGAAATTATCTATATCTCTGTGGGGGAAAATATACAAATTAACATGTAACTTCACTGATGCTGGGGCTGACCAGCAGACCCTGAGCAACAGATGAATAATTACTCTGACACAGGTTTGCTTTAAAAGAGAGGGCTAAGGGACTGCCTGGCTAGAGGCACCAGACAGCCTCAGTTGCCTGCCTCTTCAGGCTTTTATTATAACAGCAGTTTGAGATAAAGTTTATCTTTTAGATACAATCAGTAGGGTAAGTAATCTTGGGAGGACACATGTGTCTGCAATGTCCTTTAAGCAAGGACACCTAAATATTAAGCATAAATATTCTGGTAAACACCCAAGGGTCTGCACATGCACAGACTTGTTTGGAAAGGTCAAGGAATAATTAGGGGTGCCGCCTTTGGCCAATTTCCCTAAGTGGAATTCCAAGAAAAAAGTGGCACCTTCAGTCAACTTCCCTTTTTGGAATTCCCTCCTTACAGACTTTCCAACCAAGTCTCCTGTGCTCCTCCACACACAGAGTCTGGGACTTTGTTTAAAATGAGTTAAACAAGGTACATTTTTATGGATAATCTTCAGATGGGTCTAGGAAACAATGTAACCATATGATCCTAAGATAACATATTGATGACTTGTTAAACTTATTTCCAAGTTTGTAATAATTTTTCTTAATAAGTTTTTATCCTGAACTCTTTTATCCTGACCAATCACCAAGGATTAAAAATTCACTCCTAATGACATCTCCTAACCATGCTCCACTCTCCATGGCAAACTTTCAATTTTGAAACTAAACCTGGAGAGAGGAAAATGAGTCTATTTATGTTGAATAATGTTTAAGATTTTTTTTTACCATATTGTATTATACATATTAGTTATTTAAAAGTGACTAACACTGCATTGTATATTTAAAATTTTGTAAGAGAGTGGAATTTAAATTTTCTCACTAAAAAAAATGAAAAGATAAATATGTGAGGTGATGTTGTGTTAATTAATTCAGTGGAGGAATCCTTTCACAATGTATATGAATATTATATATATATATATATATATATATATATATATATATATATATATGCAACTGTTATGAACAGTCAACTGGTTGCTATGATGCACACTGAAGGAGGCAGATGCTCAATTCAGGAGCTGCCCCCTGCTGGTCAGTGTGCTCCCACAGCCAACCTTCCACCCCCAGCCAACCTCCCATGGTCCCTCCCCCTGCCCAGCCAGCCCTGATTGGCCCAATGGACTTTATAGGGACTGGGCTAGATGGCCCCCATCAACCCCAATCACCGGCCAAGCCGAGGAACCCCACCTACGAACAAATTCACGCACCAGGCCTCTAGTCTCATTGTAAACTTTAAATATCAGTTTGGGAGCATGTGGGAGATAATCAATTGATGTCTCTCTCACATCAATGTCCCTTTCTCTCTCTCTCTCTCTCTCTCTCTCTCTCTCTCTCTCTCTCTCTCTCTCTCTCTCTCTCTTTCTTTTTCCTTCCTTTCCACTTTCTCTAAAATTCAATGGAGAACATATTCTCTGGTGAGGATTAAAAAAACAAAAGAATCAACCAATGAATGAGTGAATAAATAAGTGGAAAAACAATTTGATATTTCTCTCTCTCCCTTCTTCTAAACAAAATAATTATAAGAAAAACAACAACAACAAAAACAGGGTGAGTTATCTTGGCTGCAGAGGTCCCCATGAGGAGACCCCAGCCCCACAGCAGAACCCTCAGCCCATCATTCCAGTGTAAGGAAGAGAAATCCCAATAACTGCTGGCTGTAAAAAAACAAAAACAAACAAACAACAACAACCCCCTCCCCCCACCACACACACACACAGCAGGAATTGTGGTTGAGTGAGATGGAGGGCTGTTGGAAATTCAGACTTTCCTCTTAAAGAGCCCATACACATGGACTTACTAGGACTCAATACTCTGAGCTCCAGTACTAGGCCAGAATCTCAAAAGCCACCAGGCACACACAATAAGGAACTGAAGTGTCTGTAACTCTTGGCCTAGCACAAGTAGCAGCCATCTGTAGAACCATTTCCAGGTCATGCTGAGTGGCCCCAGGCAGGGTACAGGTGCCTACTAACCTTGCATCTCCCAGGAGACCCCAGATCCAGTGCACCAGGTAGTCAACTTATGACCATGCTGATTACAATCAAACCACTTCCACAAGCAAAATACTCAAGAGGCTAATTCATCAGGCACCCAAGTTTCACTGAAATAAGTCCTGCTTTGTGGGGTTGGCCCCTGCACAGCAGCAACTCAGCTGTAGTAATCACTGATCAGCCTGAGGTTCAATTCCTCCCATCAGTGTGCCAGTAGCAATCAAGGCTTAACTAAAACAGGGCCATTCACAAAGTCCACACAGGGGCACACTTGGAGCACCCAGCTTGTGTGTCTGAGGAGGCTTTGCCACTGGGTCCTACAGGAAATCTACTGCATGGGGCCACTTTACCAAGTACAGGAAACATAGCAGCTTTACCTAACACATAAAACATAGAGAAGTAGCCAAAATGAGTAGACATGGGGTGGAAGAAGAAGAAAGGGAATTGAAAACCTATTTTAAAAAATAATGATGGAAAATTTCCCTGTCCTGGTGAAGGAAATAGACATACAGGTCCAGAAAGTACAGAGAGTCCCAAACGAAGTGAGTCCAAGACACATCATAACTAAAATGCCAAAAATTAAAGACAAAGAGAAAATCTTAAAAGCAGTAAAAGGAAAGCAGTCACCAATAAAGGAGCTCCCATAAAATTTTCAGCTGATTTCTCTAAAGCAAGCATGTCAAACTCAAAGGCTAACATGGGCCAAATAAGCAAGGTTTATGTTTATGCGGGCCGCAAAAAAACAAAAGCTTCAATTTTCATAGAAATATAGGGTTATTTCGATAGAGACATGCTGAATACAAAGGGCTGAAATAAATGAGTAATCGTTACATAAAATAAATACAATCATTAATATACAATATTAATAAAAATAAATATTTTTTCTTGAATGTTAACTTACTAGACACTGAAAAACTGCACAATTTAATAAGCTTTACGCAAATAAATCTATTTTTCTTGTTCTCCGAAAGCGAAATATTTCCTGCTGTTGCACACACCAAACAAGTCAGTACAAGACTAATGATGTGGCAATGGGCTGCTAAAATATCTGCTGTTACTATTAGTGGAGAGAAATGGTGCATCTGTATGTAAGGTGTGTAAGGGAAATGAATGCAACACAATAATAATAATCAGTCATTAGTGAATGTTGTAGTACATTATTAATAATTATGTATATCAGGTTATTGTAAAATTAAGTTACAAAATTTTTATTAAAACTTTTCTTACATACCATTATATTGTCTGGGCCGCAAAAATATTCATTTTGGGCCACATGAGCCCTGCAGGCTGCGAGTTTGACATGCTTGCTCTACAGAAACTTCACAGGGCAGAAGGGATGGGCACAAAATATTCAAAGTGATTAAAAGCAAGGACCTAAACCAAGATTACTCTATGCAGCAAAGCTATCATTCAGAATTGAAGGACAGATAAAGAACTTCCCAGATAAGAAAAAGCTAAAGGAGTTTATTACCACCAACCCAATATTACAAGAAATGTTAAAGGGTCTTTTTGAAGAAGAAGAAAAGGATTAAAAATATGGCTAATAAAATGGCAATAAATACATTTCTATCAATAATTACTTTAAATGCAAATGGACTAAATGCTCTAATCATAAGACATACAGTGGCTGAATGGATGACAAAACAGGACCTGTACATATGCTGCCTACAAGAGACTCACTTCAGATAGAAAGATACGCATAGACTGAAAAGGGGGATGGAAAAAGATATTTTATGAAAATGAAAACAAAACAAACTAAAAAGTTAGGGTAGCAATACTTATTCCAGACAAAATAGACTTAAAAACAAGTGCTATAACAAGTGACAAAGAAGAACTCAGCAATTCTATTTCTGTATTTTTATCCAAAGAACCCCCAAATACTAAATCAAAATTACATACATCCATATATTTATTTCAGTGTTGTTTACAATAGCCAAGACATGGAAGCCACCAAAGTGACCATCAAAAGATGAATGGATAAAGAAGAAGTGGTGCATATATACAATGAAATATGATTCAGCTATAAAAAGGATAAAATCTTGCCAACTGCAACAACATGAATGAATCTAGACGAGAGGGTATTATGCTAAGTGAAATAAAAGTCAGGCAGAGAAAGACAAATATCAGATGATTTCACTTATATGTGAAATTAAAAACAAACAAACAAACAGAACAGACACAGACTCACAGATACAGAGAACATTTTTCAAATATTTTTTATTTCAAAGAAGAGAAAGGAAGAGAAAGATAGAAACATCAGTGATGAGAAAAAGTCATTGCTGGGTTGCCTCCTGTATGCCCACACTGGGGATCGAGGCCAAAACCCAGGCATGTGCAATGACTTCCTGGTAAATAGGTCAATGCTCAACTACTGAGCCACACTGTCTGGGCATATACAGAGAAAATTTTGATATTTACCAGATGGAGAGGGGTTGGGGGAATGAGTGGAAAAGTTGAAGGGATTTAGAAGTACAAATTGGTAGTTACAGAGTAATCATGGAAATACAAAGTACAGCATAGGGAATATAGTCAATAATATTGTAATAACTATATCTGGTGTCAGATGAGTACTAGATTTATCAAGGTCATCACTTCATAAGTTATATAAATGTCTAATCATGGTTTGCACACTTGTAAAAGTAATGTAATATTGTAAATCAACTGTAATTTTAAAATAAAAATAATAATTTAAAATGTAGAATAAATATAGTACACTGGATTGGATCTTGGAGCCATAAAAAGAAAAAAAAAAACATAATGGAAAATGCCCAAACTTAAAAAATCAAGTATAAAGTTCAGTTAGTAGTAATATACCTATGTAGTTGCTTTTTTGTTTTGTTTTGACAATGATACCATGGTAATGGAAGATGTTAATATTAGGTGAAAAATAGTGAGATCATTATGGGAACTGATCTAGTTAATTTTATGTGTCAACAAGACTGAGCCACAGGGGGCTCAGACATTTGGTCAAACATTATTCTGGGTGTGTCTGTGAGGGTGTTTTTGGATAAGATTGACATTTGAATTGGTAGATTGATCACCCTCAGGGTCAATCAGTTGCAGGCCAGCATAGAACCAGAGGCACTGTAAGAGGAAATGCCTTCTGCATGACTGCCTTTGAGCTGGGACTTCTTTTTCCTGCTTTCTGACTCGAACTGAATGATGGACTCTTCCTGGGTCTTGAGCCTACTGACCTCCAACTGGACGTACACCACAGGCCAGGTCTGTAGCATGCCCACTGCAATTGATGGGACTTGTCAGCCTCCAAAACTACGTAAGCCAATATCTTATTATAGTAAGTGTCTTTCTATATATGTGTATATTTTCAGTCGGAATCATTTTTAATATTTACATATAAAAAGTGAACACTGAATTATTTTCTTTTTAGATATACGAGTCTAAAAAGCAAAATGAGCTCCACAGCCCCCATCCTATGATTGAATATGCTACTTACCTTCCCTCCTTTCCAACACACATAGAAATCCATAGTAGCTGCTTTACACTACAGGTATAATGCATTCCATATCATGTGTATATTCCTCTCCAACATCTCTATTCTTCAAAACAAAACAGTTGTTAGTTAGGGATATATCTTTTGCAAGGGTATCAGGTTCTACCCCATAATGGGAAAGTGGGAGATCTTCAGTTAGGAAGCCTTATACACACACACACACACACACACACACACACACACACACACACACACTTTCTATTGCTTATGTTTCTCCTGAGGGAAACCCAAATAATATCTCTGCAACTTGTCTGTAATACTGAAATTATTCCCAAATTAAGAGTTATTAAAAACATCAATTAACTAAAGCTAATATATAAACAAAGATAAATCACAAAATATGTCTTTTAATTAAACACATCGCTTTTACTTTTCTATATATCTGTAATCTACCAACATACCCAAATATTAAATTTCCTGATATTTAGAGAAAAATTTATCATGTCACATTCACAATTAATCAATAAAATGTATTTTTTATTTTATAAATACTAATTGGTATAACCTTCTTTATAAAGTAAAAGCTGTTTAGAATGATAAGAAAAAATACTGATACCATTTTAAGAAAATTAATCATTACTCTGTAACATTTTTCAAAGTAAATACACATAAGCTTATTTTGTTCCTACTGTAACCACTTAGAGTAGGCAGAAATTATACTAATGAGAATATCCAGGAATGTTAAATGGCATGACAAGTTAGAGTATAGTAATACTTGAACCAGAATCCACTTTTTCCAAATTTTTTATGAATACAGTATGACGATGGAGTCCATTGGAAAGTCAATAAATTAACATCTTCAAAATATTTTGAGGGTCTTTCATTGATCCCAAATGGTCTCCAAGTCTCCTTCATAGCATAAACAGCTAAGTCTTCCCAAAGTGACCATCTTTGAGGCAAACTTTGTGTTGCCTTGGAGAGTTGTTCTCTACTGCTCCCTCAACATGACTAATAGGTTCTTTTTAGAAAGTGTCTCATCAATTATTGCAGAACCTACTTTTTCTTTAAGAAATTATGTTTCCAACTTCAGATATTTCTAGCCAGTACTTTTTTTCTTCTATTTGGCATTCCTTTTAAAAACTGTTTATCCAAACACGACTACAAAATTATTTTCTTCATTTATTTGTCATCTCATTAATATAAGTAGAATGGAAAGGAAGCAATTTACGCTTTTGATTGATTTTATTAAAGTATAAGTTACAATTGGAAAGAAATAATTTAAAATAACGTGCCTAGTTGAGGAACGATGCCAGAGGAAGCGTGGGGCGAGGATAAAGCTTCAGGACAGAATGCTGCAGCCCTTCAGAGTGAAAGTTCAGCTAATGGAAATCCTTGGGTGTCTGGTGACTCTAAGTGAAAATTCAATATCACATTTTTGCCTTCGGTTCTTTCTCTCCTTTTAAAGGCTAAGCAAAATGTACAGTGCAATCTTGCATAAAGAAAAATAAAATAAAACCATTGACTGAGTTACCCAGTAGATTTGATAAATTAAACATCAGGATTCAACAGTAGGAGCATTCTCTCCCTGTGTTCTTTCCTAGAAATAAGCCATAAGGAAATAAAAAGAACAAAGAAAGTTTGTTCTTGTCTACTACTTGATTTCTGTCTTTAACCTCTTCATCTCAGCCTAATTCTAGGGTCCTTCAAGCTTTTTACATTTAGGAATTGATAGATAACTTTCCACGTTTTTGTTAAGTCCTCACCAGAGGATATATTCATTGATTTGCAGAGAGAGGGGAAGGGAGAGCGAGAACGAGAATGAGAGCGAGTGAGAGAGAAAGAGAGAGAGAGAGACCAATGTGAGAGAGAAATATCAACCATTTGCCTCCCTCCTGTGTCCCAACCAGGAATCAAACTTAGGTATGTACCCAAATGGGACCCAAGACCTTCTGGTGTAAGGGACTGTGCTCCAATCAACTGAGTCACACTGGCCAGGACTAACTTTTCCAATTTCTTAAAAAAACATTTTAAAGTAGTTTATCTTGAATATGTTATTCCATTTAAAATTTTCTGGCATTTTCTGGCTGTGGGAATAATAACTCATGCAAAGCTCAGAACTAACTGTTAAATATTTTTTACAGCCGAAGAAATATCTTATTCCTTTTAATCTCTTATGTATTTGTTTTTGGGTATTTATCTTAATTAATAGTTCTACAGGCCAGGTAACAAATGTGTTACAAGTATAACATTAATAGAAAATGGCAGAGCATTAATGTAATTCTAGTTCTGGGACACAGGGAGCTCCCAGTTTCATCAGTGTTCCCAGCTGCATCAGCTGCAGTCAAACCACATCACTCCAACAAAGTCCAGCACGCATCTGGACAAATGTCTTTTGTTTCAGGACAAAGGGTTATCTTCGCTAGAGGGGATTTTCACTGCACATTTAAGATATAAAATCATGGGCCAAACACTTACCTTAGAAACAAATGTGCTCTGACCTGTGCTTTTAGTCAAAATCCCCTTCAGAAAAAACAAAAAGACAATACTTGATGTGTTTACACATTCTAATATTTTAATCATTGGGTTATAATTTCCTGTCACCCTTTATTAGCATAAAGGTTTTCTTATTCAGATAGAGCAAAAGATTTTGATATCAATGCAATTCACTTTTTACTGTGAAGAGTGGTGTCTCCACTGGCAATAGATATGCCTTCATTCTCACTGAGAGAGTAAATTATTCCCTAAGGCAGGGAAGGTCTCTCTTCATTGTATCTCTAAAAAGTGAGAGGGAGAACAAAAAGAAAACCAATAACTAGGCACACTCTCTCTCAAACATTTCTTTATCCAATGGCATAATTGGCAAATACCTGGATCCAATTCTGCAGTTTTATTTTACTGTTCTGCTTTTCCTTTATTTCTAGACTATTTCTTTATATTAGAAAATAAATCAATCACTATTTTACAGCCCAGGCTTAGTGGATTCACTAAAATTAGTGTCAGTGGCATATGCATTTCCCTAAAGCCAAATCATTAACACTAAAGTAAACTGATTTTCTTTCTCCATCACTTGACTGAAAATTCATATGACTTTTAAATATTTCTGGAAGTACTCTCCTCTCTAATTTAAAAAGCTTTAGGTGATCTTATACTACATAGATCTATGAATCTGGTATATCCATTCATTATTCCAAGGCTTAGTTAAAAATCTAAAAATCCTATGCCAATTAAATATTTAATCAAATTCACACATATAATAAAATAGCATGAGAAGAACTGTTATAAAATGTTTAAAACAATCCTGGCTAGCTTTGTTTCTGTACTACCCCCAGTAATCCTCATCTTCATTCTTCCTGATTTCAGTTTCACAATTTAAGATTTTATATTTTCCACAATATTCTTGTCATTCAACCCTGTCAAAACATCCGGGAATGAGAATGCAGTTTCAAACTATAGATGTCTGGATACCATTTTTTTTTTCCTGTCTGTTGTGGAAATGCTCTTTCTAGTTGTTTATTCACTAATTGGAATTTCCCTGAACATATATGTACATCATTCATGAATTTGTCTTTTGTTCAGTATCTGGGACACACCATTTTAAAAGCAGAAGATTCCTTATATTCTGGTTTAAATAATAAGATATATCATTCTATATTTAACATCAATTTAGTAAGCTTGATAAGTACCTCTTCTATTTGATCTAGAGAAAAAGTTTGGCATAAAGAATATCCCTTACTTGGCTCCTTGACTCCTATGCAGATACCTCCTATATTCTTTAAAACACTACTACTTATATAGCCATTTTCTAACTTTGCTGTTTTCCTCTTAAAGCAGCTTCAATAAAAACTAAGTGTACATGTCCCAGTCACTCATACATCCATTAGGCCTTGAGAATTTCAGAGAAAGTTTGAATGAATGAGAATTGTTTATATTTTCTAGATTGTTTTCAGAGAGAGTGCTAAATGCATAACTTGCTCCTTGCACTATAAGTTATTTATGATAGATATTTGTTATTAATTACAACAATGACTCTGGAGCTCTGTGTAGTGTTTGAGGCTGTTATTATTTTGGAATGGTGTTGTACTCAGAAAACTGTTACCCACAATGTTGTATTATATTGAAATAATTAAGGTATTCTGATGGTTATTGCTAAAATTCCACATAGCTTTAAATCCCAAAGCTACAAGCCTTCTATACTTTATGCTTTGATAACAGTTCTCAAATATCAAATTCCATGTCTTTGGTTCTCTCTTTAGCAGTAAATTCCACACTGCAAATGTGATTTGAGCAGATGACCTTCAATTAAGCTTTTTCTCTGCGACTCTCACTGCCGTGCTAATATACTGGCAGCAATATAAAAGTCTGAGTAGCAATGTTTCTCTTGCATGTGATAAAACAGATAATAAAGATCAGTTTTTCTTAGGTACAGCCTGGCCAATAGCAGCTTTAAAAGACACAAAATGTGCTCTTCAGATAAGTTATCTACTAAATAAAATACTCAGAAACATAAACACAGCACTTCTTTACCACTATATTAATCATGTTCTAATGTAAAAGTGCATGAATATTTAGAAAAGTCAACAGCACAGGAAGTTTATAAATACAATTCTAATGAAGTTAATATTAATAATAATTTTTTCATAGTAGTAACATTATGGTAAAAAAAACTTATTGTACAATTTCTATTACCGTTGTAGTACATTAAATATTTTATATATATTATCTGGTTTAAACTACCATAACACCTCTGAGGTAGATATTATTATATTATTCTTTTTCTTTTTTCTTTTTTTAGTTTAAAAAGTGTTTATCTGAATTACCTAGGTAATGATTGTTGCAGCTGTATTTCATACCCAGCAAAACAGTTAATTATGACCACCTCATTTGTCACCAATAGTCACATGGAGAACTATTATTATCTACCTTTTACAAATTAGTAAACTTATGGTCCTTTTCCAATTAAGAAGCTGGAATTTGAAAGTAGGTCTAGCCCTAACCGGTTTGGCTCAGTGGATAGAGCGTCAGCCTGCAGACTGAGTGGTCCCAGGTTCAATTCTGGTCAAGGGCATGTACCTTGGTTGTGGGCACATCCCCAGTAGGGGGTGTGCAGGAGGCAGCTGATTTATGTTTCTTGCTCATCGGTGTTTCTAACTCTCTATCCCTCTCCCTTCCTCTCTGTAAAAAATCAATAAAATATATTTAAAAAAAGAAAGTAGGTCTAAATTTAAATGTTGTGTTTGTGTTTATTTCACTTCTGTATTCCTTCTCTCAAATATAATTATCTAGTGTTCTGCACAATGTTTAAATAACCTGACTTTACATTCCAGGCCCCCATAATTGGAGGCAAACCATGAGTTCTCACATGTTTGGGCCATCTCTCTCCTTCAGCTCCACATTCAGCAGAGCAGTGATGTGGACGGGTATGTTCCTCCTGAGACAGTCACAATGCTTAGGGGCCTACTTTCCCTTCCCATAAGACATCTTAACACGACATGTTCTTTCAGGAAGCTATTTGTTGCACTAGATAACAAATTACTTCTGAAAACTGTAGATGGAAGACAGATTGCTTTAGGAAAGCAATATATCTAATATTTTAGCAGCCTTGACCAAAATGAACTGAAGAATGCTGGGAAGATTTTAAAGGCATACTAACTGGACTATGATTATAAATGGGCAATATTGATAAATTCCTAAAAATAAATTCACCTAAAGGTATATTGAAGGCTTAAAGCAAAATGAGGTTATCATAAAAAAATGATAACATCAGAAGTGTATAAATCAATAGAAAGTATCAGAAAAGCTACCTGTGTTTTAGATTCTATTAAATATTAAGAGTTTTCATGTTTACTTTTGTTTGTTTGTTTGTTTGTTTGTTTTGGTGAATATCTGGACTTGTTTCACATTTTATTCTCACTTTGTCTCCAACCATAGGTGTGACCTAGACAGACAGATTTAGAATGCTGATACTTAGAACAAATTCATGGAAGAAACAAAAGTAGAGCAATAATTATTCAATTGTCATAAAACAGAAGCAGCATAGTTGTTATATTTATTTCAGCCTAGACCCCCTGGTTCTAAATTCTGCTTTTAAATACACCCATGGACAACACAAGGAGCATAATTATTCATGTTTCTTAGCAATGCTTATATATAACAAAATCTTACAAGAAAACATCATCAAGGCTAAAAGGGAATTAATAATTACAAAAAAAACTGGATTACAAAGAAAAACTAACACTAATAAGCAATTTAAGACTAGAACAGGTTATGTATAATTAGTGATCACTGCATAAAATCAGTAAAAAACTCTTAATGAGTAAACAGAGTAAGATAAGGTAACATGCAATTAAATCAAATTGTAGACTTGTAAATAAGAGATAGTTAAGACTTTATCCAGAATTTTGCAAAATTGTTGAACCATGGATTTATTTTACCTCATGTAATGAAGAGTTGTAATTATTAGCTTTGGAAGAAGGAGAAACAAAATCTGTATTCTGAGATCAAAAGATGGGCTCCTTTAATATGTATTGCTTTTCATGCAGACGTTGCCTAATAATAGCTTAAAAAAACAACAGGTCACTCTTTGATTTATGGCATACATCAAAAATTTTAGTTCACTATGACAGTTGGGTAGAATATTTTCGTGCACAAATAGCTAAAAATATGTTGCCTTCAACTAACTATGCATGTAGAACCAAGTAAAATAATAATTTACATTGCAAAGATTTCTGAACTCTATCACCAAAACAAATTTTCATGTATAGAATAAAATTATTTTACTAGATTTGTGTTGTTACATAGAACCCTATTTCATGAATTAAATACACCAATTCTCTGTGTTTAAAGATCTTAAGAGTTCCCATTTTCCAGAAAAGAATAAAAGAAAAGCATGTTTACATCACAAGAAAAATCACAGGAAAGTTATTTTTCTTTGTGTGATTTTTCTTTATAATATTTATATTTTAAATTAATCTCAAATCAGGATCCCTACCACTTTCAAGACTTGTGTTATAATGGATTACAGTGAAGGCAGAAGACAATTGAAGAGACAGTTACTTATTGAAGGCTATGTATTCTGACTCCAATTCCTTAAAAGGATATAACTCACACAAACATCACACCCATCCACAGACACTCAAACTCACTTGCAATTGCCATGGGTATACCCAGAATTTCTGTAGGAGCAGGATCTTTTTTTTTTCTTTTCAGTTTAGAGTCTCCCTCTATTGATTCTAAATTGTTTTTATAGCACCCGTGAAAAACTTTAAAAGCATAATTATGTTTTCTTTTTTTTAATCTTTATTGTTGAGAATATTACAGATGTCATGGTTTCCAACTCACCCCAGGCCTTCACCACCCTATTGTCTGTGTCTATAGGTAATGGATGTATGCATATAAGATCTTTGGTTAGTCTCTCCCCTCCCTCCTCCTTCCCTCTGAGATTTGTCAGTCTGCTTCATGTTTCCATGCCTCTGGTTCTATTTTATTCATCAGTTTATTTTGTTATTCAGATTCCTTATTCATTTATTTTTAGATTCAACTCTTTTTTTAAAAATATGTTTTTATTGATTTCAGAGAGGGAGGGAGAGAGAGAGAGAGAGAGAGAGAGAGAGAGAGAGAGAGAGAGAGAGAGAGAGAGAAATGTCAAAGATGAGAATCATTGATCAGCTGCCCCCTACATGCCCCCAACTGGGGATCGAGCCTGAAACCCAGGTATATGCCCTTGACTGGAATCGAACCCAGGACCCTTCAGTCTGCAGGCTAATGCTCTATCCACTGAGCCAAACCAGCTAGGGCTAGATTTAACTCTTGATAGATATATATTTATTGTCATTTTATTGTTCACATTTTTTATTATTCCTTCTCCTCCTTCTCCTTCTCCTTCTCCTTCTCCTTCTCCTCCTCCTCCTCCTCCTCCTCATTCTCCTCCTCCTCCTCCCTCCTCCTCCTCCTCCTCCTCCTCCTCCTCCTCCTCCTCCTCCTCCTCCTCCTCCTTCTTCTTCTTCTTCTTCTTCTTCTTCTTCTTCTTCTTCTTCTTCTTCTTCTTCTTCTTCTTCTTCTCTTTCTTCTTGAATACCCTTCAGTATTACATGTAATACTGGTTTGGTGGTGATGAACTCCTGGATTAGCTTTTTCTTGTCTGAGAAGCTCTTTATCTGACCTTCAATTTTAAATGATAGCTTTTCTGGATAGAGTAATCTTGGTTATAGGTCCTTGCTATTCATCACTTTGAATATTTCTTGCCAGCAAAGTTTCTGTTGAGAAATCAGCTGACAGTGGTATGGGCATTCCTCTCTCCCTTGCTTCACAGTTTGGCCTCATCTGGGTGCTTCCAAGCCCAATGCAAATAGCAGCCATCTGAAGATTGCTCAGTAGCTCCTGCTGGATGGCCCCAGGCAGTGGCTGACTTTGCACCTACTGGGAGCCCCCAGAGCCAGTGCACCTGGGGGGAAGCTTCTCACTATACCAGATTACAGCTCTACACATCCACAAGTGACACAGTCAAGGGGCAGACTCAGTGAGCACCAAATCCCCTCTGAAGCAAGTCCAACTCCATAGGGGTGTCTCCTGTACAACAGCTCTTCCACTACAGTCAAAACTGGTCCTCACAGACAATTGGCTTGGAGGTCAACTCCTCCCAATGACACCAAGAGCAATCAAGGCTCACCTAATAAGATTGTGCACACAGACTAACCAGGGGTGCACCTAGAGAATGCAGTTAAGGTGACTGATGAGGCTGGGCTCTACAGGACACCTAATACATAAGGCCACTCTACCAATTCCAGGAGACATAGCAGCTCTACCTAATATATAGAAACAAACACAGGGAAACAGCCAAAATGCAGATACAAAGAAACATGTCACAAATGAAAGAGTGGAAGAAATCTCCAAAAGGAGAAATAAATGAAATGGAAGCAAGCAAACTACTGGATATAGAGTTCAAAACAATGGTTATAAGATTGTCCAAGGTTCTTAATGAGAGCTTCAAGGGACTTAGTGAAACTTTGAAAGGATCTTAGTAAGAATTTTAGACATGAAAAAGAACCAGTCAGAAATTAAGCATACATTAACTGAAATAAATAATAATTTACAGGGGTTCAACAGTAGAGTAGAGGATTCTGAGAATCACATCGACAATTTGGAAGATGAGGAAGCAAAAAACACCCAATTGGAAGAGCAAAAAGCAAAAAAAGAATCCAAAAATCTGCATATGTAATGAGCCTCTGGGACAACCTCAAGCATACCAACATTCACATTATGGGGTTTCCAGAAGAAGAAGAGAGAGCAAGGTCTTTAAAACCAATCTGGAGAAATAATTACAGAAAAATTCCCCTACCTGGTGAAAGAAATAGACTTATAAGTCCAGGAAACACAGAGAGTCATGTTTTCTTTCAGTGCTTATAAAAAAAAATAAACAAAAAACAATAATATTAAATCTTAGGAGTCTTTTGAATGTACTGTTTGCCTCACCCACAGGCAACATAACCTATTAATTGGTTGGCAGTTAATTATTACAAGGTAGTATTTTTTAATACAAATGTTTGTGTATATATCAAGGACTTTCTTTCAACAAATGTTGAACACTATAGCTCTCTGGTATATGATACAAATATAGAACAATTTTAAGACACTGATGAAACTTGGTAACATGAAACTATCCAGCGGCAAATGTTTGTGAAGTGGCCCTGAATCTGGTGAAAGCATGGTATAGTGGAGGACAGTTAGTGAGAACAGCATGAGCTGAAGCTGAAGAGGTAAGCAGGATCAAGATTTTGCAGGGCTTCTAAAATTATGTTGAGGTATTTAAATTTTAAATAATAAAAACCCATTTTTTTTTATTGGATTGTTTATCTTCCTTTTGTTAAGTTGTATGAGTTCCCTATAAATTTTGGAGATTAGGCCCTTATCAGATATGACATTGGCAAATATGTTTTCCCACACAGTGGGTTTTCTCGTTGTTTTGTTGATGGTTTCTTTTGCTGTGCAGAAGCTTTTTATTTTGATGTAGTCCCATTTGTTCATTTTCTCTTTAGTTTCAAGTGCCCTAGGAGCTGTATCAGTGAAGAAATTGCTTCGGCATATGTCTGAGATTTTGTTGCCTTTGGATTCTTCTAGAATTTTTATGGTTTCCTGTCGTACATTTAAGTCCTTTATCCATTTTGAGTTTATTTTTGTGTATGGTGTAAGTTGGTGGTCTAGTTTCATTTTCTTGCATATATCTGTCCAATTTTCCCAACACCATTTATTGAAGAGACTATCTTGGCTCCATTGTATGTTCTTGCCTCCTTTATCAAATATTAATTGAGCATATTGGTTCGGGCCGATTTCTGGGTTCTCTATTCTATTCCATTGATCTATATGCCTATTCTTGTGCCAGTACCAGGCAGTTTTGAGAACAGTGGCTTTGTAATACATCTTGATATCTGGTATTGAGATCCCACCTACTTTGGTCCTTTTCAGGATTGCTGCAGCTATTCGGGGTCTTTTTTTATTCCAGATGAATTTTTGGAGAGTTCGTTCTAGATCTCTGAAGTATGCCGTTGGTATTTTAATGGGAAGTGCGTTGAATTTATAGATTGCTTTGGGTAGTATGGACATTTTAATGATGTTGATTCTACCAATCCATGAACACGGTATGTTCTTCCATCTGTTTATGTCTTCCTCTATATCTTTTTTCAACGTCCTGTAGTTTTCTGAGTACAGGTCTTTTACCTCTTTAGTTAAGTTTATTCCTAGGTAGCTTAATTTTTTTGGTGCGATGGTAAACGGGATTGTTTTTATAATCTCTCTTTCTGAAAGTTCACTATTGGTGTATAGAAATGCCTCGGATTTCTTGGGGTTAATTTTGTATCCTGCTACATTGCCAAATTCATGTATTAAGTCCAGTAGCTTTTTGATGGAAGATAAACAATCCAATCAAAAAATGGGCAAAGGACCTAAATAGACACCTTTCAAAAGAGGACATTCAGAAAGCCAAGAGACATATGAAAACATGCTCAAAGTCACTAATCATCCGAGAGATGCAAATCAAAACAACAATGAGGTACCATCTCACACCTGTCAGACTGGCTATCATCAACAAATCAACAAACGACAAGTGCTGGAGAGGATGTGGAGAAAAAGGAACACTTGTGCACTGCTGGTGGGAATGCAGACTGGTGCAGCCACTATGGAAGACAGTATGGAGTTTCCTTAAAAAACTGAAAATGGAACTCCCATTTGACCCTGTGATCCCACTTCTAGGAATATATCCCAAGAAACCAGAAACACCAATCAGAAAGGATATATGCACCCCTATGTTCATAGCAGCACAATTCACCATAGCTAAGATCTGGAAACAGCCTAAGTGCCCATCAGTAGATGAATGGATCAGAAAACTGTGGTACATCTACACGATGGAATACTATGCTGCTCTAAAAAGGAAGGAACTCTTACCATTTGCAACGTCATGGATGGAACTGGAGAGCATTATGCTAAGTGAAATAAGCCAGTCAATGAAGGAAAAATACCACATGATCTCACTCATTCATGGATAATAGAGACCATTATAAACTTTTGAACAATAATAGATACAGAGGCAGAGTTGCCTCAAACAGATTGTCAAACTACAGCAGGAAGGCCGGGGAGGGTTGGGGGGCAGGAGGTAGGGGGGTAAGAGATCAACTAAAGGACTTGTATGCATGCATATAAGCATAACCAGTGGACATAAGACATTGGGGGATAGGGGAGGCTAGGGGACTGTCTAGGGCGGGGGGATAAAATGGACACATTTGTAATACCCTTTGTAATACTTTAAGCAATAAAAAAATTTAAAAAAAAAACAACAAAAAAAACAACAACAAAAAAAAATAATAAAAACCATCAATGAATTATAAGTAAAGATTGGCATTATCCAAATATGACACCTCTGACTGCCCTGCAGAGAATAGTTTGAAAAGTGGTAAGAATCAAAACAAAGAGACTAGTTTGAAAGATGTCCTAGTTCAAGCAAAGAGAGGTGATAATATAAAGCAAATTGGTATAGAAGATACAGATAAAATTTACAGATGAATTAGGTTTAGTGGGTAAATTAGAAGAATTAAACAAATACTAAATATTGATTTATGATTTCAGCAAATGGGAAAATGTGTTAGTTATTATGATGAGAAATACCTGAATGAGGGCATGGATTTTTGAGATATTAATATGCTCTTTTTGAACAAGTTAATATTGAGATATTAATATGACATCCAAATAGAAATAACAAAGGTAATTTAATGTGCACTTTATTTTTTTACTATATATGCATTTATGTATTATTTATTTTTATTGAATTTATTGGGGTGACAAAATTATATAGGTTTCAGGTATACAATTCAACAATATATTATCTATACTCTGTACTTTCTAGAGCAGCAATTTTCAACTGGTGTGCTGCAAGAATTTTTAAAACATGCACTACCTGACTATTCAGTCAGGGGTATTGAACTCTTTTCCCTTATCCTATATAATAAAAGTCTAATATGCCAATTGTCCCCTCAGTTAGAGTTCAGCTGGGAGTTTGACCACTCGTCCAGTCACTATGATGCTCACTGACCACCAGGGGGCAGATGCTCCAACCTATAGTATAGCTTGCTGTGGGCCCTGATGGACTGGACTGGAAAGTGAGGTGTGAGGTGAGGACCATCGGGAAGCTACCAGGATTTGGCCCCAGGCAGAGGCAGGTGGTGGTGGTGGTGGGGAGCCAGGAGGGACCAGATGGCACAGGAGGCTGCTATGTGTGATCTCAGAGCCATGGACTGTGCAGCCCTCCACAGCCTGTGGCATTCTCAGTGCACAATTTATAATCTTCAGAGCTGCTTTTTTTTTATTTGTTAAGTTTCACTAACTACGCTAGGAGAGTGGGTAGCACCATTACTGGGGTGGAGCCAGGCGGCCTGCCTGAGGCCAATGGTCGGCAGCCTTGGGTTCCTGGGGATGCTGCAGAGAGTGGGGAGGGGCTGAGTCAGAGGAACTGAGTCCAAAACTCGAAAGGAAGCTGGAGGCAGCGAGGGGCGGAGGGTGACAGCTGCACAGGGGCCTAGAATAGCTGCTGGGTGGGGTCAGCCGAGGAGCCTGATGCCTCTCCCAGGGGACAGGCTCCATATTCCTCCCCCCTCCTCCCCATGACCCATCATCCTAGCTCTCCTCCAAGGCCCTGCGTGGGCTCACCCCGCACAACCCCACCCCGCCCTGCACAGCCTTTGGGGAGCTCTACCACAGGAGGACAAAGAGGGAAGCTGTAGACAGGAGGTCACAGGAGGAGGGGGCAGAGCAGGGTCCACCAATTTAGATGTAAGGGACGGAGGGAGAAACCACACAGGACTGAGGACAGAGATGAGTGGGGAAGGAGGGCCGTGCAGAAGCATCGCCCTTGGTTTACATAGAAATCCTGGCCCCATTTTACAGACCCCAGCATAGTGTGTGTGTGTGCGGAGGGGGAAAAAGGGGGGGGGGGCAAGACAAAAAGGGTGTGAGGGGACTGGATAGTTATAGAGCAGTGATGTTTGATTTATGGCTTATTTATTTTTATTAATGTATTTTTATTGATTTCAGAGAGGAAGGTAAAGGGAGAGAGAGATAGAAACATCAGTGAAGAGAGAGAATTGATCTGCTACCTCCTGCATTCCCCCTACTGGGGATTGAGCCCACAACCCAGGAATGTGCCCTTTACCAGAAATGAACCCAGGGTCCTTCAGTCCTCAGGCGATGGCTCTGAGCCAAACCATCTAGGGCGACCCATGGCCTGTTTAAAACCGCTGCAGTAAGCTGAGCAGGGGTCTTACAACCATGCGATGGTGTTACCTGATAATGAGGGTGTCTCTCCTTATGTTGGAATAATCGGAACTGCAGCAAAGTAAAGACACATCCATGGAGCCTGCAAAGGGTTTCCATGCACACAATGCAATTTACTTTGTGTGTCAGCTGAAGAGGGTGAACAGAACCTTGGAAGGACATGAGGTCTCCAAGGCCAGGGACTGGAGGGATAGTGCCAGCTGAGCATTCTGCGCCTTGAGTTATAATCTTCTCTCTATATAAAAGCCTAATATGCTAAGTGTCCGACCAAGTGGTCAACTGACAGGTTGCTATGATGTACACTGACCAACAGGGGGCAGGTGCTCCGACTGGTAGGTTAGCATGCTGCTGGGGTTTGGCCAATGGGGACTGGGCAAGAGGGGGCTGTACATACCCTGGAGCCCTCCCGTGGTCCTTCCTGCAGTCCCTCACTGGGCACTGGTCCCAATCCAGACTGGGCGAGATCACCCTGATCGGCCCCGATCACCAGCCAGGTGTAGGTACTTCACCCGTGCATGAATTTCATGCACCAGGCATCTAGTATTACCAAATTAAAAAAAAAAATGACAATAGGCAACACAACAATAGCCATTCAATGTAAATGAATCAATAGTATACCTTTTTTGTCAGCAGACATTTAGTAATTAGTTTATGTGTTCCATGAGATGAAACATGTTGAAAATCGCTATTCTTGATGAATCAGGCTACAATGGACTTGAACTTCTTAGTATATGAATAACTGTAATGTCATGAGAATAATGGAGATACTTGAGAGAGAGTGTGTAGAGAAAAATGAGAATAAGTACTCATGCAGTATAATAAAGAAAGGGTATACTGTATCACAGGACTCAGAAAAAGGAGAATGTTTCAATATGTGTTATGGAAAAGATGCTTAAACATAATGCTTACATGAATAAACTGAATTTTACAGCCTATGAGGAGGCTTTACATGTTTTTAAATATGTCATGCAATCATCATGATTTCCTAAGACCAGTCTAGCAGTGCCAGCTGCAATGGCCTGAAGGAAAGGCAGTTAGGGTCAAATAAACAGGCTAAGACCAAGATGCACATTCGATGAAAAGAACACATTAAAGGTATGGCAGTGTTAGATTACATCAGTGGTCGGCAAACTCATTAGTCAACAGAGCAATATCAACAGTACAATGATTGAAATTTCTTTTGAGAGTCAAAATTTTTTTTAATATATTTTATTGACTTTTTACAGAGAGGAAGGGAGAGGGATAGAGGGTTAGAAACATCGATGAGAGAGAGAAACATCGATCAGCTGCCTCCTGCACACTCCCCACTGGGCATGTGCCCGCAGCCAAGGTACATGCCCTTGGCTGGAATCGAACCCGGGACCCTTGAGTCCGCAGGCCGACGCTCTATCCACTGAGCCAAACCGGTTAGGGCAAGAGAGCCAAATTTTTTAAACTTAAACTATATAGGTAGGTACATTGTTATTAACTTAATTGGGGTACTCCTAAGGCTTAGGAAGAGCCACACTCAAGGGGCCAAAGAGCCGCATGTGGCTCGCGAGCCACAGTTTGCGGACCACTGGATTACATGATGCTGGTGCTAGTAGATATATTACTGGTAAGATATATGTAAGGCTACCATCTCAAGTATGTCGCAGTGAGGAAGAAAACAAATTTGGCTGCTATCAAATATTTATTAAAGAAACTGCTTACAAAAACACATACAATTATTAACCAATGTCACCTCAATAAATTTAATTTAAAAAACACATGGAAGCTGGATTTTTTAACAGATGGGTTGAGATGTGCCTAATGAACATCCAATGGAGCTATCCATAAAATGTTTAAAAATAAAGTTATATTTCCCAGAAGTGAAGTTTACAGAGGATTTCATGGCCAATAAATAGTATTTAAAAGCATGGGATAGATACTGTCACCTATGAAGAGTGAAGAAACTATAGTGCCACAAAGAAGCAAAGAAAGAAGTGAAAGATAGTATACATGTTCCACGTCCAGTTAACTAGGGAAGGGCAACATCTTTGCAGCATGGAGGAAAGGCTTGACAATAAAAGAGTCAACAGCTGCAAATGCAGCAAGCTTGGAAAAGACTGCAGAATTCAAGAATACCTTTTTACTTGCTAATAAAAAGAGATGGAGCATTTTGTAAACTTTTTTAAAATGTATTTGTCTTCCACACTTTTAGTTGAATTCCTTCCTTTCTTTTTAAATTGACTTTTATTTCAGTATTAAAAATTGAGATGGATTTTATCAAAGATGTTTTGGGTCAATCTTTGCCAAATTATATCTACCTGCACTTTGAGCATAAGCAGAATGCTATATAGCATTATTAAAACACTAGAGGCCCGATGCACAAAATTCATGCAAGGGGCTCGGCCCTCGCAGCTCCTGCTTCATCTGGAAGGTTGTTCGGCTATCTAGTCTAATTAGCATATTATGCTTTTATTATTATAGATTTGCCTGTTTGTTTTTTCTTTACCTTTTGCCCTACCTTCTTTCCATTTCTTCTTTCTTCCCTCCCTCCTTTTCTCCCTTCTATTTTTATCCATAAGATAGCTACAATAAGTTGAATTAATGATCATATTCCCTAAGTGGTAAGATTACTCTTATAAATCAGCACTGGCTATACATATGCTAATGTGCGGTCCACTTTTTGTGATAAAAGGGAGAAGGGTTAGGTCAATTTAAATTTTTTGTCTATGCGGTTTCCAACATTTGATAAACTTTCCAAATTTGCTCATATAATCTTAATATACTGTCTTTGCGTTTCAGCTTCTCCTCAGCTGGGAATTGATAGCAGATTAGTTAATGGGATTTTTCAGTGGAGCCTTTACACTTATTCCTAAAATACACCTTCTTTATGTGTTTTATTTTAATTGTTTTAAATTAATTTCAGAAAGAGAGAGAGTAACATCTATGAGAGAGAAATATCAATAGGCTGTCTCCTGCACTTGCCCCTCACCCCCAGTTGGGGATCTTGCCAGCAATCAGGGTATGTGCCCTAAAGGGAAATAGAATCAGTGACCTCTTGGTTCATGGAACAGCATTCAACTAACTGAGCCACATCAGCCAGGGCTATGTGTTTGTTTTTATAAGGAAGTCTTAGAAAAATATAATTTTACATTTCTCAAAATTTTAAATGTATAGAAAGTATATTTTACCAGTTTCAAGAATTGATACTGATTTCATCATTTTATATTATAGCCACCTAAGTTTGAGCTAGCACTGCAGTTTATATATTTAATCATGTTTCTTTTTTGAAGATGAAGACTCTTTACCTCCATAAAAAAATTTATACTTTTTACTTATAAAAGTAGTATAGTTTTTATACAAAACTGGTAGTATTCTGGATTTCAAATTTTTATGCATTAATGATGTTATTCATTTGACTTCTTTAACAGAGACAAAAATAGCAGGTTTATAGCAATATATTTTTAAAAACCAAATATACAGTAGAGTTGGTTAAAGATGACTTCATAAAATGTAAAACATTTGCTCATTTTCAGACACTTAAAAAATAAAGAAACAAACTTCATATTGGGAGAAAATATTTGACAAAGCCATTGTAATATATTCTATATATATAAAAGGCTAATATGCAAAGTGTCCCCACAGGAGTTTGACTGGGAGACAGGGAGTTCTATCATGCGCTATGATGTGCGCTAACCATGAGGGGGTGGCATGGAACAAAGGAAGGCCCTGGCCAGCAGCCAGAAGGAAAGCCCTGGCCTGCAGACAGAAGGCCCCAATTTGTCCTGATCACCTGCCAGGCCTAAGGACCCTACCCATGCAAGAATTTCATGCACTGGGCACCTGTATCCATCCATTTATATGTCTTTCTATATCTATCTATGACATATGTCACATATATCTCTATATGTGACAAAGGACTGCCCTTTATCTAAAGAACATCTACAATTCAATGAGAACAAAAAGGAACAATTTAAAAATTGACAAAAGATTTAAAGAGACATTTATGGAATGAATAAATAAAACCTCCAACAAACACATAAAAATGCTCAGCATTGTTAATTTTTAGAGAAGTACAAATTAAAACGGTAACAATACACCCAGAAGAATGGCTAAAATACAGCTAAAAAATTGACAAGACCAAAGCTGGCAAAGATGTGGAGAAACTGAAGCCCTCATATATTGCTATAAAAATGTAAAATGATGCAACCACTTTGGCAAACTTGTTGATAGTTTGTTAAAAAATAAACACACACTTACAATGTGACCCAGGAAATTCTCCTAGCTATCTGCCAAACAGAAATGAATCATATAACCATACAAAGAACGTGCTCTCAAATGTCCATAGAAGCATAATCTCTAAATAGAAAAAATTCTAGAGTCCATCTACTGGTGTACAGATATTTATATTCATACAATGGAAGTTGGAAAGTAAAGAATAAAAAGGAATAAACCATTTATACACAGAACAATGTGGATAAATCTCAGAAATATCATGTTAGATAAAATAGAGTAGTTCTTGTCAGAGCTTAGGGGTGAGAGAGGGAATTGACTACAAAGAAACATGAGAGAACTGCTTGGAGTGAGGGGGTATTCTAAAATCTGATTTTGATGGTGGCTCTATAGAAGTGTGTATTTACCAAAGCTGCTCAAACCGTACAATTAAGAAGGGTAATTTCCTTACCATAAGTTGTATTTCTATAAGTTATGAAAAATAAAATGATGAGTAGGGCCAGGGAGATGAGCAACATAGCTTCTCCAGTTCATCTTTAATGGCACAGGGACCTGCTCTATACAGCTGCGCTACTCTCCTGTGCTTGCCTAAAAGCTGGCTAACAACTCCCAATTCCCACATCTTAGCCTGTAAAACAGGAGGAAAGTAAAAGTGGAGAGAGTGGCCTTTTTAAAGAACATGACTGTTCATCTTACACTGCCCTACTTGGATATGTGTTTATGTGTTTGGTTATACATTTCTGGAAGAAAACTGAAATATGGTCTCTGGCTGATTTTATTGCTAAATTAGAAAGAAGAAAATTGATATTGATAGACAATAGATTCTATAAGATGGATATGTATCTATATTAATATATTTATCTCTACCTAAACTTGAAGCTTTATGTACATATTTATCTATTATAATTTTGAAACAACTTTATTAACTACATTAATTTTTTCAGATAAGACTAGGTCTTTAAGATATGAAATCTGGCCTAATTGCCATGGAATACTTTGCAAATATGCATATGTTCATATGTAAGTGAAACTACATGTTAATGAAATACTAGGTAGTTTTTATTTTTTGATGTTACCATATTTACTATACTTACTATAACATTGATATTTGAGGTTCCAAGTTGTATTCTGACTTTTTGCCATAGGATATGAATCAATTAATAATGATTTTATAATATAGCAGGCAAAAACTGCTAAAGTAGATAATCTGTGAAAACTTGATTTTTAAATTATTTTTATAGTAAAGACATAATGGTCTATATTTGCCATAAATTGTTGTAGCAAGATGTTGTAAAATAATTTCTTATTTAATATTTTTCAGTTTTTGCTCCAATACCAGATTGAAGAAATACATATAATTACTAGTTTATGAGATATCAAATATGTTTTCTTTAGAGAATAAAAAAAATAAAACATGCAATTCCTAAAAGAATTTAAATGAGTGCATTTTCTTTTTGACCCCATAATAAGAATTTTATTAATGCATGGCACTTGGAAAGTAAGATGGATTCAAAGTGTTAAGAGTAATAAAATGTCTTAACCAAAGTAAAGATTTCCCATTGAATTCTTCAGTTTCTTCTTGCAGTTGACACAGTGTTTTCCAGTTATACTTGCAGTTCTTCCATATACCATACTGATTCACATGCTTGCCTTTAGATGATAGTTCCTCTGCGTAAAAGGCCCTCCAATGTTTTCTACTTGGCAAATATCTTAAAACTTTCAATATCTAGCATTGGATAGTCTTCTTCCATCTCTTGGATTGAACTGAGTTCTTTGTTTATCTTTCCTGTCCAATACATCTTTAGCAAGACTCCTGTTACATGTTGTAATCTTTATATATTTACATATACGAATATCGTAAATTCATTGAGATCAGAGCTATATTTCTATTCATATTGACTTTCCTGGGAACAAGCATAATGTTTAAAACAGTCTCTGATGCAATAAATGTCTATTAATAAATGAAAAAGAAATTCAACTGGAAAAAATAAAATATGACTGAGCATTTACAGAAGTATAGTGGACAGTGCTGATAACTGTGCAGGATCAGATTTTGCAAAGAACTTCCCCGGAACAAAGCCAATTGGCTACAGGCAGTGGATATGGATGTTCAATATTATTTTTCTTAAAGTAAATGGCACATTTCTACCTTTCAAATAAGTTGTGCAATTACTGGAACCAGATAGAATTATACTGCTTGCAGTTGTATGTGCCCAGTTTCCCAGAATACCGAATATACCTCCAGGGATTTATTAACAACTTTCTATAGTCAGACTATTTTAATGTACGAATGCCTTGGACACTGAATCCTCAAGGTATGAAAAGAAGGTTTTTTTCCCCCAGAAGTTTTTGCATAGCACTTTTATAATTGTGATAAGAATCAAAATTTAACTCATGCAAAATTTAACTCATAAATGTTCATTGGACTCTTTTCCTTTGAAGACTATGACATTGTCTGATTTGCCTTCTAATCTTTATCTTGGTATATTAAGATAGTAAATTGTGGGTGGAGTTGTGCTAGGGGAAATTGCCGAGTTATAGACGTGGAAATAAAAAGGGGTTTTATGTTTTTATTTGTTTGTTTGTTTTTTAAATATATTTCTATTGATTTCAGAGAGGAAGAGAGAAGGAGGGAGAAATAGAAACATTAATGATGAGAGAGAACCATTGATTGGCTGCCTCCTGCACACACCCCATCAAGGATCAAGCCCTAGGCATGTTCATCTACAGGAAATCGAACCGTGATCTCCTGGTTCATAGGTCGACACTCAACCCCTGAGCCACACCAGTCAGGAAGGGATTTTATGTTTGTATGGGAAGAATATAACTGGCAGGAAAGAGAAAACTAGGACAGAAAGTAGAGACAGGAAAACAAATAGAGGGTGAACATAGAATGAAAATGGACTTGAGTCTTTATGAGGAGAATTATTAAGAGACTTTAGATCATCTGCATGCTTTGGGGGAAAATTCGTAAATGCAGCAATGGGAAAGATTATTTTAAAATATTACTGAACACAATGAATGTGTTCCTTTTAGCAGCATTTGAGAAAATACATTTCAGCAATGTCAATTTTGTGATTGTTATAAATATTAAAGAATACAGTCATCCCCAAAACTCAATAGCTTAAGAGAAAATTTTATAAACTATATCTTCATTGACTTTCCTCCCTTCCTACATTCCTTCTTTCCTTTTACTCATTTTTCTTTATTAAATGAGTGGATACATAAGCATTATTATAGCAGCAACTGCAATATAATAATAATCATTCAATAAATGTTATACATTATTATATGTTCAAAATATAATGTAAGATATATTTCATATCCTAATTAAAACAGAATAAAGAAAATATAATAATATAACCCTTAAACATCTTTGGTGATGATGGCAAATATCATGCCAAATCTTAAAATAAACTTAAATATATCACTTCTATAAATAATTTACTTTTTTAATCCATAAAGTTGATAAAGTTAAAAATCCGAGTGCTTAGAGGTACAATGTGTGTGTTATTTACAGTAATAACATTTTCTTTAACTTTATCAAACAATTTAAAAGAAATAGGTTATGAGTTAAAAATGGACAATCTTTGTGAGAAATTAAATAAAAATTTTCAAACTAAGATTTCTGAATAGCTAATATTAGCCATAATAACATGAGTAGCTCTTGTCTTTCCCATCTGTTCTCTTTTTTACCTTAATTTGATTTGTCCTTTTAGGACCAACCTAAGTGAAACACTTTTATGAAATCTCTTTCTGTAAAGATTTCTCTCTCCAGAAAGCTCATAGCATTTATAGACTTAATTTGACTCTGATAATTAAATATTTCCTGCTTTGATTTTTTATAGATGTGTGTTCTTATATATCTTGTCAAAAAACATAACTTTTTTCATTGAAGCATTATTTTTCTTCTTACACACAGCAAATAACCAAGTGCCTAGCATATGGTAGGCATTTACTGAAACGATATAGACCTATTTAAAACTTACTTATTTTGTAACTTCCAAAAATGTCTGGTCACTTTTACTTCTCCAATCTTTCAAAACAGTCTCTTCATCTTCATTGCTATTGCCATTGTGTTGTTTTTATGCCATCCTTTCTCACAAAAACTATTTCTAGATGTCTAATTGACTATCTTCTTCCAGTCTGTCATTCAGTCTATAGTCAGATATAGCATCTCAAAGTGTAAATCTCATACTTATCCTCTCCTAGATTAGTAAAGGATGCCACTGTTAAAAAGAAGATTTGAAAACATAGTAATCCAGATAAGATCTCATATCTCTCTCAAGTAATAGGATAGGCCTTTATATTCACAGAATAATCTAGACAAATAGGCTACCACTTCATTCACACCACCATGTATGTGTTTCTGACATCAGAAAAGGAGAAAAGATAATGGACAGTATGCAGTTCCTTTATAGACATAACCTATAATTTGCATGCATATTTTCTTTTTACCTCCCATTGGCGAGGCCACATTCAAATGCAGTCTCTAGATCAGTAGTTCCCACCCTTTACTTGGCCATGCCTACTCAAGAATCTCTAAATCCCGATGTCCCTCCCTCCCCCCCGCGCCGCCCGTGACATGTAATTCTTATTATTTAAATAGTGAATTACTTTTCACATGGAGGAAGCCTAAAAGGCTGTTAACTTAGTTTAAACAAACTCCCCAAGAACATGGCATTCATGAAAGAGAAAAATAAAAGAATGAAAGGACATTTGAAGTACTGACGAAGAAATCACTAAGAAATTCTTAAAAAAATAATAATACAAAGTGACATAAAAATAGCAAATAAAGTTTTAAAACATATAATAAAAAACTGAAATGCATAAATATGTCACAATATATATTTATATACTGTATATGAGGACCCTAGAAACATAAGAAATGCAAAAAATTCACCGTTAATAACTCATTTTCAAATTGACCCCCTTAAAAATCAATTTACCCCGCTGAGGGGTATTTGCCCCACATTGGAAACCACTACTTTAGATGATGAGCATTCTATTTAAAAAGAAAAGTTTTCCACAAATAACCCTTATTTACACAAAAGTATCTTCTTCTCCCACATAAAACATATCCACACACGCGCGCTCGCGCGCACACACACACACACACACACACACCCCATAAGAAGACACTTAAACACTGCACCCAGCTTTTCCATCCAGCTTAAGGACAGTCAGGATCTCTGGGTGAAGAATAGTTCCTTCCATCAAATCCAGATGTGGCTCCTTATATTATAGCAACCTATCTTTAACACAAGGGTTTATTTGTTTTCCGTCCTGCTCAATTTACAAGGGTGGAGTATGAGCAGAGTAATTGCATTAATTCTTCATTCAGAAAACTGGAAGAATGAGGAACACATAACATTTGCTCTTCTATAGTAGTTATCAAATTCTGCTTGGTAAAAATTCTGAAGCATTACTCCTTGGCAGCTACTAAGGCCATCTGCTGCCTCAGTTGCTGCTGCTTGTTCATTATTATCTGTGAACACTTCTGCAGTTGGCATTGGAGAGCACGCCATACTAAGGCCTGCCCAGCTTCGTGCTGGTACATATTTGGTATTGCCAATGTTTCTTTGCAGTTTGAAAAACATAGATTTTTACAGGCCAGGATTGTGGTTTCTTTGGCAACACACTTCAGCTCTGTAGGCTTCCAAATATAGTTTCCAGTTGGTTCTATGTACAAGTGCCTATAGCTATATGCTTCCACCACACAGGCTTCCCAGGCCTACATCTCAGTGTCCCAAATATCCTCCTCTTCTCCAGGCTATTTGTGATTACCAGGACACCATTCGAAACAAGATGTTTTGTGAAACTAGAACAACCTGAATCTAATAATTGCTACTGGACTAATTCCCACTGGGTAGCAAAAGACATGTAAATAGAAGCTCTGAAACAGGCTTGAGGTCACAATTATAAATTCTACTGTTTCAGGTGAAGAAGTAGTTCGTTGCACCAACACTGCAAAATCTCAAGTAATTGAATCCCAAGTCACTTTATAGTACAGGCCTTGGGCAGAAATAATCTTCCATAGAAGAGCTATATCCCTTGCAATTTCTGCTTTGAATGCTCTAATTCTTTCATGAGTTCATATTTCTGATCATATCCTGCTAAGAGCTAAAAGATGAAAAAAAATCACCACAGATATTTTCACATTTTCTAACCATTTCTAGAGATACAGATTATGTAGAAATGCGATCTGCTTTCCAAATTGTGATAGGAGATTGTTTTAACAATGTGTTCCAAAGCTAACCAGGATCAAAAGCTTTCCAGCCTGTGGTGTCTCTAGCTTTGCTGTCCAGTTGTGATTCCTAAGCTAATGTCATATACTTTAGGATTTTATTATAAAACCACCTTACTGACAGGAACATTTTTTTATGTTCACAGGATGTAATTTTTTTACAACTTTAGACTTCCAAATACAATGGTTTAAAGAAAATAGATGTTAATATCTTTCTCAGCATAAAAGTTCAGGGGTTGGTGAATGCTGCCGAAAGAGTTAGGCTGCTCTTCCCCAAAATTTCCAGGGATGCAGAATTCCTTCTATCTCCTTCTATCTGCTTTCCATGCAGGTGTAGCTCTCATTTACATGACTGTACCTGGTTGACCATGACCAGAATAGCATCCAGGTCCTCAGGAAGAGAGAAAGTGAGTGGAGGTAAGCACCTGCTTTTTAAGGCCATGACTTGGAACTTGCACATGTCACATTTTTCTCATATCAAGTTGTCAAGAATTTTAGTTCATAGGTATATCTGTGTGAAGGGAGGCAAAGAAATAGTCTTCTAGGTTTACTGTTACTAGTCCATATCAGAGGGGAGGGGTCATTCTATTAATAAAGGAAGGGAAAATAGATGTTTGAAAAATAATTAGACTATAAACTCAAAACCTAGTCCTTTCCATTCCATGAGTTCCTGATAGGATAAAAGGATAAAATGCACATGACTTAGCATTATGTACTGTCTGTATGGTCTCATTGTCTAGCCTGTAACACGTAGACCTATGCTGTGGATTACCATACTAGACTGTCCCCAAACATGTATACATGCTCAGCAGCTGATTGATGCTTCTTTTTTTTTCAGATTTAACCCAGTGGACTTAATAATTATTCAAAGTGTATATACATTTTTGGGGGAGTCTCTATATGTCTAAGCATTTTAACCATGGCAAATTACATAGAAATGAAACTTTTAAATATAAGCTTGTCAAGTCATTAGAATTAGTGTGAAAGCATTATATTTTTTAAAATAAAATTAATAGAGGAAAATACAAGATTTCTTTTTTTATGTTTAAAATTCATTCAACATATGATTTCAAACTTGAATCAGATTTAAATCTTTCCAGAATTCATAGGGATTCTTATATCAGAAGTATAATATTTGATTAAAGGGACATTTCATTAATGAGTTCAATAAGAGAAGCCTTTAAGCTTTACAAATTAACAAGTACATCACAGAAAGCAACCTTTTGGCAAATTTAACTTTTATTCTTTGTTAAAATGTTGTGTTTTCAAGGTATGGAGTACTTGAACTCTAATTACTTGCATAGATTATTATGCTACGGTTTTGTTTTTTGTTTTTTTAAGAAAACATTTTATCCGTAATTATGTCTTACTTTTGAATAGAGAATGAAAAAAGAGAAGGATAATTTGGGTGTAATTTTTATATTTTTACATTAGTATGTGTATATCTTTTAAAAACAAATATATGTTGAAAACCTTATCATAGAACACATCATTACCCTGGCTCTCCATTCCCCTGTTACATATACAAGCAAAAAAAGAAAGGTATTTTGTGCTAAGAGTCTATTGCTTTCAATTATTTAGAGAGAGGAGCTGGCTTCTATTTTCCTATTTATCAATATTTTCAATGTGCAGATAAATATTCATAATATATTATATTATTTATTGATTTTTATTACTATCGCTTTACATTGTTGTGTATTATTTTTGTGACACCCCTCATATTCCTACTTATTGGTTTACCCACATGCTTTGGTCAAGTGCATTTTCTGATAGCTTCCCAAGAAAGGGAGAGCAGGAAATAAAATCTTGATAATTTATTTGTCTAAAATTATCCTTTGACTCTATTGTTTGGGTTATGATTTTTGTAATTTAAAGATTTTTAAGATAAAAATAATTTTACTTCAGACTTTTGAAGGCAGTGTCTCCCAATGTTTTTGTGAAATTTAATGCAATTCTTAAATATTTCACCATGACCTCATTTTTACCTTGCAAAATTCTAGATTTAACTACTTAATTCCATTGATCTGAAATTTCAAAATTATGTTAAATATGCATCTACTTTTACATTCATTGCATTTGGACTTGATAGAATATTTTCATCTGAAGTTGTATGCCCTTGAGTTCTAAAAAAGGTTATTAGAATATTTTATTGGAAATTTCCTGCCCACCATGTCCTTTGTAACTCTTACTAGTCAGATGTTGGAATTTTTTTCTTCAATATCCTAACTTTTCTTCTTTACTTCTCTTTTCCTTTTCTTTTTTCCCTTTGGGAGATTAACTCTAACTTCTGATCTCTTCAATTAATGGATTTTTATAAAGTTTCATCTTTTATAATTGTAATTGTCAATTAATGTTTCTTTTTAAATTAATTTATTTGTATTGATTAAGGTATTACATATGTGTCCTTATTTCCCCATTGCCCCCCAACTCCCCTCACTCAATTGCCGTTTCTTGTTTGTTTGTTTGTTTGTTTTCTTTGTTTCTTCTTATGGCAGTTTATTCCTCCTTTACAATGCAATATGTTATCTCTCTGACAGGTAATTAAATTTTCTTTGACAATTTTTTCCTACTGAATGACTCTTGTGGTTTCTTCTGCTTTCTGTTCTCTGTTTATTTTAGAGGTGTTTTTTTTTAAGTTCATATTTAAGTTTTAATATATACAAAGTAATTGAAATCTTGACCCAGTTTGTCAAGTGGTGAGAGCATTTGTACTGTATTTTTAAATTTTTATTGGAGCTCCACAATGTAGTTCCTATAAGCCATTCCGCTTCCCCAGAGAAGGATCTTCTACTCTGTTGTGACAAGGTTGGGGGAGTTATTGGAAAAGAAGGGGAATAAGGAGAGCAGGAAAGAATATCACTGCATTCTGGATACTTGTAAGGGCTGAGTGGCCATCCAATTAATCATGCTGACTTTCAGCTATTCTCTCTTGTTCCATCCTTTACCTCTGATCTTCTCTGAAACCTCTAAAGTTCAAGTTCTCAAACACATTGCCAGGGACTGGAGAAGTTGCTCCATCCAGTTTCTGAGATTTCTGAATTTCTGGAATGTGAAATAGTCTTTCTTATCTGTGTTATCCTCCTCTGCACACCTCATTCATTCACTTTGCTCTTCACATTGGTCAAAAGTACAAAAATCCTTTAGTTTTATCAATTATTGTTTCTGGGTTATTTTATCACTTTGAATGATTTTTGAGCCTAATATATGTTGTCAAAGAAGCAAGCACAGTTGAGTCATTTGTGAGAAATATGAAGTGATATTTATCTCCTGTTACATTATCTTCCATAACTAAAAACAAAACAAAACAAAAAAACACACAAAACAAAATATTCTTATTCAAGAGTCTTCCTGTCCCTCCAAGATAAGCAAATCAAAAGTCACCTCACGAGCATAATCATTCATTCTATGGCTACATTCTGACTAATGGGCTAGACATTATGCTACTAGTTGGGAATTCAAGTGTTAACAAGGTGCTTTGCCATCTGGTAAGGGGTACAGATAATTAAACAGGTAATACATTCTAGTGTGGACATAGAGCAGTGTTTTATGGGAGCTCATTAGAAAAACATCTAACAAGGATTACCACCTAGCACAGAAAAGTATGTCTTAGCAGACGTTTAAATGATGAGTAAGAGTTAGGTTAATTTCAGAGAGAAGGAATAACACAGCAGAAGTGTGGAAAGACCTGAGAGAAATAATGAAGTAGGTTTAATAAAGTAGAAAAAGTTTAGTGAGGTTTGTGGGGACTGAGACTCAGAGATGAGGTGGGGAAAGTAGTCTGAAAAGGTCAGTAGAGTTCTAACTCTCAGTGCCAAAACTAATGTGATGGCGTTTGAATAGTTATGGAAGAAAAAGAGGCATTCTCTGGGGTGAAGTAGATGATGTTTGGTGGAAGAAAGGGTTAATAAAGATAAGAGATGTTAAAGCATAATTGATATAATCTAGCCTACATTTATTGGAGGACTACAATAGAATTATGACCAATAATAGAAATAATTATATAGATGACTACCATCATTTTAACAATGCACAATTAAAAATGGTTACAATAAAAATTTATTTTTTCCCTTTTTACTTATCTTCATGTTTAAAATCAATCAATTTCTACCTTTGCAAATTGCCAGTAGCAATTAGGGAATAAGTTTGCCTGGATTTTGGTGAACCTATAGCTTAACCTATTACTTCTCTTGGGTTTGACTATTAGAAGAATAATCCTGAATGAATAGTGGTGGTGGGACCTCGAGAGCTTATTTTCTGGTGGGTACAATTTTCTAAATATACTTCTAGGAGATTATGCTTCATTGATCATAGACAGCAATTAATGAACTACATTACCAATAGTTGTGAAACTAAAAATCAGCAGATTTTATTTTACCATACAAAATGTCACCCCATTCTTCAAAATATTAGACACAATATCAAATTTTTATGAAAATGACATTTCTCTTAGAAATAATATTTATAATAAAAATGCAAATATAGAAATATTTCTGATAAACAATAAACAATTAAATATTTTGCCACTTAAAACATCAGATAATCTTGATAAGAAAAATGTTAAGTTGACTATGGTATATAAGTTCAGTTCATGTTCATTATTATGTAATGGAACAAATTAACCCAGAATATTTAATTTTTATTAGAATCCTAATCTCAGTTTCAGAATCATTTCTTCCATAGGTCATCCTCATGATGAGAAATTATAAAGTAATAGACAAATTAGTAGGAAAAAAGACTTGCCTTATATACCATCCTCGTTATGCTCAGTAGAGAGGAATTTAATGCATATTTATGTTATCAAATCCCCAGAGAAAAAAATGAGACCAATGTTTGTCTACATGTCATATCAATCAGAGAATTGGCATCCCTCTAAATCAGTAACTATCCTGTTATCATGCAATCATCAAGCAGCAGAGCCAGAGTTAGGAGTCCAGTCTGACTACCTGCAGTACACATACTCTTTCCCTGCTGTACACATCACTCCCTGCTGCTCAAATTCTTTAAGATTATACCTCAATAATGTTTAAAATGGAAGAACAGTGTCAATTTTCTTTTAACTTTTTAATGAATTTTCTGAATGTTGTGTGCTTTATTTCAGTATTACTTGCATATTCACTAACCATTTATCCCTTCGTCCAAACTATTTGTTGTATAAATTAGTATCATACATTGCCTCTGCCTTAAGGAAACTTTCTGACTTGAAAAGTTAATTAACAATGTGAGACGAGAATAAAGTGCTATCATGAGAGTATATTATCAAAAGCTAATGACATTGTACGTATAGGCATGTTTTGGAGTTTCAAAAAGGAAAAGATAAATGTGCCTAATCAGGCACAAGAAAATAATTTTTTAAAAAGAGGAAGCTTTATGAAAGTAAATATTTCCCAATGTCTTCCAGGAATACTTTTGTAGAATTTGTCTGCTTAATGATCCTAATATATTTTACTTTATAGCATTGAGCTCTCTTTGGAGTTTAATTTATATTGCATGTGTCATGGGTTCTAACATTGCATGCTAGTATAATTAAAGGTTGTCATGAACTGAAGTCTCAACACTTAGTTTCAATGTAACTTGCAGTCCAATTCCACAAATTCACCACTATCTTCAGAACATGTATGCAAATTCACATGCTCCAATAAAACAATCCTCACATGAACAGACAGTGGAATAAAATAAAACAGAACCTGATAAGGGTACACATATACTAATCTGAAAAATGATGAAGCAAATATTGCATGTGAAAGTTTAACTTTGTCACCAACATTTGCATTCATTTTACACAAATATAACATCTTCATATACTCCTAATCTTTCCCACTTATTTTGCTAATCTATAAATTTCAAAGCTAATTCAGCATAAGGAATTAAATTTGTCAAATCATTTTTCTCACACACATATAAGAAAAACAAATATTACTGCAAATCAGATTATGATTAAGTAAGCCACAATAAGGATAAAAAACAAACTATTTTTTAGTAGCTAAGATGACCACTAGGTGAGAATTTTTATCTCTCCTTTTTGTTTGACAGATTTTTTTTTTTTCTGGCTAGTTTTCCTCATTTGAAACAACAGTATCTCAGAAGAGAAGTTCTAATCAGAAAACAATAATCAAATAAAGTGGCAGGCATAAATATGTAGGTTTTAAAACCTAAAAAAATAAAAGATGTATAAATTAGCCAAATAAGTGAATACCAATATAAAGTTTATCCAAATTTCTGGAGATAGACTTTAAATGTTTATCAGACAATGGCACTCATGAAGACACTTTGGTGGAGCAGGGTGTGAAGGGGGAAGCTGACGTGTATTGGGGGGATAGCTTCTTGTGAGGAGATATAAAAAAGGGACTGAGAAATTTTTGAGATTACAATGGAATGAAGTTGGTTACTCTTTCATGGAATCATAATGATTATAACATTCAGTTTGAATGTTTACTCCATGCTAGGTACAATACTCTAAACACCACCATGATTAGAAATTCTATAAATATTTTAGAAGGAAGGAACTGTGTTACAGAAGAAAGAAGTAACTTTATAGACTTAATCTACAGAGTAAATAATAGAACTGTTATTTGAAATTAGCATTGGTTTATCCCAAATCATGCACTTCTATTTCAATGCTATGATGTTTATTTATCAATGAAATGTCAGCCTGGGCATTCTTTCTATGTCAATAACAAGTCTTCATTCACTATCTATATATATATAATAGCCAAGCAACTTGAATGACCGGAATGACCAGAATGACCTGTGGCTATGATGTTCACTGCTGCTGGCCAATCAGCCAGATCAGGGGCGGGGCCAGATGGCCAACCTCTAACACGTCCCCACCAACTAGCCCGGCCTCCATTGGTCCCCATCGGGCAGGACCAACTGGACCTCAACTTTACACATACTCATGCACTGGGCCTCTAGTTATACATAAAAATACACA
This sequence comes from Myotis myotis, assembly GCF_014108235.1. NCBI lineage: Eukaryota > Metazoa > Chordata > Mammalia > Chiroptera > Vespertilionidae > Myotis > Myotis myotis. The sequence goes on from NW_023416335.1 coordinate 77,479,903, forward strand.
ATACTGATTTCCCATTTGGTTCAATTCAAGGAGTAAAAAGAAAAGAGAGGAAAAAAACTAAAGTGGGAACAGGAGAAGAGAAACAGGATGAAAAGGGAGAAGTGAGGATGAAAAAGTTAGAAAAAAGGAACAAAAATGAGATAAAGTAAAATAATGATAAAAAATAAAATGTAGAACACTAATAATAATGATTAAAATAAAATAATAAAAATCAAAATAAAATAAAGATTATTTTTCTCTTTTCTTTCTTAAGCAAAAGATAAAACATAAAGAAGTGAAGTAGTGCAGTGTCATTCGCTTTAGCTGTGTTTCAATATCCCAGTGGGGCTGGTTTAAGACCACTGCCTACTGTTCTGTCTCCTGCTTCTCAGTTTCCGGTTAGGTAGTCAGCACCGTGTTGAAGTTCCCAGTGATCCACTGCTCCTCTGCGTCTGTCTCCACAGCTTTGGTTTCAGGCAGGCGGGATCAAGCTGCCTGCTTTGTTTTTCTTCCTGCTTTCTGTTGTATTTACACAAACATCTATTTCTGACACGAGCTCTAGGAGGCGATGTGCTGGGGGTATTCAGAATACTATTTCCCTGCAGAATTAGAAGCTGGGTGTAGCTGCGCTGCTAGGAGGGGCCTGATCTTCCGGAGGAAAATGGCTGTTCAGAGTTGGAGGGACCGCACTGTCCCAGAGCGGGATTCCTGGTTGCCTCTCCCTCTGTTGTCACACAGCCTCTACCAAACCACCTCTGCCTGCACCACAGCCTCGGTGAGTGTTTGTAGCTGAAAGATCCTATGCACTGGGTTTAGCAAGTAAAAGCAAGGAGAATATAAAGACAGCAACCGCGCCGCTGCACGTCTCTCTCCCCCTGGCACTATGCGGCCAGTGCAGAACTTTAAGCTGCCTTTCTGAGCGCAGCCTCCCGTGGCTGTGGACTTATATCTAGATTCTCTGGCTGCCAGCAGCCCTGTGGACCGCCTTCCACAGTTGAGTGTTACCTGTGTCCCCATGGGATGCTACTTGGTGCAGGTTCTTTCCAACCTTCCAGTCCTGGTGGTGGCGCGTCTCTCTCTCCAGCCCAGATTTCCGATCCTACCATTCTCCAAGAGACCTCTATCCTTTCCAGCTGTGGATTGTCTCACCAGCTGTGTTTAATTGCCAATTCCGGGTAGTTGTTACTCGATTCAACTGTGTCTTCTATCTGTTCTTTGAGAAGGCGCAGGTCCCATTCGCCTATTTGGCTGCCATTTTGTCTCTCCCCCCCACCCCCCAGACAAACTTTGTAGGAGCCTGTGGCCTCGGAGGTTGGAGTCTTGGTATTTGTGGATTCACAGCTGAGGCAGCAGGTCCCTGACTGGTGTGGCTGTAGGTCCCACGTGGTGTTGGAGGGTCCCCCAGGTGGAGGTGAAGTTGGGCTCCCAGTCACAGCCGCTCTCCCCCTCAAAAGGGCATGGTCTCTGCGACAGAGCCGGCCGCCCTGGGAGAGAGTTCAGTGGTAGCAGAGGCTGCCTGGCCAGGAGCAGGGTCTGCCAGCCCCCAACACCCATACAGTCCTGCAGAATATAACTGCCCCTCTGTCACACACACACACACACACACACACACACACACACACACACACACACACACGCCCCACATGTCCACACACTCCCCTTTCCCTCTCTCACTCACTCATACTCTCGCCCTCACTGCCGCCCTATTGGCTGCCACCTTGAATTCCCTGAGCCATGTGATACTGAAGAACTCCACTGACATCAGAGGACGTACAGGATTGCTCAACATCAACCATAAGAATTTAAGAATTAATAACTGGGACTACTGAACAACTGGCGAAGATTATCTTCAAAACTGCCACAATAGCAAGGTGAATTTTCCTTTTAAAATGTTCCAAGAGCCTAGATTCTTTTTTTTTTTTTTTTAATATATTTTATTGATTTTTTACAGAGAGGAAGGGAGAGAGATAGAGAGCCAGAAACATCAATGAGAGAGAAACATCGATCAGCTGCCTCCTGCACATCCCCCACTGGGGATATGCCCGCAACCCAGGCACATGCCCCTGACCGGAATCAAACCTGGGACCCCTCAGTCCGCAGGCCGACGCTCTATCCACTGAGCCAAACCGGCCTCGGCGAGCCTAGATTCTTTATGTGCCCACTTTATATGAATAGCTGGGAGTTTAATTTTTGGCCCTCCTCTAATTCGGTAGATTATTTTTTAAGTTCTATATTAATTCGTTTCCTCTATATGTGCTTGTCTCATTGGGCATCTTTCTATATATTCTTGGTGTATCTTTAAGTTTTAATTTATTTTCCATTTGTTTACAAAATCTCTGTACCACATTTCTTAGGACAAACTCATGCTTAACTTGTTACAACATTTTCCGAACAATCTCATATATTATTCAGGTTAATATGAATTCTTTCACCTTTTAACAAAGATATGTTGATGATGTGGAGGTCTAAACTGTGCTTGTCATTATTTTTCTGGCAAGGATAGATTTTGATACTTCAGACCCTGCTGACAAATTTTAATGCCTAATCCCCACACAAATCCTCCACTTCTTTTTTGTTGGTCGTTTTCCATATTCATTTTGAGGATTCCAACAAAGCAGAAAAGATACTTAAATATTCTGCTTCCCACCAGAGTCCTCAGGACTTTTTCATTTCTCAGAGATATATTTAACTTTCAAATTATTTCAAATCCATCAGAAAGCTCATGATTTTAAACCAGGAAAAAAGGATTTTAACAATTCAAATCTAATTTAATCAGGGAAATTTGTTGGTATTTTCCAAATGTACTCTGAAAAAGAATTCTCAAAGCTTTCCCATTCAATAAAGGCTTATTAATTTTAAATTAAAAATACTTGATTTTATCACTAAGTATATTTTAGCATTTTACCATAGATCAATTTAGACAATTATATTCTAAAAGACACTATGATTAATAATGAACACTATATTGCATGCTTTTTATTTGGGTTGTTCACAATGATGACCAATTAAGATGAGAATTAAAAATTTGACAGCATCTCCTACAGAGTCTATAGTCAAAGAATCACCATCGATTTTCTTTTTCTTAGAGCAAAAGCTTTATATTTCTTAATTCAATTTAAAAACTATAATATCAACCAAAGAACTTGTATGCATATAAGTATAACCTATGGACACAGACAATAGGAGGGGTGGGTGAAGGCCAGGGCTGAGGGGCAGGGGAATGCTCACAGAGGACAACGGGGGGGGCGGGAGGGGACATATATAATACTTTAGATAATAAAGAATTAAAAAATAATTAGAATATCAGATATAAAAATATAACATGATTATTTTAAAACATCATAAAGAATTATAAATTTGAAAATAGAAACATTAAATATGATATATCTAATTCTTTGTTTTATACATGATACAACTAAGGCAGAGAGTAAATTACACAAGAAAGTAAGTCAGTCTTTAGTTGCTGAACTCTGAAAATCTAGGTTACAGTTTTCACACAAAAATCAATTCACTGATTTTTCTAATGTCTTTTTATTTTATTTATATAATGTAATATTTTAACTCTATGCATAAAATGATTATATCTATAATTACATATCATTGTAGAACATTGCAATATCCTAGAGGAAAATTACAAATTATTAGCATAATTGTAAACTAGTGTTTTTTTTTTAGATATAGATTTCTTTATTTTATAGCTTCTTAAATAATTAATTAATTATTTTTATTGATTTTAAAGAAAGAGATGTTGGGAGAGAGAGGGAAACATAGTTTTACCAGGTCAGGGCTAGATATAGATTTCTTATTTGATTTTTCCAAATACTTTACATTTTTAAAAACTATATATACTTCCTAGAAAATCATGCCTGATTTCTAAAAAATATATTGGGATGACAGTTATTTTTTTTTCTATATTTCTTTTCCTACATTCCTATTTTCAGTTATTTGATGAATATTGGTTGTTGGCATATAACACAGCCAATGAATATCTGCCATTTACCTTGCAATGGTACCATGAGAGTCTCAGGAAATGTGATGGTAGCACAAGTAAACTAATGGGTGTATTGAAATATGTACTATTTCTGATAGATACTGAACAAGACACGCAGAGGAGAAGTAATGCTAAAATCTGATTCAAATTCAGGAATGTTTATAATTAAATTTACACTTGTACTTATTTTTACATTTATATGTATTTATTTGCTGTCTTTAATGGAATGATTTACAAGTGCCTCTGGTTTTTAGGATACACAAGCCTAGACCTTTAAAATGTTCTACTAATATCATAATGAAAGGAAAAATTAGAAATTCATATACTCATTTTTAACTTAAATTTGTAAATATTTCTAGTAGATTTTTAAATGCTACTATATTTAATCAATAAACCTACATATTATAGTGTATTTTGTGACATGGACATATTAATAAAAATATATAGTCTTCAAATTATCATAAACAATTTTATAATTAACTTTAGAAAACAATTGAGTTTATTAATAATGGTATTAATGACACTTGTTGGATTCTATTGCATGCTAGAAGTATGATGCTCACAATAAGTGAATAAGCATACTTCAACTCCATTTTTCAGAAATGAGAAAACTGAGGCTAGTGTAGTAATTTCTCTTACTTTTGATATTTTATAAAGGCTGGAGCTGAGTGTACAATCCAGTCAGTCTGACTATGGGTTCATTTCTGGCCTCTATGAGATGAGAATTAATATAAACATTTTATTCCTTTTATTTTAATGAAAATGGTGGTTTCTTCAATGAGCACATATTATTTTGTAAATGAAGGAAAAATAACAACAATGGTGCCCAAAAATTTTTTTCAGGGAATAAAAAGAAACTTTACTCAATTGTTCATAGAAATTTAAAGACTTAGATTCAAATTGAGCATGTGAAGTAAACAGATGGCACTGTGAAACTATTCTTATTTCCGTTTGCAAAAACTTTAAGTTTGTACTAATAATATATTTTAAAGAATGATACAGCTCTTTCCGGAAAATAAATTCCCAATTTCACGTGGTTAGTAATTACAAAATGTTCTTTATTTTCTGTGGCTATGTTTTGGAGTGCAAATATCAAGAAGTGTGTCTCAATTATAAATTATAGCCATCTTCAGAGAGGTTTAGTTTCCAAAGGAGGTGAAAATACACTAGATTCATTAAAAGCTCACTATAAAATAGGAATCTCAGGTATAAGTGTTGTGTTCCTAGATTATTATTATAATCTATCTATGATAATAAAAGCTTAATATTTTAGTTAGACCGGACAGCTGAAAGACCTTCCGAACGTCCTTCCAGATGACCTTCTGGATGAAGCCAGGGTTGCAAGGGCCAAGGCAAGTGGCCGAGGCAAGCCGCTGCGGCTGCGAGTTCCGAGCCCCTTGCATGAATTTTGTGCAATAGTCCTCTAGTCAATATAGATAAACTACAATTCATGTTTGGATCCATAGTTCCGTAAATTTTCCTTCATGGAATTTCCTTTCTTTTATGTGCTTTCTGAAGATGAAGATGAACAGTAATAGCAACAATGTAACACTGGTGAAAATATAATTGAGATTTAGAGCTAACTCAATTCATTTCTCAGCTCTTAAGATTGTTTCAGATTATGAGGTATGTGTTGAGTTGATAAAAAATGATCAGAGACTAGTACTTTGCCAGGATACTGCACTGGGAACAAAGTTCACTAAATGTTTATGAAAATATACTGACATAAAAAATGATAGATGGTATACACCAATATTGAATATGTTTACACATTTGGTAGTGAGGTTAAATTCATAATTGAAATATTAAGTCATGGTAATCTAAATGCATGTTTTAATCTGACCAGAAAATCAGATACACACATACTACACAAAATAAATCATCTGAAAATAAAATTACAAATACATTTTGCCTAAATATTTATGCTTGAAGTGTAATCAAGTTAGAGAAGTCCGAATTCAAGTCTTAAGAAACTACAATATGTGTTGACTGTTGTAATATGCAAAAACTCCACCAAGGTGTTAGGATAGACTGAGATGTACAACATTGAACTACGTACTAATAGGCTTTGGAGAAAGGAACTAAAATGGAGGCTGGGACAGAGATAGAGAAGTAAAAAAAGCAGAGAGAAAGTGAGAGAGGGGCTCAGGAGTAATAGTGTGCATGTGTGTTTAAAAAAGGAAGGAGAGTAGAACCACATTTCCTGCATTTCACCATACCAGCCAGTTGTTCATTTCCAAAGCTTTCTCCTGCTCAATTTATATTCTCAATGAAAAGTAAATCTTGTTAGCATGATATGAATGTTAACAAGTGCTCCAGGCACCTTACAGAAAATACCGCCAAATTAAAATCTCAGGAAGAAAGCTCATTTCCTATCTTCACATAACTCTACCAACTCTCATCTATATTCCTAACTGGTAGTTCACATTTTAGTTTTAATATTTATAAAACTTTGCTTTTCTCCAGCATCCCTGAAGAACTGTTAAAGGGAAGCAAGACTTGAATTACATGCATTTTATAGGAAGACTCAGGCCCAATGTACTTGGAGGCAGAATGATAAGAAAAAAGACAACATAACAGAAAAGTCAAAAATGCAGAAAGCACAATTATGAAATTTTTAATGACCTACTAATAGGTTTTATTAAATTAATCTGCTTCTTTTCATATAAAATGCAAAATATGAGTAAGTGCTTGCATTTCACTCACTTTTGTTTAACAGACACTTTTATAGAGTGTTCATATATCTCAACTTCAAAATATTTTGTTTTTTTCATGACTTTCCTTGGGAAATGATGAGGTAACTTAAGTGTGCTAGGTAATGTGAGCAAGGTATTTCATATATATATATATATATATATATATATATATATATATATATATATATATTTGAAACTGTTCCACATATATGACATAAAGTTGTAGCAATAAAACAACAAACTTGTATTTTGTGAATTTGCAGATTATGATCCTCAAATCTCAGACTTTTACTACCATGAAAAGTTATATATAAAATTATTTAGAAAAAGATCTACCCAAAATGTATTTAATTTTTCAACTCCAGTCCAAAGAAATTAAGATAAATATTGTGTTCATTATCTATCATTGCATAACACATAACCACAAATAGTAGCTTAAAACCACATGTTCGTTATCTCAGTCTCTGAGGGTCAGGAGTGCAGCCACAACATAACTGGGTCCTTCTCTTAGGGGCTCACAAGCTGCAATCAAGATGTCAGCTGGGCTATAGTATCATTTAGAAGTTATTCTGGGGAAGACTGCTGCAAGCTCATTCAAGTTGTTGGTAGAATTCGTTTTCTTATAGAGATATTCTTAGGGCACTGGTTTTTACTGTTCATAGAAGCTATCTGCAGTTGTCTGTCATATGAGACTCTCCTACGTGGTCACTTATTTTATTAAGCCACTAGAAAAATCGCTTGCTCTAGTCTGCTTAGACCGAGATTTATATACTGTAATATCTTATCACCTTTGGCAAATTCAATTAGAAGCAGTCAAAAATTCCCCTCATGCACAGGGAGAGGATTACCCAAGGGCATAAACACAAAAAGATGGAAACCCTTAGGTGTTGCACCAGGTCCGTTCTCCATTACTATGAAACTTACAGAGCAAGATAAAGGAGAAACTTGACGAGAAGCTCAGTTCTCTTGCAAGCCATGTCACTGTCTCCTCCAATATACTGCCTGGTTTCACAGCCTCTGCTGTCCCTATAGCTCCATTAGCCATTACAATGGATTTTCACAGAAAATGCTCTCCGATGCGTTTTGGAATAAATATCAACATCCCATTACAACATATCATAAGGTGAGTTTTTGCAAATTGTTTTTCTATCTTTACACTAAGGTAAAAGACAATGTAGGGTTAGGAAAATAATCAACATTAACAAAATAAATAATTTTTAATATATATCTTATTGATTTTTTTACAGAGAGGAAGGGAGAGGGATAGAGAGTTAGAAACATCGATGAGAGAGAAACATCCATCAGCTGCCTCCTGCACACACCCTACTGGGGATGTGCCTGTAATCAAGGTACATGCCCTTGACTGGAATCGAACCTGGGACCCTTCAGTCCACAGGACAATGCTCTCTCCACTGAGCCAAACCTGTTAGGGCAACAAAATAAATAATTTTTATTTTATAATATGTAAATATATTATCTATTATCTATATAGGATATATATTTTTCCCTTCTTTATTTATTGCAATTAACATCCCTTTTTTGGGCTCTGGATATTACTAAAATTGAATCAGGCAAGTTTTAGCCTTGACTCGACTACATTTTCTCATTTCCTGTGGGGTTTAGAATGAGATGCCCCATTATGTTTGAGGGACTTATGGCAAATCCTATAAACATTTTGATCCTCATATTTTTTGTCCATAAGATTACTTTAAAGATTAAGTCAGTCCCCCTATTGAAATGTTTTTTTTTCCTGATATACGTAAATTGAAATGACTGAACTTCATTTATACTAAATTTTCTTTCAGCTTCAGTTATTAATCTGTACATATAAAGCCAAGCGACCGAACGGTGGAATGACCAGTGGCTATGATGCGCACTGCGAGGCCAACCAGCCCAACCATCCGCAGCCCCTCCTCCCTGCTGCCCCACCCCAATGAGCCCCTCAGCCCTGATCACTGAAGTGTGACCTTCAGGGATTCTAAGTAAGTAAACGCTCTTCAGCCTTCATAGCCCAGGAGCCTGAATGATGAGTGATCAGGAGGAAATCTGCTCACGGTCTGGACCATCAGTCAGGTGTCCAGGAGAGGTGCCCAGCACAACCACCATCTTCCTGCGTTCTCTCCACTGCTTCCTACCAAAGAGGGCAGCCACATCACACCACGGCCTCTCTCTAGAGGGTTTGTCAGCAGGGAACTAAACCGCATTACCTGTCTAGGAGAGAGGCTTAGAAACGGAAGGTGTAAGTCTCCCTGACTCATCTGAAAGCCAACAGCAAATGTGTATACACCCTGCAAAGATCTTTGACACTAATAACTCCACCTGGCCAGCCCTGCCCCCGAAGGGCCCCCTCACCCAGATCAGGGATGCAGGCCAACAGCCCGAGGCCCCTCCCCCCGTGCATGAATTCATGCACTGGGCCTCTAGTAATCCTAAAAAATAAAGATTAATACCTAGGATCTCTCCCAGAATTTAGAGATCTGCTGAAAGTTCTTTGTCCATGTCAAGTGGTCTAAGTCAGTGTTCTCCCAATGCCAAAATAGAAATGGAGTCTTTCAAGAGAAATATATCTGATACATTTTTCATTTTGCAAATGGAACCCACATGATTCTAAGGCATGCATTAATGCATTGTTATGTTTTCAGATTACGTTTTCTGTGTTCAGATAATTATTTGGCCAGTTATTTCTCTGGAAAGATACATATCACTTCTAGCTATGAACAGTTGCATCCAGGAATAAATTTTGTTACATAACAGAAATTCCTTAATTGTTATTGGTGATGTTCACAATCTTTCTTGAGTTGTTTTATTCAGATTTGATGTCTTTTTCTTTACATGTATATGGAATATTTCTACATATGCCTGGCATTTTTTCTGCCCACTTCCAAATTCTTTGAACCTCAGCAGATCATTCAAATAGCCCCAAATTAAGACTAATTTATCTTCCCTATAACTTAATTTTTAATAGCCCCATCATACTACAAATATTTGGAAAGTTTCCTGAAAATAGAGTCTCAGGAGGTTATGATTTAAAGTAATGAAATTTCCTTTGAGTGTGATACCTCATCCCTATTAAATTCCCTAAAAACCATTTACTGTTTTTTTGTCAACTGTGTTTTGCCTGAAAGGAAGAAAGTAATTACTAAGAACAGGATTAGATTAGTTTGGAAAATATTTTCATGGAACCCTGTAAGCATTTTAGTCAACTTTGAAACTATAGCTAAAATAAATTAGTTCTATTTCCCCTCCTGATTTTGTAGCTTTCTGGCTGCCAGAGAGTTATAGCACAGCGAGCGATGGTGCTGCTTACAAGCATATTGGATTTCGTTGGGTGCTGGATCATATCCTTCTTTTGTAACTGTGTTACTTTCATAGACGATTTGCCCTACTGTAAAGTCATTAAGGGTATTCATTAAGCATGCCACTCTTTTGTAGGGGATCAATATTTGTAAAATAAAAGGCACAGTTGTTTGCATTTAATTTCAGTCATGTTTTCTTTTAGGCTTTCGGTGTTTTGTTTTTACTATGCCAGAGTAACTCTTCATGTAATGAGATGGCACCTTGTGTAATGAGCTCCTGCTTGTTGTTATTCCTGGCAACAGACCATCCAAGGGCAAGGCCTGTTAAATACAAGTGCACGCATGAGGTGCTCTTTCAACCTGCCACGAGTCCTGTTTGACAGAGGGAGGGCAATAGTTTGCCTTCTGCTTAGTCTCCAGGCAGATTATAGTGGCCCCAGCCCCTCTGTCTAGAGTCCTGGATCTGCTATGCTCGGTGATTCTTCCCCTTGCAAGTTCACTGGCACTTTCCAATCCTCACAAACTTAAAAGCACACAGCAGAACATATTTACTTCTTATTATGTAAGTCAAATAAAAAATAAATAAATAAGACTGGACTTAAGGCAGCTTAACCCAATCCACCATGAACTCAATTTACATCATGCTAAAGCAGCATAGGTTTTTCAGCTGAACAACCTATGCTGAGTCAAATAACCAATTCTTTGTTTTCAATTTAGTTACATTTCTCAAGCAGTATGAATGCATTTTGAAAAATATTTAATTTTACTAGATACCATTTCAATGACTAGACCTGAGAACAAAATGAAAAATCTTGTTCTTTTAAGTTGCCTGCTAGTAATTGACAATCTAGAAATTGTTTGAACTGAATGAGGCACAATATCTGGTAAATTAAAATAAGCAGGGCAGAGAAGACTAGAGGACCTATGAAGACACAACTCAGAATAAATTTTAACAGAAGAGAATATTGGATGTACAAAATGGAAATCATTTGAATTGAAAAGGAAAGAAAATCTATAGGAAAGACACCAGAATGGCATTTAAAAGTTTTAAAAATGGTATCCTATAATTTGAAAATTTGACAAAAAGTTAAAAAGTAATATCTGGCTACAGCTTTTTGGGGCCTGGTGAAAAATAGAAATAATAAGGTAAATTAATTTTTTTTGTTCCAATAAATTTGACATCACATAGAATCAAATGCATTTTAAATATACATGCTATTTTACCATGTAGTAAAAAAATATTCTATTGAAATTCTATTGGGCAGTTCTGTACTATTTTTGCAACTTCTCTATGAATCTAAAATTAATTCCTAAATAAAAATGTTACTTTTAACTAACTAACTAAATAAATAAATGTAGATAGAAGAGAAATTTACTGCACCATTACAGTATATCAAGAATTATGAGAGCTATCTTAAATGTATTATTTCATTTATAATATGTTAAAATAACTTTGAGAAATAAAAAAAGGCATGCTAACACTAGAGTCTAAAAAGAAAGGAACAGTAATAACAGCAACAGCAATAGTAGAGTCAACAAAAAGTTCTTTATATGAATATGTTAAATTATTATGTCTTAACAACACTGTGCATGCAAAATATCTTCCCTCAAATTTGCTAATATAACTGTTATTTTAATGTTTTCTACATAAATTTACTGTAAGTCTGATGTATATGTATTTTTTTGAACATGCAGAAAAAATAAACTAGAAATCACCATAATCCTACTACTCATAAATAATTTTATTCTTTATCTTTGCCTTTTGAGATCCCCATGGTACAGAGAAAAAAAATGGAACTTCTGTATTACGTATTTTGTGCCCTATTTTTTGTGTTTATGTTCTAATTATGCATTTCATAAGAGTTTGTATATTTTTTCCATTTTGTGTGGACTTATGTAATATAGGCACATAATGCATATTTTAACATACATTTCATCAGATTATTGTGTTTTTTCAGGATGGTAAATTTTCATTCTTTACTATATTGGTTTTGTATGAAGGTGGGTTCTATCCTGGGAACTCTAAGTTATATAAGGGCAAGTACCATATCTTTTTTGTTACCTTTGTAGCCCAGGTCTGAGTGTCAGTACTAAAACGGCTGTGACTTTCATACCTCTCCATAGATCTGGAAGTTAATTTCAATTCTTCCCAGATTTTCTATCACTCTGTTTTTTATTTGTTATTTTGTTTTTGTGTTTGTTTGATACAAAAAAAGGCCTTTATAATCATTTAACGACATTTTAGTGTTATCTGATATAATAAAGAGCTAATATGCTAATTAGATAGAAGAGCAGAACAATTGTCCTGATGACCTTCCAGACAAAGCCAGGGCTGTGAGGGGCCGAGGAAGCCACTGCGACATGGGATGAGCCCCTTGCCCAAACTTTGTGCATGGGGCCTCTAGTAATTTAAAAGAGGCTGCACTGTGAGTTACTACATGCCATGTGAGCTCATATAGATTATTTCTTAACTTGAAATAGGATATTATGTTTTTAGAAATAATTATTTAGATATTTATTTAGTGCCGGGGCTGACCAGCAGACCTTGAGAGACAGACGAATGATTACTCTTACCCACGTTTCTGTGAAAGAGATAGTTAAGGGACTGCCTGGCTAAAGAAACCAAAAAACCTCATTTGCCTGCCTCTTCAGGCTTTTGTTGTAACAGCAGCTTGAAAAAAAAAATAATATTTAGATACTATTAGTAGGGTAAGCGTTCTTGGGAGCTCATAGGCATCAGCAGCACCATTAAGTATAAAGATTAAGCATAAAGATTCCAGTAAACATCCGAGGGTCCACATGTACAGAGACTTGTTTAGAAAGGTTAAGGAACAATTAGGGGCAATTGCCTTCAGCCAACTCCCACAGGAAATTCTTTCCAACCAAGTCTCCTGCACTTCCCCACAATTTAGACTTTATAGTATGTGTATTTCCAACTGTCCAAAATATCAGAGAATCTTCAATTAGCAGTATATTGAATACTTTTCCTAAAAAATAATACATAATTTGAAAAATAAAAATACTTTGATATTCATGTGAATTTCTATTACATTTTACCATAGTGGTTGTAGCTCAAGGGATAATAATAACAATTGTTAACAACAATTGAGCATTACAACATACCAGACATGCTTTTAAGACCATTTTACTTTATCTCATTTAAATATCATAACAACCTTTGTGATACTTTCTTTTATTATTGCCATCCTATGAAGAGAAGTTAACTTGCCCAGAGAGATGTCAGTAAGCTAAGGACTTAACTTGCCTTTCTCCTCTCCAGCAGCCCTTGTAGACACTATTAATGAATAACAGAGTTCATTCTTGTTGACCTTAGAATCTTTGTTTAACATATCTTGCCAAAACCGGTTTGGCTCAGTGGATAGAGCGTCAGCCTGCCGACTGAGAGGTCCCGGGTCCGATTCCGGTCAAGGGCATGTACCTGGGTTGCGGGCACATCCCCGGTGGGGGATGTGCAAGAGGCAGCTGATCGATGTTTCTCTCTCATCGATGTTTCTAACTCTCTCTATCTCTCTCCCTTCCTCTCCGTGAAAAATCAATAAAATATATTTAAAAAAAAAAACACCAAAAAAACATATCTTTAAGCTGTCACTACTAAACACTAGGAATTAAATGAGGAATAAATGCATAAGTACATTAGTAGGGAATAAAACAAATATATTTATTTATGTATTTATTTATTTATGTATTTATTTATGTATTTATTTATTTATTTATTTATTTATTTTTAATCCTCACTGAGAATATTTTCTTTCCATTGAGTTTTAGAGAGAGTGGAAGGGAGGGAGAGAGGAGAGAGAGAGAGAGAGAGAGAGAGAGAGAGAGAGAGAGAGAGAGGTGAGAAAAGCACATTGATTAGTTGCCTTCAGCAAATATCCTGACCTGGGCCAGGGATCAAACCTGCAACCCAGGTACATGCCCTTAACCAGAGAATCAAACTCTCAACTCTTCAGTGTACCAGCAGATGCTCTAATCACTGAGCAATGCCAGGGTACAAGGATGTTTTTATTGATTAATTTTAGAAAGAGAGGAAGGAGATAAGAGACAGAGAGAAACATCAATGTGAGAGAGAAACATCTAACAGTTTCATCCCATAATCACCCTGACCAAAGATGTAAATCAGAACCTAGATATGTGCCCTGATTGGAAATCGAACCAGCAACCATCTGGTGATGCCCCATCCAACCAAGTTTATTTTTTATTATCTATAACGTTTAGGAGTAACTGAGAGGAATCAATTAAATAAATGTAAAAATATATACTGGGAATATTTTTTGAGAATATTTTGAGTTGTTCTGTGTTCTCAGTGGTCTGTTATTAGTAGGAGTACCTGGAGAATAAATTTTAGTAGTTGTGAGGACTAAAATAAAGTATTGAAGATTTTTTGTTTAATATCCTAAAAGAGTAATCAAGAAATATTGCTCTTGAAAATAAAAGCATAGTTATCCTTGTAAAAGCATTATTTTCATTGACCTCTTGTTGTGAAGTTTCCATTTGATCTGTAGCCACTTATTTATCATCCGTGTTCCCCACCAGACTGTAATTACAAGAGAGTAGAGACAATGTTACTTTTTCTCAACTCTGTAAGCACTGCATCTAAAAATCTGCTTGGTACAGTTATTTGTCAAGCTGAATTGAACAGAATGGTGCCATCCTTGAGTACTATGCTTAATTTTCTTGATTTGTAATTTCTAGACAAGGAAGAGTAATCATGTAAAATTGAAAAATCAGGACGTATGGATAGATCAGTTTACAGAATTATAAATATATATCTTATAAATCTTAAATGAACATAAAATGACAGTGCCATCTAATACACACCTGATGCTTAATAAGATTTATAAAATAATTTATAAGTAAAATCCTAAAATTGAGTGATGAATAAATATGTACATACTTACATACATACATACATGTTTGCATGTGTTAGTGAATGAAAACAAATGTCAATTATGATACATTGTGCCTGTATTGAGCTTTTTTGGTCACTTGCTTATATGCCATACCTCAAATACTTAACCAAGGTTTCCTCTCATGAAAAATGCCGATAATACTGTGTTGTTATGAAGCTTTAATAATAGGATTATACCTGCGAAATCTCCTAGCTCTATGTCAGGTATATAATAAATAGGAAGGACATAGTCTGAAGAATCTGACCACCATAAGAAATCCAATTCCTGGTGTGGATTAGACAATTCAAGATATGTTGCCGAACCGGTTTGGCTCAGTGGATAGAGCGTCAGCCTGCGGACTCAAGGGTTCCAGGTTCGATTCCGGTCAAGGGCATGTACCTTGGTTGCGGGCACATCCCCAGTGAGGGGCGTGCAGGAGGCAGCTAATCGATGTTTCTCTCTCATCGATGTTTCTGACTCTCTATCCCTCTCCCTTCTTCTCTGTAAAAAATCAATAAAATATATATATATAAAAAGATATGTTTATTTGTTTCTCTGTTTTCATTTACCTTTGAGAGGAATCAAGTTGTACTACCTATATAGAATATGTAATATCTATCTTGAATAATCCTCATAAATTTGACAAAATATTATTATTCTTATTAAAATATTTAGAAAACACTTTAAGTTGCATCTTGTGGGATTATTTGTATCTTTTTTTTTAAATATATTTTATTGATTTTTTACAGAGAGGAAGGGAGAGAGATAGAGAGTTAGAAACATCGATGAGAGAGAAACATCGATCAGCTGCCTCCTGCACATCTCCTACCGGGAATATGCCCGCAACCCAGGTACATGCCCTTGACCGGAATCGAACCTGGGACCTTTCAGTCCGCAGGCCGACGCTCTATCCACTGAGCCAAACCGGTTTCGGCGATTATTTGTATCTTATAAAACCTTTTCCAAAATTTGCTTTGCAAGTTCTCTAACTAAATATGTTTCTAATATAGCATGTTTTTAAATATGGTCTTGATGTCTTTTCGCTACTAACTAAATTTTCTGCTAACATTTCCTTCTTTAGTCATTAATAATTCATAAATCCTACTCACTGATTAACTTATAATAGTTTTATTAATTGAAATATTGGAAATCAAGGTAGAAAGCAGTATGATGGCTGGTAATTAAATGCATTGTTTTATAATTAAAACATTAGTGTTTTAATTATTTTAAGAATATTTCATGTTATTGATCAAAGGAAAATATGAATTAGTGATACTTTACTATTAAACATAACTTTTTTAAAAAAGTTGGAACTATTTGCCTTCCTATACCACCAAACTTCTTCAAACAATTATGTGCTTATTTTCTCATTCACACTTGTGTTAGTGCAGTATTCTGATGGTCTTCTTAATTTTCTAAATTCTCCCCTTTCCTTCTGCATTTGGAGCTCAAATTCTGTCATTACAAGCAATAAAATCCTTGGTTTCTCCAGTCCTCAATGTCTTCCTGCATAGGAAAGTAGTTTTCATATACCAGATACAGAAGTTTATGATTCTGATTTTTTAAGAAACTTTAAAAAAATGTATTTATTGTTGAAAGTATTACATATATCCCCTTTTACTCTCATTGACTCCTTTTAGCCCCCTCACCACCACCACCATCCCGGGCCTTCACCACTCTATTGTCTGTGTCCATGGGTTATGCATATATGCATGCAAGTTATTTGGTTGATCTTATATCACCTTCTAAATGTACATATTTATTAAGGTTTATTCTTTGACTTTTCCCTCTTCTCTTCTATACACATAGGCAATCTTATCAATCTCTGCTTCAAAATTCACTTCTATGGAAATTCCTAAATGGATATCTCTTGGCTTTATGTTTAACCACATTTTGTAAGAAACTGTTCAATCTGCTGTCTGTCAGAAACTCTTTAGGAAACAGAGTGGGGTAGACCACACAAGACGTCTCTCAGTGTTCTCAACATATCTGATGTACATTCTTTGTTCATTTACATGATTCCATTCACCAAATGGAATGAATCTATGGGAATAAAAACTCAGTGTGGCCTTCGCAGTCAGAACAAGTCCATCGTCCCCGGGAAGCTCTTGTTCTTTCACTGATGAGCTAGAATATTGCCAAACGCGTTGTAAGGTACTCGGAATATAATTTAATAAAATACAGAAGGCCCCAGTTCTTGCAAAACACATAGTGTAGTTCTCATTCTCAAAACCAATTGGAAGAAACACTCCACTTTTTTGTTCTCAAACTTTTCTGACAGTTATCCATTCCTGTATCCCATGCGTGGCATTGTACATACTGGGCATTCACATGGCTTTTGGTGAATGAAATAAATATCTAACTTTAGATAGCATGTGAAATGGGAAACAAATTATTTAACTTCTCTGATCATGTAACCATATAATGCAAATAAGAAAAAAAATCTGTGTGTATAAACCTAAATGAGCATGATAGTGTGATGAGGAGTGAGATAGGAATCATACTTACCATGAGGCAAGGAAAAACTTGCATGGGGACTTGGAGGAAGGTAGAGAAGTTAGCCAGATATAGGAGTCTCCATTACTCCCAAAATGTCTTTAAAAAAGCAACTTTAGAGTCGGATTTGTTAGGATCTAACATCGGTAACAGTGTGTCTCCAAGAACAGACAATAGTCCCTGAGTACAAAGAGACAAATCTATTGAACTTCCAATAGAAATAATAAATAGCAAATAATTTTGAGGAAGATGTATCATGAGTAGGTTCTCAGGCCCATGGCTGATACACAGGGATGGATTTTAGTTCTTAGTAAGAAGCTTTTTGAGAGCCAAATAGAACACCAACCCTTAAGACTAGAACACTGAGTATGTGACCAAGACAGGTACTCAAGCATTATGACTAATGCAAAAAAACCATTTAACAAATTCTAGTTAAAGGGTATAGATGTTTTTATAACAAGACTCTTGGTCATGTATGGACTCTAATAGTAGCAGAAATGTTTCATGCTGAATTTATAAAAGCTGGGCTATAGATATTTAAGTCCTTCCTGTCATATTTTAGGGTTAGTCTTTAATCTGAGATGGCTGGTTTAGGTCAACTATTTTTACATGATGAAGTGAAAGAGAGGCACAGTTTACTAATAGCAGGAAAAATCATTTATGTATATGTAATCAAACCAGGCAAATGTCCTAGTTAATGATTACTAGAAAGTGAAGTATTATTTCAGTTTAAAAGTTATTGTCATCCAGTATAAAATAGAACTATTTATATTTAATAAAGCTACATAATTTAACAAGAAAAACAGTTGCTTTGAACAAAATGTAAAGTTTTAATTTGGAGTATATCAATGTAAGGTAGCATAAAATATATTTTATTTGAAAAAATGGAGCAAAATGGACTTATACCTTGTGTTTTAATATTTTATCAATAATAAGTGTTATGCTTGTAAAGAAATAATTTAGTTTTCTACACCAAAAAGAATTTTAAAATAAAATTATTTGTAATCTTCACACTCATTATGTATTAGTGTCTGCACTCTTAATGTACCTTCACTCTCACTTAATCCCTCTTGTATTCATGTATTTATGCATGGCAAATATTATCTTGAACAGATAGAAACTTTGAAGCTCACATAGATGAAATAATGTTCAGAATCCTGCTATTAGTGAACAGAATTAGGCATCTACTAAATACCTGGTGGATTTCCTAAAGTCCTAGGATTTAAAGAACATATGCTAAAAATAGGTCATCCGAATACTCACAGCATCTTAGAATGGGGAGTCATAAAATCCATCAGAGGGAATGAGAGATTTTGAAATTATACCTATAAGAACAGTCTTTAAGACAACACAGGGTCACTCATCAATTAAACAGCAAGGTAAAATTGTGATTTATGTTCACAATTGAACTATTTCAGAGCATTTTCCCAGAAGCTTGAGGTGTTCTACTCTTTGCATAGGTCAACAATGGTGAGAGAGTGTGTGGGTGGAGGGTAAGGCTATTTTATTAACTCCACCACAGACCCCCACAACATTACTTCTTTTCAGTAGTGTGGTTTAATGGCAATTTACCTTATCTATTGTCATAAAAGAATTTGATCTTGTGGCCTACAATGAAACATACCCTTTGAACAATACATTGAAATAAAGCACCAAATATTACATAAATAAGTGAAGGCATTGCCCAAAATATAGTGATTATTTATTAAGGTAAATACAACTTATAATTAATTTAATAACATACACTATGATATGTAAAGCAGTTTTGCACAGCTATGAACAAAATTTTGAAGTCAGTAAGTAAAGAAAAAAAACAAAATATAAAAATGGACTTGTTTAGTTTTAATTAACTTGGGTATACAGAAAAAGGTAAAGGGATGATTTTTCTAATAAATGTTAGGTTTTACTCAACAAAGGATATATGTTCATCTTATTCTCAATGCTGTGAGTTATATGAAGAAAATCATATTATAAATATAAATAATGCTTGTTCTAAAATATCATGCAATTTTAGAAAATGTAAGTCCTGCTCCAATATGCACCTCTGGGTACAGGAAACTATGCACTATATCAGCTTATACACATCTTCAATTTTCTTACTGTTTTTAAACTTACAAGACAACAGATTGCTTAGAACTGAAAACATTAAAAAATATACAAGAAGTGTATATTTTTTAAATTACAAATTACAAATGCAGATAACTGCCTTTTCCTTCATAAACAAATAAATGAAAATCCCCCTTTGCTGTTGAACATTTAATTAGATCGTGCAGCAGGCTTTTTTAGCACTGATAACACTCATAATCATGTCTGACTCTGAATGGAGGAATTGTTGGAGTTTTATTAATTGCATAAACTACTATTGTTTTTCTCTTTCTGTCATCATTTAACTTTACAAGCATATTGTCCAAAACACCCCGAAGTTTAGCTACCTGTATCAGAATGTAACTAAGATTTCAGTTAGTAACCAAGTGATTTGCTTCAATTTTGGTTATCACACCAGCCCAAGGAAAGTAAAACCATTAAATTATGAATATGCATTTATAAGAAAAAGCGATTATGAGGAAGTATGCATAGCACTGGCTTTTGGGTCTGAAAGGACAGATTTGGAGGCCAAGTTCTGCATTTACTAATATTGTGGCCTCTGGTAAGCTTCTTAATTTCTATAAACCTATGTTTTCCTATAGGTAAAATCATAGTTCAGGGTTGTTCTGAATATTAAAAGATATAATATATGTATCCCCCTCTTCACAATGTCTGACTTGTAGTAGGCACTAAAAATTATTAGCTCTTTTTTTCTGTGGTGAATTAATATAGTTGGGAACCACATGATGATAGATAAAACCTGCTCTCATTTTTGTTTTCAAATCAATGGTTCATGTTATGAGTAACTTAAGGGGAAATCTAACAACTCTAAAAATGCAAATATTACCTAATAATGACATCTACCCAGCTACTCCTCCTCTTCATACCCACGTGCTTTATTTTCGCTCTCACAGACTGATTCACTCTCAGAACAATTATCTAAGTCCAACCCCTTCTCTTGGTCACCGGATTGCAAACCCTCTTACCTACTACACGTCATCCTCTCAGTTTCCCTTTGCCTTTTTAGATCAATTTTTCTTTAAGTGCTGGGTCATTCCCGGTGGCACACATCTTAAGACCAACTTAAAAAGTCTTCTCTTGACCACAGTGGTGTTCCTAGGGCTCCAGTGGAGATAGCCTGCTCACAATAACGATACTATTAAGAGATGATGATATATCACATATAATATGTGTGGTTAAAATTAGCATATTTATTACTAACATTTCATAAACATTATGTTCAAATGAAAGTTAATTTTGAAAACTCCAGGTATACAGTCACACGAGAACTCAAGTATATGCATTGATTTTGAGGATTAATTAATAATAGTTTAGAATTATTTATGCGTGGTTCAGATGAAATGTATGCCTTCCTCCCCCAGGACATTACAGTACGAAAAGAAAGAGGAGAGGTAAAAAATTAATGCATTAAATTACTGCAATGAATTATCTAAGAAAAGAAAAAAAAATCAACAAAAAAATAGCTTTTGCAAGGCTTACACAATGATTCGTATATAAAATGACAGAGCTGAAGACACTCCAGTTCTGTGTCTGATGTTTGCAATCACTGTGCTCCCATTGATCACTTTGAATCTCCCGTTCAAACACAAGGATTTACAGAAACGCTGGGCTGCTCTAGTTTTATATTGAGAGCAGCCATGAAAAATAGACAAGTATTTATTTACTTAAGGAAGCAATTAAATAGAAAACATATTTTATATACTAGATTAAAAAGTGTGGTCAAGCAGGAAGAAACTATTTACTGTTTTTGCCCAACACTATGCATGAACTCCTTGTTCTCTTTTTATCTAAGCAAAGTATTTCAAAATTCACAGAGAGAACAGCTTATCTTGCTATGCCATCTTTGAGAATTATACTTGTCAGTGATCTGAGTGAATGAATACGAATCTTCTGAAATTGTTTTACAAGATCTGCATACAGAAAATAGCTCTTGGGAGCATACTGATTATATCAAACTACACTCTTAAGCTCTTTTATTTCTAGAAGAGTTAATTTACTCTTAGGTTTGTTAATTGATGCATTTTATTGCAGATCAGACTGTCCCAGCTATTCCAAAAGAAAATCTCTTTTTACTCATAAGAGCCTTAAAAATGGATTCAATATCTTCTCCACAAGATGACTATTTTATTCTTATCCATATGCATTATCTGGCCTTTGGTCATTTTGTCACTCTAAAACATTTTGCTAGCATGATCTCATTCATCATTTATTGACTATCTTATCTTTTTGCTAATGACAGGACACTTACTGAATTGTGCACCTTTTCAAAGAAATACATGTTCCATGAGACATAGTGCCAAATCTTACTCCTCAGGTTACCATCTCTTTCTCAAAATACGGATTTCTTCTGTGTGGTTGATTTAATAGTCTCATGATATTGATGGCTGTCTACTAATCTCCCCAATGATGGGAAGCAACCCTGGGGTTCCACCATGGCTAGCTAGCATGGCTCTAAAATTGGCACACTCTCTGTCAAGAAAAAACATTGAAGTATAACCTTACTGTTTCATGTTTCACTGCTATACCATGGCCATTTATTAAAAGGGCTCTTTCTTTGGAGGTAATATGCTCTAAATTTGGTATAACATCAACATTGTGTTGTTTAAAAGCCCAATGGTGTGGAAAGTTGCAAACAAAAATAATAGAATTTACCAGAAACATATGATCTAGGAAAATCTATACAACATTGTAACTACAACATTATCAGATTAACTTTTAAAAATATTGAAACAAATGAAAGATACTTTGACAGTTAAGAACACACATTACATTATAGACCTTCTCTTGAAAACAACAACCGCTCAATGTTAGTGTGATGGAAAGTATGGAAGGAGAGGATTGCAAACAGTGAGTTGTTGAGGCAAAGACAAAATGTACAATCCTATCTAATAAAAGAGAAACATGGTAATTACCGTACAACTGCTACCCTTCCCATTGGATAATCAGGGCGATATGCAAATTAACTGCCAGCCAAGATGGGGGCCAACAGCCAGGCAGCTTGAAACTAACATGAGGCTTGCTTGCTTCAGTGGCAGAGGAAACCAACGTTCCCCGCCTGCCTTGCTGGCCTCTGAGCTGCAACTCTAAGCAACTGTGTTACAAATATAGGAGCTAAAAAAACCCCAGAAACCTGCTTTAGTCACCTGGTTTCAGCCAGCAGGATCGCAACATTGTTTCAAGTACAGAAGGTAAACAAAGGCCAGAAACCTGCTTTCAGCAGCGGAGGCCTAAGAGCTAGAGCCTCAGAGCTAAAGCTGGTCCAGAATAAAAAAAAAATAAAAAAAGGAGCAGTTGGGAGCTTCCGTCATCCGCCAGCCTGAAAACAGGCCTAAGCCCCTCACCCAGACTGGCCAGGCACCCCAGTGGGGACCCCCACCCTGAAGGGGGTGTGACCAGCTGCAAACAGCCATCATCCCCTCATCCAGGCTGGCCAGGCACCCCAGGGGGGACCCCCACCCTGATCCAGGACACCCTTCAGGGCAAACCAGCCGGCCCCCACATGTGCACTAGGCCTCTAACCAATATAGTAAAAGGGTAATATGCCTCCCAGCACCAGGATCAGCGGAGCCGCGAGGCCTCCCGGCACCGGGATCAGCATGACAGGGGGCAGCACCCAAACTCCCTGATTGCCCTGCGGCTCTGTGTGTGACAGGGGGCAGGGCCACAACCTCCCTATCCACCCTGCTCTGTTCATGACAGGGGAAGGCGCCCCACCCCCTGATCAACCCTGCTCTGTGCCTGATAGGGGGGAGCTCCCCTACCCCCTGATTCCCTGAAGCTCTATGTGTGACAGGCTGCAGTGCCCCAACCCCCTGATCGGCCCTGCTCTGTGTGTGACAAGGTGTGGCACCCCCCCCCCCTCACGGGCCCTGCTCTGTGTGTGATGGGGTAGAGCCATAACCTCCCCATCGGCCCTGCCCTGAGTGTGACAGTGGTGGTGCCTCAACCCCCCAATCAGCCCTACCGTGAGCGTGACTGAGGGTGGCATCGCAACCTCCCGATCCACCCTGCTCTGTGCATGACAGGGGACGGCGCCCCAACTCCCCAATTGGCCCTGCTCTGAGCCCCACCAGGGGCTGCACCTAGGGATTGGGCCTGCCCTCTGACACCCGGGAACAGGCCTAAGCCAGCAGGTCGTTATCTCCCGAGGGGTCCCAGACTGCGAGAGGGCACAGTCTGAGCTGAGGGACGTCCCCTCCCCTCAGAGTGCACAAATTTTTGTGCACTGGGCCTCTAGTATATAATAAAGTCTTCTAAATTTCACTATGTTATAAAAGAATGGCAGATGGATGATATCTTGTGTAGCAGACATACCTTCATTATTTATGATACTAAACAGCAATAGTCTACCATGGGATCAGGGCATAAACATACGAATGTGAAAACCAATCTCAAAAAGTGTACAAGAAACAAAAATTTTTAGTAATTAAA
This sequence comes from Myotis myotis, assembly GCF_014108235.1. Taxonomy (NCBI): domain Eukaryota; kingdom Metazoa; phylum Chordata; class Mammalia; order Chiroptera; family Vespertilionidae; genus Myotis; species Myotis myotis. The sequence continues at coordinate 77,503,808 of NW_023416335.1, forward strand.
ATTTTTGTTTTTTTACATTTGTGTGTTTATTTAAACATTTAATATTATCCCACATTTAGTTCCTAATAGTTTCAATTTAAAGATGGCTGTATATAGAATATTCCTAAATTTTAGCAAAAGTAAAAATGGTCAGGGTTATTAATAATGATTTTATAACAACACTAAATATGTATGGAATTTGACATTATACTGATATTTTTCTCTTTTTTTCTTCTGTCTTTTGAAATATTTGCAATGTTCTCTAACAATTAAAAACAAAGATTTGGAAGGTCAGATTTTAATAATTGATAATCTTAATTGAGAGATTTTGTGGGCCAGTAACAATGTAATATGCTGATTTGATTTGATTTTAAAGGTCATAAGTACTCTAAGTAGTGTATACTATAATTAGTCACATTTCACAAATGAGAAAATTGAGGCTAAGAAATGGTATGAAAAGGTCCGATATTATATAGCTACTTTAGTAAGTGATAGTTCTTTCATTGGAATACAAGTTTACTCATATCTTCTGCTTTTAGGGAATATGTCATATTTAAAAGATGGAACTACATACTGATTATGAGTGCAAATACAGAAATAAGTAAATGAGCTAGAAAAGGTCTAAAGGAGAAAGATGACTATAAAAATGACTCACTAGGAGCAGAAATTGCAATGCCATAGGAAAACTTAGAGAGGGTAAATATATGGAGAACACAAGGGAAAGGAAATATGTTGTCTTTCCTGTAGCACAAACAGCAAGAAATGCAGCACCTTTCGACCTTGTGACAATGTAATATGCTGATTTTATTTGATTTTAAAGATCGCAGTACTCTAAGCCTGGAATAGGCTCATCAGGTACATATGTCAATTACTAACTTAATGCTATTTATATTATTTAAGTATAGTATTTAACAAATAAGTCCTATATTGTAAATATTTCCTGAAGGGTTAGAAGACGACAACAACTCTATTCTAATATGGTAATATTTCACAGGTATAATTAGCTAGAGAAATCCATAAAAGATGTCCTTGCTTAATGTGCTTAATATAAATAGACAATATATTTTCTTCTCCATATCAACTATTTGGTTAAAGAAATTTTCTCATAAAAAAGACATGAAGTTGAACTGCAAGAGATAATAATGTATTTGCATTGATGACATATAGTGAATTGTTTAGAACATACATATTGATTTTCATAAGTTGTACTAATTTAATAACAACTTTTCCATAAAATAATTAACTTTTGTTTCTTTAATTCATTGATTTTTAAAATGTATCTCACCTTTAGAAATACCAAAAGAAAATAAAAAATTAAAATAATCTTCAAATGAGGGAATATATTGACAGCTAAACTATTACTACAGATGTAATGCAGTAATTTTATTTCTATGAACATTTGTATAAACCAACTAAAATTAATCAGTATGATTAAATAAATAATAATTAAATCATATAAAATTGACATGTTGTTAAATATTCTTTTAAACGCATGTTGTACAGATCGATAATAGATGATAGATAAAGTGTTGATATTGATCTTTTGTCTGTTGTCTCAACATCACCCTTCTGTCTCATACAAGGTTGAAGCCTTAAAGTTGCCTTTTTCAGATTCCATTGCTACTTCTAGTTAGTACTGGCCAAAAGAAGACTGTGGCACATAAGGTGATAGAAAGAGAAAAGGCATTCTGATTCTTGCTCTAGTAGTGGCAGAGACAGTAGCAGAGGCTGAAGACTGAAAGTGATTGTGGCCTCCAGCAGAGTTGGTTTTCCCAGTAGGGGCAATGGGTGAGACACCTGTCCAGCAGTAGCAGTTGTGTCTCCAGCAACTTGGACATGAGAATGGACTCCTGGGTGGCCCAAGGCCAATGGCAACTTTTTGATCTCTGAGTAAAAACTTGTTACTATTTTATCCTTTTCAATAACTTTTTAAAAAATAAATCTCTCTTTACTTAAATACCAAGGGTGAATTCTGCTTTCTAAAATAGATATTGAAATAGACAATAAAAATTAAAGAAAGAAGGGAGGCAGTGTATGGGAGGGAGAGAGGACAGGAAGGAAAGAAATGAAAGGAGGGAAGGATAGAAGGCAAGAAGTTAAATTTATGTACACATTGAAACTTTGAATGCAAAAATTAAAGAAAAAAATGAACAAAACAAAAAACCACACACACAAAAAGACATTTAATGCAGTATGTATGAGAAAAAAATTAAAGGAACACTCAGACATTGGTTGACCAAGAGGAAAAGCAAAAAAGAGAGATAGGAAAGTCACAAGAAAAAAGGACAAGACTGATCAGGTGGAACTTGGGAGAGAAAATGTGGAAGAAATACTGGTACATTTCTGTCAAGTTTAACAATGCTTTTTGTCTTCAATTCTGCTTTGTCTGATAACAAAATAAAAAGCTAATTTCTTATTGTTCAATTTATGCAGAGTTAAAAATATTCTTTTTAAAATGTTTAGTTTATGTCACTTGAACTTTTCTTTGTTTTGCTTGCATATAGTTAGCTCTGAATTTTAAGTCAAACTAAAATCTTGTTTTCTTTTAATAATTTTCTCTTAAAGTTTGTTTACTCCATTAGTTGATAAGACTACTATATTTGGTCTTCACTACAGATGCTGATGTATTTGGTCTTAACTTTATCAGTTTGTTATACTTATTATATATATTCTTTTGCATTTGCTCAGTTTGTTTAGTTTCATTTGATTTAAAAAATTATGGTATTGAGAAATACCATAACTTTGTATTTTTGTCCAAGTGATAAACTTTATGCCTTTATTACTTTTTATCCACCATTTAAGACCTTTATAACCTATTTATGTTATTAACTGGTTTCATATTTTATCAGGAATTTCTTTAACACCCATTGCTTAATAAATAGATTAATTCTTTTTACCTTCCTTCTTTCTACATTTTTATTTCATCTTTTGAGTCTGAAACTATATCTCTTTGTTTTTCTAGGAATTGCAATGTGAATCTTTAATTTATCACAGTCTAAATTCATGTAATAATAATCTACTTCAAAAAATATTAAGAACCTTTTCGAGTGGTACAAAATTTTAACCTCTCCTTACAAATTTGCTATCCCCAACACTGTTTCAATTTTTAATTTTCAATGGGTGACTGTATTATAAAGTAAATAAAGATAAAGTTATTTTATATTTTATTAGATATTTCTCTTGTTTATATTCTTGATTACTTTCCAAATGACAGGAAACCAATTTACAGTTTACCTGGCATCTTTCCTGTCATTGGGAATCTCTCTTTGCTCTCTAGTCTCATCCCCAATTTTCTGACCTCAGAAATTCGACCTTGTTTCTGGGACTCTAGCCTTCCCAGGGCAGGTGCAGTGCCCTCAGTGAAGATCTGTGTGGCCTTGGAGAGATTTATCTCAGCTCCCGCCCTGCCTCTAGTTTGCACTTGGTGAAAGACAAGTGTGCCCTATGCAAATTCCCCTGAATTCTGTTTTCCAGTCTCCAGCTGAAATGTGGTGACAAATATACAGGAGTTTGTATGTAAACGTGCTCAGAAACAGAAAAGAGCTGGTAGAGCCTGGCCAGTGTGGCTCAGTGGTTGAGCGTCTCCCTATGAACCAGAAAGGCGTGTTTCAATTCCCAATCAGGGCACATGCCTGGGTTGTGAGCTCTATCCTTATTGTGAGGGGTGCAGGAGGCAGCCAATTAATGATTCTCTCTCATCATTGATGTTTCTGTCTCTCTCCCCCTTTCTCTACCTTTCTGAAATCAATAAAAAAATAATTTTTTTAAAAAAAAGAACTAGTAGAAAATAGTTTTGTATCAACTGGCAAAATTAAATAATCAGACTTGTTGAAATGAAAAAAAGTGATAAACAATCCAAACTTATTAAAAGCAATACATTCTTTGAGAATGTTTCTAGCCTAAGTTCTTTATAGAGCAGTGCTTAATCCAAAGTAGCCAGACAAAGGCATTTAAAAACAAAAGGATGCGAAAGTGAACAATGCCTGCGGGAGGCATGGTTAGCCTGATTTATGAGACCCTGTTGGCTGACATTAAGGTTCAGTGAACAATGGAGGGAATATTGCTGCAAACTTGTGTCTCACCCCAACATATTGACTCGGAAGCTCTGGAGGAGGATGCTCAGAAATCTGTGTTTCAAAAAGCCCTCCAGGTTATTCTCATGCATAAGCAAGTATGGCGGCCACTAGACTGGCATAATTTAAATTGTTTTTAAATGTTTAATGTTTAATGTTACTGAAAATGCAACGCAGAAAATTAGTCACTGCAAAGCATTTAGAGTTTAGCTAACAGCCTTTAGGTACATAGGAAATGTTCTCCAATATTTTACAACTAATCCTAGGAAGTAAGAAAGAAATCCCGTTGAATCTGCGTATGCCTGTCTATATATTACATAAAAGTGATATAGGATAATTTTTTTTCTATTTTTGATAAAAACTTTTCCTTGAAACTCTCAGAATGGATTTATGAAACCCCTATGTGATTTATCAAAGACCGATGACAACACAACAGTCAAGAGACAGCTTTAAATGATAGTTTATATAAAGACTATCATGCTCATTTCTTGCATTGAAAAGCTAGAAGTCACAAAGATTCCTCCCCACCCCCTACCCCACATTGTACTTTGTTCCTTAGGTTACAGTACTTTCATAAGATAGAGGAGATGCTTTTGGAAATAAGGGCAATAATTTCATCAAAATCTTGGGAGTCAGCTTTATTCCTAGCTGTTAATATTTTGAAAAAATAAAAGTGTGTTATAGACATTCAGTGTTTTCTAGATTTTAAAAAAAATAATGTTAAACTGATGCATGAAGTTGAAAAGTAGTGTTCTAAATCTATTTAATTGTAGTTATTAACTCATACCAAAGAGATTAATAGAGGGAAAACCTTTGACATATAATATAAGATGAATAAAATTAGAGGGGAGGAGATGACTAAATAGTTTCATACAGAGTTTTTGAATTTGGAATTGCTTTAATAGAAATTTTAACATATTGCCGAAGACATTAAAAGATCATCATCTAAAGAAAGGTTTGCTTAGTGCAAAATGAGATTTAGAAATAAATCTTAGAAAAAAATATCAACATTTCTTTTTTTCGACCCAAGTTCTAATTTACTGGCCACTTTAAAACTGTATTTCTCTGTTTCATTTCAATTCACTTACCATTTACTTTTTTCACTAGCTCCTTTGCTACCATCCTGATACTTGTCACCATTATGCTCACCTGGATTATTGTAAAATGATCTCCCAGCTCCCAGCATCCTTTGCTCCATTCTATTCAGCCACTTTGCTCTATCCATACTGATGTCTGTGATGTCCCCAGGACACATTAGGCATGCTCTTGCCTTAGTGCACTCATCTTTTCTGTTTCCTTTGTTTGACATGTTTTTACTTCAGATATTTGCATGCCTTATCCTTTGTCTTCTGATCTTTAATCAAATATCAGTCCCCCCCCCAAAAAAAAAAACATATTTGCCCATTACTTATTATTCAAAACTAAAGACCCCATTATTTCTCCCCTTATCATTATTTAACTTACTCTATATTTTATCAATTATATATATTTCAATCTCTCTAACCCACTCCTGTAAGATCTAGAGTTCTCTTTTATTCTATGTGGTATGGTCAGAGCCAAGTAAATAATCTACCATGGAATGCACACTTAAATAAGAATCTGTTGATTCAATTATTGAAAATACAAATAATAGTGACACAAAAACTGGAGACAGAATGACAACATTATAGAATAAAATGACAACTTTATAGAATAAAAAGCCCCAAAGGGGACAAACATATAAAAATAATCACTCATGTATTATCAAATTAATGAATATTTTAAAATAATAGTTAGAAGAATACTCTGTACTTGGTGAGTACAGCCTGAAGAGATTTTAATATTTGCAAAACAATGAGAAATCATTATTTGCAAAAGCAAATAAAATCTCAAATTCTTTGTCATATGTAATGTCTTGTAAGAATGTTACAGTAGATATAAAGCAATTATTTCAATCTGATGCTGTCACCAAAAAAGAAAAAACAACAACATATACATAAGAGATTGTTGCATTATATTCTTCACTGGTTTTGGAAAGTCCTCAGCATTACAGAACACTGCAAAACATTTACACAAATAAATTCACAGGGACTTAAAAGTTTAACAAAAAGCAGCCAACACTGTGAAATAGCAGTGGAGCGTTTTGCATGCTGGTGCAAACTGAGCTCATTAGCAAAGTGATGGCTTAGAGCTGACTCTAGGGGAGGATGCAGCTAAACTTCAGACAGTCCTTCCTGCAGAGCGATTGGGAAACATCCCCGGTTGTACTTTGTTGGAAGCGGCTCAGCATGTTTTCTGGCCTAAGGTAAGCCATGTCAGTACAAAGGCAGGTGGAGAGGGACCAACATTTTGAAATAAACTGAATGAAAGGCCACCATAAAAGTTGGCAGAGTATAAAGTTAGATCCCAAATTCCTATGTGAATCCTTTGAACACAGAATGTGCCAAAGCCATTGATGAAGCACAGTAAAAGTTTCAACACAGAATAAAAATATGTGAAAAAAAATGTGTATACACACACACACACACACACACACACACACACACACACACATATCCCCCATGCACACTATTTATGCTGCTCATTCTAAGAAGAATTTTCTTTAAATTGTTCATTTATAAATTGTATAACTAAGTAAGGATGTAAAAGACATCTAGTTTCAACCATTTTAGGTTAAATAGAAACAGGGCAATATATGGTTTCAAGTTTTAAAGATAATTAATTATTTAATGATTAGAGTAAACAAAACAAAATTATGACTGTAGTTTATGACTGTTTTGCATAATCATATTCAAATGGAAAATTGCTAACAATAATAGAAATCAAATTTTTCTTAAATGAGCAGAAATTTTTGTATTATTCTTGAGATTTTCATGTTTGGTACTTATTTAATTGTTAGAAATGTCCCAAGATTATCAACACCTGGATTTTAGAAAAAATACTGTTATAATTATGCAATGTTTATAAGCTAGTAATATTAAATTTTAAAACTTAAAAATCAATTAAATACTACAGTCAATAATGTGAGAAAAGAGAGTAACAATGACAGTAATGACATCCAGAATTCAGGTGGAGTGTGGAACTAGTTAGAGCAGAGTGGCTGATATCTCAGCAAAGTAGCATCATTGAAAAAGAGCTATCTCTGTGCAAATCACTTTCTAATCCGCTGTTAAAGTGGTTCAGAAGGAATGGGGTCAGTTTCACAACCAGGTCCAAAGAAAGAAGTTTGACAGCTGCTGAGGTAAGAGACAACGGGAGCAGGAAGCCAGAAAGGAGACTGTATTCCAGAGTCCTGAGGCAGGGAGAGAGGTACATGTGTATGTTTGGGCAGGGTGTGGGGTCCAGCCCTGAGCAGCAGGAACAGGAGCTGAGCTGGGAGGCCAGTCCAAGCAGAAAGAAGCAGAACATCATGGAGCAAGGCGGATGGCAGAAATCAGAGTTCAAAAGGCAGAGCGCTAGAAGGGGTCAGCAGGGCAAGAGGTGGACATATGTAACACTTTCAACAATTCAGATTTAATTTTTTTAAAAGGCAAAGTTAGCTGGACCCATAATGCAGCAAAGTAAAAAACTCCTTCCCAAACCTAATTCAGGCAGAAAAATAACACCTCTTCTGAATGTTCTCCCCATCTCTCAGAACGCCTCCCCAATGTTCTACATGTAGGGATATCGGGATTTTAAATGCATGGGCTCTGACGGGCTATTTCTTTTTGTTTGAACCACTCTCTTACAGCTAATTCACAGAGGAACAGTGTCAGGTACTAGTAAGTGCTTAAAGCACATATATTAAATTACATTCATAACCCATGAGGCCCGGTCTTTGGCCTGACCATTATTAGTTCCACCAGTGATTTTGATATTAAAATTTAGCACCTTCTCATTAAATTCTCTAAGAACATCAATATTGTGACAGAGCAGCTACCTTAGAGAATAGTTTTAAAGCTCGATGTGACCATGACAAATTACGGAGGAAAGCACAAACAAATCACAGAAAGCCTGAAAACGCAGAGCCATGCTGCATTTTACTTATTGAGAAGCACTTATTTAAACGTGGTTTATCATTATGCACATTCTTCTTTGATTTATTAATTAACACAATGTAGAGATTAAATTGCAGGCTCTAACACTGGTTTCTAGTAAAATGGTGTCACCAATAGAACTTTATTTTTTCTTTCAAGATGGCTCATCTAGAATTGTATCTTAATGAAAGGAAAAAATTTCACACAATTTTCAGTTTAGCCAAGAGAGAAAGCACCTTACCACATGGGGTTTTCCATATTGCTCTGAATGCATGCTTTTTTTGGTATTTTTTTTCTTTTTTATTCAGAGAAATCACATGAAGTATTAAAATCACATGTGCTTCATCATCACCTGCTGTAAATTCAAACCATAGAAATGACCTTTTTCTGTTCTTTATGAGTGTTTGTTAAACATTAAAAATTCACTGCATCATAAGTGAAATACTGATGATTCCTTCAAAAAGAAAGACAAAATAGTAACACAGAAAGGGTGTTACTATTGTGATAATAAAAAGATGAACATGGTTGGTCAACATGTGGAAGCCATCTTAACTAGGAGTTGTTCTAGTACCCGTGGTCGACAAACTGCGGCTCGCGAGCCACATGTGGCTCTTTGGCCCCTTGAGTGTGGCTCTTCCTAAGCCTTAGGAGTACCCTAATTAAGTTAATAACAATGTACCTACCTATACAGTTTAAGTTTAAAAAATGTGGCTCTCAAAAGAAATTTCAATCGTTGTTCTGTTGATATTTGGCTCTGTTGACTAATGAGTTTGCCGACCACTGTCAGGTGAAGGACACTGTCAAGGCTTCTCTGTCCCAAAGCTCCCTGTAGCAAACCACACACATTGCATTTTATTGCCAAACATTTAAGTATCAGATTTAGTAAGAGGAGACTTTTTTAAAAAGCATTGTCACAGGGGATGGGAAAGGGACCATTGCAATGGTGGGGGCCTGAACTATTGCAAATCAGAGAATGCTCTGATCATAAGACCTGCCAACATCTCAAGGGTTAGGCAAAACATTTTCTTTTGCAGAGAGGAATAATTAAAACCAGGAAGAACCAGGCGAGGGAAGCAAGATGCTAGGGTGCTCTGATGAGATAGTAGGTTGGAGAATGATTTACACTAATTTGGAGTGGAGTGGGTTGGGAGCTATTGAAGGAGGGGTAGTAGACTGCTCAAATGATGAGTAGGCAAAAATTCAGTAACCCGGGAGAAGGATAGCATTTTAACTAAAGTTAAGTGCAAAAGCATTTTGCTCCAATTGATAATGAGGGACAAGTTTTCCTACAATCATTTATGAGGCAAAAGGGAGGATGGGAAGTTTACGTCTTCCCTGGTGATAGGTGAGTAAGTAGGGCAACATTTAGTTTTGTCTAAGTCACGTAGTAAATGTGGTTCTCAGTAACATGCTTCCCAGAATAAAACAGGGTGAGAGGATTTCTTAACTTTCTTTTTTCATTTTCACGAGCACAGAGCTCAGTTTAAATTCAATATTGTCAATATGTCCAAGATTACAGTTTTTGAAATGCTATTCTTGCTGTCTAGCAACTAATATTTTAAATATGAAAAGCATTCTTAATGCAAAAAAACAACTTATTTTCTACCTCTGCATATAACCTGGGATTTTTGTATCTTTTTAAAACAGAAAAAATAGCAAATATATTATGTATTTAGTTGCATTTCATAAAAACTACATGCAAACAAGTGAAAATGTTACTTATTAAAAGATTTTTATATCTTAAAGGCTGCCAATATGCTAAGGTGAAAATGTTTTATTCCATAACTTTTCTCACATTTAGCATGCTTGAACTGGAGAGGTTATCATAATTGACCGCTATTTCCCCATCTGCATCAGGAAATCTGCAAGAGATGCAATTTGAGGTGAATGCATAAACTGGTCAGTTTTATTTATTTTTTGCCTGGAGCAGCCTCATACCACTTCCTACAAATAGTTTGGTAGAGAATAACAAAAACGCTGCATTGCTGAATATACTTGCAGGCAAAGTTATTAAAGTATAACTTAAATGCCTTTTTTTATTAGTAGAGTAATTGAAAGCTTCTTTCAAATAGCCACTTATAATTTAGAAATACTTATAATTTATTCCATGACACTTATGTAGTTCACTGAGAAAATTTACCAGTGACCATGGATATCTGCTGGCACATCTAACAAACCAAGGGGGGGAGCTGAAGAATCGGTTTGAATGTAGCAAAATGGTCTCGGGTAGCTTTTGCTCTCTTCTGGAAGAGTTCACTAACAGATGGCAACTTGTCATTGTTCATGGAGTGTTATCCTGAGAAACTTCAAGGATCCAGGCAGAGTGTGACACTCTTCCCCTCCTCTTTTCAAGCCACCTCACCGAACTAGCCAATGATGACCTCTTTCTTTTCACAGATCATAACACCTTATGTTGGCTGATTCCTTCCAAGCCACATTGTGGCTGCTCTAATCCAAATCTGACAAAAGACTTTCTGTTGTTTGATGGCTAATCTTTATACTAAATAATAGAGGCATCAATGCAATAGGAAAGGTATTTCTACCCAAAAATAGGAGTCCTTCATTCTAGCCCTGTTTTACTGAGTCTTTAGCCAGATAACTTCTCTACTCTGGGTTTCATTGTTCTTACTGAAACATGGCCAGATTGTGTTACACAAACAAAAAACTCATCTCAGGTAAATTTCTGGGATTCCAAATTCCTTTGCTATAAACAAGGAAAGCATCAGTTTGTTAGCTGATCATGTGTGACCATTTTGTATTTAGTTTACTTAATTCTACTCAAGTTACATCTATACTAATATCTATATAATAAAAGGGTAATATGAAAATTGATCAGGACACCCCTCACATAATGACCTAACAGCAGGCTGCGTGGGGTGACCAGGCTGGGAGGGGCTTAGTGAGGGGTGACCAAATGACTGAACAGCATAATGCGTAGGGTGACCAGGCCAGCAGGGGGGCAGTGAGGGACAACCAAATGACCGAACAACAGGATGAGTGGGATGACCTGGGTGGCAGGGGTTAGTGAGGGGCGACCAAACAACCGAGCAGCAGGCTGCATGGAGTGACCAGACCGGTGGGGTTGGGGGGCAGTGAGGGGAAACCAGGCCAGCAGGGGGGAGCAGTTAGGGGCAACAAGGCTGGCAGATGGGGGCAGTGAAGGGTGGCCATGCCGGCAGGGGGTGTAGTAAGGGGCGACCAAGCCAGCAGGCAGAGGCAGTTAGGGGTGATCAGGATGGCGGGGGGAGGGGGAAGGCACTTAAGGGTGATCAGGCAGGCAAGCAGGTGAACAATTAGGAGCCAGTGGTCCTGGATTGTGAGAGGGATGTCCGACTGCCAGTTTAGGCCCAATCCTGGGCATCGCGCCTAAACAGGCAGTCGGACATCCCCCAAGGGGTCCTAGATTGGAGAAGGTGTAGGCTGGGCTGAGGGAATCACCCCTCCCCTGCATGAATTTTATGCACCAGACCTCTAGTTTTCATAGAAAAAAAAGGCAATTGGTTTCTGAAGTATATAGTAGTCAGAAAACAACAACAAAAACAATTTCCCGTCCTATATTTGTTTAGCAGTACATGGATTTAAGAGCTCATTCATAGCATCATTTTTGTTTCTGTAACTTCATGAGTAATGTAACACTTCAGAAATGACAATATAAAATGATAAAACTTACCCAAGATCATACAACTTGAAGAGATCAGTAAAGACTGTCATGTTGATGGTATGATCCTGGTACTGAGCTTTGCTCACTTATTAAACCAGACGTATCTATTTTATTTTATTAATTATAATCAATATTCACATAACACCTGCTAGTTGCATAGTGTTTTGTACTTTTAATGTTTTTCAGATATAATTTTACTTAAATCTTGATTTATAATATCCAGAAGTAAAGAAATATAGAAAATATGCCCAAGGTCACAGAGTTAATTAATGATAGATAAAGAAGGATAACTCAGTAATAGGTAGGTAAAGGGAGGTATCCTGATTTCTATTCCTCAGTATTCCAAATCCCACTCCACCATTTATTTAATTTTGGAATTTACACATTTACCTTATTTGTCATTGGCATTTAAAGCCTGATTTTATAAAACACACACACACACACACACACACACACACACACACACACACACCAAAAAAACAAAACAAACAAACAAACAAAAAAAAGCATTTGAAGAGTTCTGTAACATCAGAATTTAAACAGCAGAAATAGTGATAGCTTTGTTGGTGCAATAAACATTAAAATCGAATTAGAGATTTTTTTCAATATGAAAACTATACAAATGACATAAATGGCAAAAAGGATTTTATAACAATATTTTGTTATTGTGGATTACCAGTTATGTTAAGACCAAAGATTCTGAATATTCAGACTTCTTTTCTGTGTTTCATATTTATCTATATTATGAGTTAAGCTACTTGACTAAAAGGTCTGATTTAGGAAGGCATTTAACTTTGTAACAAACGTTTTTCCACCTACAGTTACCACCTTCAAAGGAATTCACATTGCAGTGTTGGTGTAGTCTGCTGGTTCCTTTTTGAACAGTGTGCAAAATATATGTTAACCCTATGGAAAGCCAAATAGGTACCTAAATAATGCAACAATTATGCACAGTTCAATAAGCATAATGTTAGATTTTCCCCATCTAAAAATGAATCAATGAAATAAAATATGAACTATAGTTGACTTGGTTTCAGAGAACACACATTTGAGAATTACATTATTAATTACCTTATTGTTCTTGTCTCATCTCCAGTCATGGACAGGATTTTGAGGACCACCATGCTTTGTACTTTGTGGATTAGAGTAGTGAAGGAACACAGATGGACTTACTCAGAATTGGTAATAAGCTGTGGTCCTGACTCTTTCCACTTTTTAGGTGCAACCAAATCTTTGTCTGTATAGATCAGCAGATCAAATGAACAGGAAACTCCCAACAGTGGCAGAAATGTCACTGTAGCTGTGATCTGCCTGATCACTGATTGGATTTCATCTTGGGTAGCTTTCTTAGACTTTCCTCTGGGTGCACAGTCTTGTCACACTCAATATCAAATTGTCATTTTTCAAGGACCTCATCACTTTCACTATTTGAAATGACTACCAGAACACTTGTATACGCAGTCTTTTTGTTGTTTTTTCTACATTATTTAGGTATTTCATGAGCTCAGGATCAGTAGTTACAACCAAATTGAGGCCGTATTTCTTCACTTGAGTGAAATAAAGGTTTCAGATACAAAAATGCTAAGCTGATATAAAATGTTATTAATAATAAATGAGAGAATTCAGCCAGGTGCTCCCTTTGAAGGGTGATGCCCTGCTCCTGGGAGAGCTGCCACCTCATGGCCAGACCCACGGCTTCTGCACATGCCCACCACACAGGCCACTGCAGGGCTCAGCCGCCCCTGCACCATTTAAATCAGGCATCCCTTGGAGATAATTAGGTTGGATACCATTGCCTATTCATTAGAAATAACTGATAAGTTTTACTTAAATTTGTTCTTATATTTTCTAACCTGCCATTCCCTTCCTTCCTTCCTTCCTTCCTTCCTTCCTTCCTTCCTTCCTTCCTTCCTTCCTTCCTCCCTCCCTCCCTCCCTCCCTCCCTCCCTCCCTCCCTCCCTCCTCCTTCCTTCCTTCCTTCCTTCCTTCCTTCCTTCCTTCCTTCCTTCCTTCCTTCCTTCCTCTTTCCTTTCTTCTTAGCATTGCCTTCCATTCCTCTCCCTTCATTCTGCATGTTGCTTTCCACACTGTAATTTCACACAGGTCTCATATACAGTTAATTATGTTATCCATTTAAAAATTTTCATTCAATGAAGCTAACAAATGAACATAGTATTCAATTTCTTTTGAAAATTAGTATTGGTATTCTTGCAAGTTTTCCTTTTTGTAATTAGAAAAATACCAATATTACTTTTCTGTAAATATATATTAGCAACCCTCTGAAAAAAATAGCATTCTTGTATAAAATTTGTTATTTCCCTGAATTAGTAGGAGGATATCTAGTGCTAATGCCATTTAAAGAATACTTGAAATGTAAATAGAATGAGAGTCTGATTTCCTGAAAGTATTTTTCTTGAATAAAAGAAATCTTTAAGACAATGCTTTCAGTTTTAGATGAGACATTTTATTTAAATATTAAAAGTTACTTTATAATACCTTACATCTTAATAAACAAAAATGAGTACAATAATTATATTTTATATTTGCATCATATTTTTTGACTTCCAAAACATAAGAGAGAAATTGGGGTTATGAGATGTTTTTCTCCTGTAGTGCAGGGCTATGACTATAGACTTTAGCATGACTCCATCTGTTCAAAGGAATCAAAATGCTCATGCATGTCAACTGGTTAGGCCAGTGATTTTAAATAAATAAAGCACATTTTTTTCTATTGTGTAACCATCTTCATTGCACAGATTAATTGTATATTAATCCTCAACAAATCATAGCGTCATTGAATGAGAAGCCAGAAAGTTACCATTCCAGACAGGCAAATATCTGTGCTGCACCATTAAAAGAGAGGGTAAAAAGAGGAGAGATAAGATGCTAAAAAAGCATTATTTATTAGTATATGTTTCTGTAATGGGGTTCTACACAAGAAAAAATCCAATATAAAATTGGCATTGCCGAAAATTATCTTTAAAATTTATATAAACTTTATTAAAATGTATGACTTTTCACATTATGTTATGCATAATTTTGAAAAACGACTCACCTATCATGTTACATAATATATATTACCTACTTAGGTGAAAATAATTTTTATGATGGTTGAATTGAAGAGATTAATATATTGAAGGGTGATTCGTGAAAGTCAACACCACAAAAGGAGTTCTGTTCATGTAGAGCTCCTGCTGGGGAGAAAAATTGTCTTTCTATCCTTCTAGGTTCTTGGACTGATAAACAAATTAACATAAGACAGGTTAACAGGAGAAAACCTTTAATTACATTCATATGGGGACTCCCTAAGAATGTGAGACCCATAGGCAGTCAGGTACTTGAGGCTTATATTCCATCCTGAGCTAAGGAGAAGGGGGTAGGGTTCTGGGACTTCATAAGGGAGGAAGTCAACTTACAGGAAGATGGAAAGGGCAAATATTTAGTAAACAAATGTTTGTCATGCCACTCAGAGACAATGGGACACAGAAAAGAATTTGATCTGCAGGCCCTGCCAAACTCTCTCCCAACCCAGCCTATCACATCTAGCCCATATTTTTTGGAGTTACTTCTGGTGATAGTTCTCTTTCTGGAGCAGCCCTCTGTCTAAATTCTTTTAGGTGGTTAAGGGAAAGGGAAAAGTTTTCCTTGAATCTGATGGGACTTGATTGCCTTCAGCTCAAAATAGTTGACATGCCACATGGCATATTTGTGGGGGCTCATTATTAATTCATTTACTTTTTAGTTATTGAATAGTGCTTAGTGCAGTTGAATCTTATCAACTGCAAATGTTAGTGCAGAGAAGTAGCTGGTACCCCATCCAACAATGAATGCTGAGTTTCTAGGGCAGCGGTTCTCAACCTGTGGGTCACGACCCCTTTGGTGGTCGAACGACCCTTTCACGGGGGTCGCCTAAGATCATCCTGCATATCAGATATTTACATTACAATTCATAACAGTAGCAACATTACAGTTATGAATTAGCAACGAAAATAATTTTATGGTTGGGTCATGACATGAGGAACTGTATTTAAAGGGCCAGAAGGTTGAGAACCACTGTTCTAGGGCATACCTGTAGCCAGGTTCTGTCAGGTCATGATGTAATATCTGGGCCCCTGATCATACCAGGGCTAAGACAATGCTTCCTAAGTCATGTGGTTTGAAGGTCCCAGAACTCCAGGATTAAAGCCCTTTCTTCCAAAATGTGACATCAGGCAAGCAGTGTGCCTTTACTGGTAAATGTTTAAGAACCAGCTCTGGGCAGGGTGTGGTTATGTATGATTTATAATATATGGTGCTAATTTCCATGGTATAAATATTCCAACCAAGGGTGACTCCAAATTACATACATAATGTCACTGAATAGGAAATTTGGAAGAGGTACTCAATAGCAAACAATTATAGAGGAAATAATGAGTTTTGTATATTTATCATCTTCCTCTTTAAAGAAGTGAATTCTATTTATATAATTTAATTTTTAATAATTGCTGTGCTAAGCAACCAGGTTGCAAAACTTCTGAAAAGTTATCAATCACCATTTATCTGAGCTAGCTGGAGCTTTGAGAGCTACCAAGGAATGCTGCGGGTATTGGAGACGTGCACACTGGCCATTCCCTTCTCCGCAGTGTGCCCCAGTGAACTCTGCTGCCGACAAGGTCTCCGTGGGAGTTCTGCCTGACCTTTTATTTATTTATAAACAACTGCAAAAATAGTCTCAGCACAAAGGTACTTCATTGTCTTCTTTTTTCTCAAGTTATCCAGAAAAAAATTTCAAAAAATTTCTTTATTTAAATAACTCAAATATACATAGAGATTATATGCATATCAATATTTAATATATAAATGACATTTGGTCCTCTGACAATTCTATATAATTGAAATTAAATTTTAGTAAATTTGCAAAGATGGACCAAATTCTTTCACAAGAAAACTTCACTAAATGTTTTAAGTGTGGTAAAAACAAAAAAGACTTTATTAAATGTATTACATATGATTCACATTAGTCTACTTCCATAGGTAGACATCTTGAGAAAAGATCATGTTATATTTTTTTCTTCTCCAATTTTTTTATAGGAAGTATTCTATGAAATATTAGAAACTGTGTATCATGTGCTGACTCTATGACTAACAATGATAACTAATATGCTGAACAGTTGCTCTGTATCAATGACTAGGTAAAATTTTTAATAATTTAAAGACATTTTGATTAACTGTTTTAATATAAAAGATACAGTTGGAAACTATTTTTTTTCTGACTATCAGAGTATTATTAAAGACATTTCAGTTACAATCAAATAATTTTCTGAAGTATTATCTTATTTGAATTTTATTCCTTATATCAGAGAGTATATTGAGGTATTTCTTAATTTCTGATATTGCTTTACACTCCCTTAAAACATTTATTTTAAGCATATTTTTTTATTTTCTGGTTCAAGTGTTTTCAAAGTACTTAACATCTGCATCTCTTGGAGTCCTTATCAAAATGCCATATTTTGGACCTTCTGAATACAATCTCAGAAATGTACATTTGAAAAACACTGTTGTTTGGGTATCATTTATCTGACTTCTTAGTCAACATATTTATAATGACATATGCGACTATTTTTTATTTTTTTCTATAGATGGCTATTAGCTGTAAATAAACAAATATTAACCTAATTGTCCATGCTTTGAGGATAATCTGATCATCATTAAAACAAAATTAAGAGAGAATAGGCTTCAGTTTAACATAAATGCACAGACACTTTAGAGTGACACATTGATTAGAGTTTCAAATTATTCTATATAATAAAAGCCTAATATGCTAAGTGTCTGACAGTTCATTCGACTGTTTGACTAGTTGCTATGACAATCACTGATCACCAGAGTACAGATGTTCCGACCTGTAGATTAGCTTGCTGTTGGGGTCCGGCTGATTGGGACTGGGCGAGATGGGCCAGACACACCCTGGAGACCTCCTAATGCCCCTCCCTGGCCCCGGTCATGCACTGGTGGGGTCCGTCGGCCTGGCCTATGCCCTCTCGCAATCTGGGACCCTTCAGGAGATGTTGGAGAACCAGTTTCACCCGATCCCCACAGGCCAGGCTGAGGGACCCCACTGGTGCAAGAATCCTTGCACTGGGTCTCTAGTAGTTTGTCATAAACCTAGACCATGATAAGAATAATTCCATCCAATCCAAACTTCTGAACTGTTTTGCTGACACTTAAAAATCTAACAAAAATATTTCTCTTACTGCTCATGAACTATCATTCTACATTTTCTGTAACTTTTTTCCACCCAAACTACCTTTATTGTTTAATAAAATAAAAATGTTCATGAATATTGATAGTGTAGATGCATACTGATAGACTAAAGATATAACACTTTTATCAATAGTGGTAACTGTGCAAAGTATTTTATGACAATTTTCTTTTTTAATTTTGTCTTTGTTTGATCTCAGATGGGGACATGAGGGAGATGTGTCATCACCTTCAAACATACAAAAGCTGAGGGAGACTAGATGATTCTAATAATTTCAAAGGATGAATGAAGTACACATCACCACCTCTCTCTATATGTACTATATTCATTTATGTAAACAGGCCCTTTACCTTTCATTACAATATACATTAACATTTCAGAATTATTGAAGTGACATGGTAAAACAATCATAAATTATTGATATATATTTGAAAGTGATAAGTTATTAGAATACTTATTTATTTACTACAGGCCGGGTGCACAAAATTTGTGCACGGGGGAGGGGGTGTCCCTCAGCCCAGCCTGCACTTTCTCATGATCTGGGACCGCTGGCTCCTAACTGCTCACCTGCCTGCCTGATCGCCCCTAACCATTCTGCCTGCCTGCCTGACTGCCCCTAACCACTTGCCTGCTTGCCTGAGTGTCCCTAAACACTCTGCCTGCCTGCCTAATCACCCTAATCTGCTCGCCTGCCTGACTGATTGTCCCTAATCACTTCTGCCTCAGCCTCCACCACTGCGACTTCATCCGGAAGGACATCTGGAATGATGTCTGGAAGGTCGTTCGGCTGTCCAGTCTAATTAGCATGCTACGCTTTTATCATTATAGACTAGTAGCCCATCGCACAATATCGTGTGCCATAGGCCACCCACTGCTTTGGCGGGAGCCCGCAGGAACTGCAGCACGGCTCCTGCACCAGGAGCCATGCTCCTTCCACAGAAGCAAGCTGCCAGAACTGATGGGAGCTGGGAGGGAGCTGCACCTATTCCACAGGAGGTGGGAGGGAGCCATGCTGCTTTTGTGGGGGGCAGACCTACCATCTCCTCTCTGGGCCTGCACTCAGCCGCAGAGGCCGTGGCCTGGCCCCCCCGCCCCCCGTCCCTGTCCGTGTCTGCTCTGGCTCCAGAAGGCCGGCCTGAGCTGGGGCGTGGCAGCTTGCTGGGCCCGTTTTGGTCTCTGCTCTGGACCTCACCTGCACGTGTAACCTCCTCCTGTCCAGTCATGACCCATTACGGCATCCTGGCCTAATTTCTCTCTCTCTCTCTCTCTCTCTCTCTCTCTCTCTCTCTCTATATATATATATATATATATATATATATATATATATATATATGCAATTCTGTCTTTATTCACTTATTTTTAGGACTAAGAACAAAATGTATTTGTCATGGAGGATTTTTTAAATTTACTTATTTGATAATAATGTAAACTTGTTAGTTAAAAGCCCATGGATTTCACTAAATTCCATTATTTGATTATCATCTATCATTGTACTGATTAAATATTATACTAGCAGCCCAGTTCAAGAATTAGTGCACCTTGCCGAAGCTGGTTTGGCTCAGGGGATGGAGTATCAGCCTGCGGACTGAGAAGTCCCAGGTTGGATTCCGGTCAAGGGCATGTACCTGGGTTGCAGGCACATCCCCAGTAGGAGATGTGCAGGAGGCAATTGATCTATGCTTCTCTCTCATCGATGTTTCTGACTCTCTATCTCTCTCCCTTCCTCTCTGTAAAAAGTCAATAAAAAATATATTAAAAAACAAAAAACAAAAAAGAATTAGTGCACCTTGAAAGGAGCTGTGGGCTATGAGGATGTGGTGGACACAGGAGCGGGTTTTGGCCCATCCTCCACTCCCCCACCCAGCCCCTCCCACAGTGGCCCCCAGTCCTCTGTCTGCTGGTAGCCCCACTCCTGCCACTGCCGCTCCCATGCACTGACAGTGCCGGTCCCTCTTGCACCCACTAATGGCATGGAGTGATTGGGACTGGTGCCAGCAGCGGGTATGAATGGGGCTGGGACCAGCAGTGGGTGCAAGCAAGGCTGGCACCAGCAGCAGGTGCAAGTGCTGGGCAGGACCATGGCATGTGGGAGCAAAGAATTTTCAGTAACCACCAGAGGCTCACCCCACTGACAGCAACCAGTCCCATGCCTTGGTGTGGCGCCCCTGTTCACCTGCTCCACCATCATGCCTTGGCCGCCACCTACCATGTTCTGTGCTCTGCCACCTGCTGCAGATGCCCCCTGGTGGTCAGCACACATGATAGCAACTGGTTGTTTTGTTGTTCTGCCATTTGGTTTATTTGCATATTAGGGTTTTATATGTATACTAGAGGCCCGGTGCACAAAAATTTGTGCACTCGGGGGGAAGAGGGGGTCCCTCAGCCCGGCCTGTGCCCTCTCGCAGTCTGGGACCCCTCTGGAGATAATGAACTGCTGGCTTGGGCCTGCTCCCAGGTGGCAGAGGGCAGGCCCAATCCCTAGGTGCAGCCTCTGGTCTGGCTCAGAGCAGGGCTGATTGGGGAGCTGGGGCACCGCCCCTGTCATGCACAGAGCAGGGCGGATCGGGAGGTTGTGATGCCACCCTCAGTCACACTCAGGGTAGGGCTGATTGGGGGGTTAGGGTACCACCCCCTGTCACACTCAAGGCAGGGTCAATGGGCAGGTTGCAGCGCCACCCTCTGTCAAGCTGCCCCCTGCCACTCACAAAGCAGGGCCCATCAGGGGGTTGGGGCTCCGTACCCTGTCATGCACAGAGCAGGGTCGATCAGGGGGTTGGGGAGCTCCCCCTTGTCTCGCACAGAGCAGGGCCCATCAGGGGGTTGGGGAGCTCCCCCCTGTCACTCACAGAGTAGGGCCGATAGGGGAGTTGGGGCACCACCCCCTGTCACACACAGAGCAGGGAGGATCAGGGGGTTGGGGCACTGCCACTGTCACACTCAGGGCAGGGCCGATGGGGAGGTTATGGCTCTACCCTGTCACACACAGAGCAGGGCCCGTGGGGGAAGGGGGGTGGGGTGCTGCACCCTGTCACACACAGAGCAGGGCCGATCAGGGGGTTGGGGCACCACAGCCTGTCACACACAGAGCCGCAGGGCAATCAGGTGGTTGGGGAACTCCCCCCTATCAGGCACAGAGCAGGGCTGATCAGGGGGTTGGGGCACCTTCCCCTGTCATGAACAGAGCAGGGCGGATAGGGAGGTTGTGGCCCCGCCCCCTGTCACACACAGAGCTGCAGAGCAATCAGGGGGTTTGGGAGCTGCCCCTTGTCACGCTGCTCCAGGGGCCAGGAGGCCTCACAGCTCTGCTGATCCCAGTGCTGGGAGGCATATTACCCTTTTACTATATAGGATAGAGGCCTGGAGCACATGTGGGGGCCGGCTGGTTTGCCCTGAAGGGTGTATTGGATCAGGGTGGTGTTCCCCACTGTGGTGCCTGGCCAGCCTGGATGAGGGGATGATGGCTGTTTGCAGCTGGTCACACCCCCTTCAGGGTGGGGGTCCCCACTGGGGTGCCTGGCCAGTCTGGGTGAGGGGCTTAGGCCTGTTTTCAGGCTGGTGGGTGACGGAAGCTCCCAACCGCTCCTTTTTTTCTTTTTTTTTTATTCTGGGCCAGCTTTAGCTCTGAGGCTCCAGCTCTTAGGCCTCTGCTCTTGAAAGCAGGTTTATGGCCTTTGTTTACCTTCTGTATTTGAAACAATGTTGCAATCCTGCTGTCTCAAGCCCGGCGACTAAAGCAGGTTTCTGGGGTTTTGTTTAGCTTCTATATTTGTAACATAGTTGCTTAGAGTTGCAGCTCAGAGGCCGGCAAGGCAGGCAGGGAATGTTGGAGTCCTCCGTCACTGAAGTAAGCAAGCCTCATGTTAGTTTCAAGCTGCCTGGCTGCCGGCCGCCATCTTGGCTGGCAGTTAATTTGCATATCACCCTGATTAGCCAATGGGAAGGGTAGCAGTCATACTCTAATTACCATGTTTCTCTTTTATTAGATAGGACTAGAAGTCCAGGGCATGAATTCATGCACAGGTGGAGTCCCTCGATTGGGGCCAATCAGGGCTGCAAGAAGTTGGCTGGCCGCGGTGAAGGGCCACGGGAGGTTGTCTGGTAGGCCTGATCAATATGGGGCCATTGGGACTGGCCATCCAAAGGGAGGACTCATGGGAGGTTCCAATCAGTGCCGTCAGGGCCGGCCGGCCGGGGGAAGGGGCCACGGGAGGTTGGCCGTGGGAGCACACTAACCACCAGGAGGCAGCTCCTGGATTGAGTGTCTGCCCCCTGGTGGTCAGTGTGCATCATAGCAACCAGTTGTTCGGTCATTCAGTTGGTCAGTTGCTTAGGCTTTTATATATCTAGATATATAAACTAGGGGCCTGGGGCATGAATTCATGCACATTGAGAGGGAATTAATTAGAAGAAATATTTTAATATCACTATTTGCCCTTTCTCTGGCAGTATGAAGCCCTCACCAGTGTTGTATGGGATTTCCTTGAGTCCCAGAGTCCTGCCCCATGGGACTGGCACTGCGTGGAACTCCCTCGAATCCTGGAGTCCTGCCCAGCAGGGCCAGTGCCACCCCATGGCTGGCGCTGCAGGACTCCCCCGATGCACCTCCTGGTCAAGTTTCCACCGGCACCCGCAGGGATGCAGCATCAAGTCCCTGCCCAACCACATGGCCTTTGCCGCCCATGCAACTCTGCCCACCCATGTGCGCCTGCTGTGTACGCAGCCTCCTGGTGATCAGTCATTACAGTGTGATGGCGTGATGACCACAGGCTTTTTATGATGTAGGATTATACTTTCTATCAACACCTATGAAGATAATTTTACTTGTATCAAAATAAGATTCAAATGCAAAAGACATGAGTTTCGATGCATTAACCACATTAACCACCAATAGCATAATTAAGGCTGCAGATTGTGTGTTTGAGCTAAGTTAATAGACACAGCATTAACAAATTTTAGATGTCCACAGAGGAGAAAATATAAATGACTCATAAGATATTATGTTATAATTTATTACTTATAATATTTTATAGCAATGGAGCAACAATGCTGATCTACCCAGTACTCAATCATCCTTAGATGACTTATCTCTGTCCATTTACTCCCAGAGTGATCTGTTATATAAACATACATTATCCGCATACTACTAATTTCCACAATTGTGTCTCCAGCTTCTCATCTCACATGGAGTAAAATCCTAGTTTCTTATCATGTCTCAGCCTCGCAAACAACTTTTCTCATTATTGCTTACTAGTTCTCATTCTCTCCACCTCATGTTGTTACTTAAACAACCTAAGTACTCTTCTGCTTCAGGGCCTTTGCTCTCTGCTTCAAATCCTCTCAGTCAGGTAGCAGCATGGCTATCCCCTCTTCTCTCTCATTGCACTCTATCACAGAAGATAGAAAGCTTATATAAAATGTCACTTTCCTTCCCTATCCCCCTTTGTCTCCATTACCCTGCTTTATTTTTCTACATAGCACAAATCTCCATTTGGCTAACATATTAGTGACTAGTTCATTTGTGTATAGTTTACCTTCTCCCATTAGAGTAAAGATTGCAGCAGTAGAGATTTTGTTACTGCCCCAGCTACAGGATTTAGAACATAGTGGGTACTTAAGAATCATTCATTAAGTGAATTACTGAGAAGAACAACATCCTATGACAGCAACTCTGGTATTTCATTATTAAGAGTTGCTTCACCTAGTTTTATGTCAGTAATATTGACATCTAGATAGTTGTAGACCCTATTTCTTTCAGTCCAGTATGGATATATCAGTTCTATCTAACGATGACAGTGGGTGGATTTGTTTTTAATTCTTCTCATTTATTCATATGCTAAATATTAATTGAATGCTTGTGTGCTGTGAAGGGTTACTATAATCACAATCAAATAAATATGCCAGTAATATCACTAAAATTTAATTTATGTTAGTTTTCTATTATAACCCAGAAATAGAGTGAAGCTTTACATATTATTTATATCCCTGTCAAACATTCCTGCAAGGCTCATATATTTCTCTCCATCTTACAGATGATAAAACTGAGTTTCACAAATTTTAAGTAAATTGACCAAGCTGAGAAACCTTTTAATAGTTATGTGAATACATGTTTTTCTCACTGTACATGCTGTATCCACTTCCATATTGATTGTTACCCTATCTTCAAGCAGGAGATATTATGAAAACAAGGTGATGTAATCATGCTAGAATTTTATTACTTACAAAAATCTATTATATGAAATTGTATTGATTCATAAGCCCATTTATTTTAGCAATTCTGAATATGTCCTTGAAAAATGTAGAGTAAAAAAGTATCTAGGGTTTTTAGTCTGATTCTCTGATTTTATAGACCTAGAAAGTCTGCCTAAAAAATGCTGTTTTGTCCAAAATCACATGGCTGTCTTATTGCACAAACTTTTCCAACTCTCTGTTCAGCGTTCACTATGCTGAGCCTTCCCAACTTTGATTTGCATCATAGAAGATTTGGAACAAAATAAATTGTTGTCAGCACACTTTCACATGTGTTAGTGTGGAAGAAAGTGTAAAAGACTTTCACTGTAGGGCTGGAAAATTGACTCTCTATAGTGTAGGAACTGTTTTTAATCAATCAATAATACGTTATTAGAGATGGAAGAAATCAGGAGGGTAGAAAATCCAAGTACAGAGAATGGATACACATGATAGTAATTGGAAAACCATTGTAGAGCTCAAGTGACAGGCTGATCCCAATGATCCCAATAACTCTTTATGGCTGATATAGTAGATGCAGAGCTCCAAGTTGTAGGAAATCGTGGTCAGCAATATCTTCATAGATATAGTGGCGATTATATTACTTAAAAATGCCAGCAATATGAATATAACAAAGCAGTGAATGCTACATACCTAAAATGTATGAGTCCATTACACACACACACACACACACACACACACACACACACACACACACAACCTAAGATATATGTAACATAAATACACATAAAATACACCTAAAAACAAAAGTTTTTACAACTTAAAATTTAAATATTCAATTATAGAATTACCTGGGAAAACGTCTTCAATAACATGATATTAATTATGTTTGTCCTATATTTACTTATAGATTGATAGTAGCCACCTTTCACTTGATCAGAGCTCAGAGGTCTATAGTGTAAGTACTGTGGAGCTCATCATTTCATATGTCCAATCAGTATTTTGACAAGATGCTCTATTGAAACAAGCCTTAAGTGCCCATGAAAATCTATATTATAGTCAATTTCTATCTTGGCTTTATTCATTTATATTTCTGAAGCAAATATTTAAAAACTTCCTGACTATTTTCATTCTATGATTTATTACTCTAAGTGATTTTAAAAAATAAAGAGATAGAACTAAAGGATTTTGCAAATATAACTTTTTTTGAAAAAAATTACCATTATCTATTATTAAATCGATTTGTTGAAAATTATTTAATACATAAGGTTTACATTATTTATATAATTGTTTAAACTTCTTCATTGACTATTTTTGTTTTATATTACACAGTTGGAGTTTGGAATGCTAGATATAGTTTAGTAGGTAATAGGAAATCCAAAACTTATAATTAATATTTTCTTTCTATTTTAAAATAAAACAATGATAGAAAACAAATTTAGCTTATAAGAAAACAAACATAATTGAAGTTACAATGTCTTACTTCGAATATCTGATTGATACTGTGACATATTATTTTTCTTTTAATTATTATTAGGATACTAGAGGCCCAGTGCGTGGGATTCATGTATTGGTGGGGGGTGTGGCCTGTCGGGATTGGCCCACTGTGGGAGGGCTGCTCAACCTGGTCAGCTCAGAAGCCGCCCTCTGAGTGGCTTCTCCTGCTGTGGGAGCACCGCTCATCCCAGTCAGCCAAGTGGCGGTCCCACTGTGAGAGTGTGCCCACCACCAGGGGGTAGCTCCTGCATTGAGCGTCTGCCCCTTGGTGGTCAGTACACTTCATAGTGACTGGTTGACTGATCTTTCTGGTCATTCCACGGTTCAGTCACTGGCCTTTTATTATATAGGATTGCTTGTTTTGAATACTAGGCAATGATACTAAAATGCAATTCTGACAAAAGAAAAATAAGATCGATATAATAAATTATTAAATAGTAAGGACTATGAAAAAATTATTTTGTCACATAAGACCTTCTTTAAATTAAGTGTTATAAAGACCAATGCATACAATCTAATTTTCTAGGAATATTCTTCTTTAAAAAAGATTGCTTGTAAACTATTCAAGGAACCCAATGGCTATTTCTAAAAATATTTCTATAGTAAAAAAAAATAATTCTGAATTCAAATAATTAAATATTATAATTTTTATTATTTTCTGCCTCCAGTTTATCCTTAATATAATACATAGTCTTCTTAAAGCATAATTTCCTCAAATACAAAATATTTGTATTACAAAATAAAAATGTAAAACATAGTATCCATTAAATCATGCTACATATTTTTCCCAGCTATGTCATACATATGACTTGTCTATATTTTTAATCCCCTATCATCTACACTAATAAAAGAGAAATATGCAAGTTGGTGTCACTCCGCTACACCCACCAGCCCATCAGAGTGACTATGCAAATTAACCCAACAAAGATGGTGGTTAATTTGCATAAGCAGGTGCGGAGCGAAGACTGAAGGCTCCGGCCAGAGTGAAGACTGAAAACTGAAGAATGAAGACTGAAGACTGAAGAGGCTTGGCTTCTCTGCTGCAGCCGGACCAAAGGCCTGGGTCCTGGGTGCTGGAGGAAAACCAGTGCCGGCAGCCAGGGGAAGGAAGGTCTATTGCATGAATCTTTGTGGAATGGACTTCAAGTATATAATAAAAGCTAATATCCAAATTGTCCCCTCAACTAGAGTTCTACTGTGAGTTTGACTGCTTGCTATGACATGCGCTGACCACTAGGGGTGGCACAGAACATGGTGGGCATCAGCAACACAGCACTGACAGTGGGCGGCAGTGGAGGTGCTACTAGTCCTGATGGGCCCCAACGAGAGCGGTACCGCGGCGGGATGGTGGAGCAGGTGAGTGAGCGGTGCCAGGCCAAGGTGAGTGCAAGCAGGGGCCCGATCACCCCACCGATCATCTTTCAGATGGTGGGGGTCTGACCACCAGGGGGAAGACACTCATTGCAGGAGCTGCCCCCTAGTGATCAGTGCACTCCCAGCCAACTTCCCAAGGCTCTGGCTGGCAACCAGCAGTTGGCAGCCAGCAAGAAGGCCCTGGTCAGCAGCCAGAAGGAAGGCCCCAATTAGCCCTGATCGATAGCCAAGATTAGGGAACCTATCTGTGCATGAATTTAGTGCACAGGGCCTCTAGTTTACATATAAAATTTCAGTTTTTCAATTTTACTTGAAATTATACCATACTCTCTACTCATCAAAATTATTATTAATATTGTTTGAAATTACTCTTTATTTCTTTTCTCATTAGTTACTCTTGAGGTTTAAGATTATTAGTTGCCTTCAGTAAGCAATAAAATTAAATGTCTCAGGCTTAAAATAAATATTTTACTTTGAGAAGCTGTGAGGAAATGGAACAATATGGATAGATTCAGGATATATTGTAGAGATAAAATCAACAACTATATTTTGCTTTGCTATGGAGCATTTTCATAAGTGAATGATTACTCAAGAATTAAAGGATAGCAAATGAGAAAGTACTAGTGACAAACACATAAATAAAAAGGTTAGGGGATGTGGTTTATTCAGGATTGGGATATGAATAAAGTTGAACTTTGACTTGTTGAGTAATCGTGTCAATAGGCCAATTGACAAGTGGTTGAAAATAAAGCTTATAATCTCATGGAAGAGGTCACATGTCAAGATATATAAATTTCATGCATGTCAACAAATTCTTATAGAGTACTTATTTTGTACCAGAGTATTTTCTGAGAAGTGAAGTCCAAATATATAATTATATTAGAGCCTGCCCCTAAGGATTCTTCTGTCTTAATAATAATAATAAAAAAACAAGATATATACATAACTACCTATAAAGAATTATATGAAAGAACCTATAATAAACCTATAATATGAAATCCTTATTAAAAAAAATTGATTTGCTTTGATGGCTTGGTTAAAGCCATAAAAAATCATGGAGTGGCAGACAATAAGTTGACAACCAAGAATAATTCTCTCCAATTCTAGCTAGTGTCTCTTGTTATACTGTATCACTTTGCACAAAGAAAACTTAATGATGATATAGGACTCTTATATATGCTTTTCACTGGAACTCTATATCTTCTGACTAATATGTTCAATCATTATACACTTACCAGTGGCTCCATTAGTACTTTCTCATTAATGTCTTCCTTACTCTTTTGGCTTGTGTTTCTCTTTATAAGATTCTGTAATCATTGATATTTTAAATTATTAACAGTCTTGCCCTGGCTGGCTTGGCTCAGTGGATAGAGCTTCGGCTGTGGACTGAATGGTCCTGGGTTTGATTCCAGCCAAGGGCGCATGCCTGGGTTGTGGGCTCATTCCCCAGGGGGCGGGGGGGAGGGTGTGTGTGCAGGAGGCAGCCAATCAATGATTCAATCTCATCATTGATGTTTCTATCTCTCTCTCCTTCTCCCTTCCTCTATGAAATCAATAAATATATAATAATTAATTAATTAATTAATTAATTAACAGTCTTAAAATTATCTGTTTGCTAAATCTCTCATTAGACTACTTAATGGGAAGGCTGATTTTATCTCTGAATCCCTAAAATCTAGTATAATACAACTATGAGATACTTTATAAATCTTTGTGGGATGAAAAATGGTGAGTGGGGATAAACAGAAGAGGGAAGTAGTGTTACAGACTGGGGTTACTGGCTGGGACCTCAGATCCTCTCATTGACATGATTTTAAGATCAACGAAAATGAAAGTAAAGCAAAGTGGGGTTTACTGATGATATACTCTAAGCAAGGACAGGGCTAGTTGAGACAATGGCCCTGAACTCCTGGGTAATGTGGCTTAAATGAGGAATTTTCTGGATGGAGACTTCCATTTGCATTCAGAGATGATTGACAGAAAAGGGGCACATGACTTTATTTCTTTTGTGCATGGCATTACCCATAATGCATAAAACACCATGGGGGAGGGGGATGTCAAAACCACAATTCAAATCTACACTAATAAAAGACAAACATGCAAATTGACCATACCTCCTATATGCCTTAAGCCACGCCCACCAGCCGATCAGAGTGACTATATGCAAATTAACCCAACCAAGATGGTGGCTGGAAGCCATGGAGCAGGAACAAGCAGGAGGCTTGGTTGCCCCAATGATGGAGGAAGCCCAGCTTCCCACCTGCCACGGCGGCTGGCTATGAGCTGTACTCAAAGCAACAAAGTTTTAATTATAGAACGTAAATAAACCTCAGATACATGATTTCAGCCGGCCATGGCCATGGAGCTGGAGCGAGGTTACAAAGTTTCAATTATAGAAGGTAAATAAATACAAGAAAAAAAAAAGAAGAAAAAAAAAGAAGAGGCTGGGAGCTTCCGTCACCGGGGGGCTTGGCCAGCCTGAAAATGGCCCTCAGCCCCTCTCCCAGGCTGGCCAGGCACCCCAGTGGGGACCCCCACCCTGAAGGGGGTGTGGCCAGCTACAAACAGTCATCAGCCCCTCACCCAGGCTGGCCAGGCAACCCAGTGGGGACCCTCACCCTGATCCGGGACACCCTTCAGGGTAAACCAGCTGGCCCCACCCGTGCACCAGGCCTCTATCCTATATAGTAAAAGGGTAATAGGCAAACTGACCCTAACACCAGAACAACTGGAATCACTGGTCACTATGACACACACTGACAACCAGGGGCCAGACGCTCAATGCAGGAGCTGCCCCCTGGTGGTCATTGCACTCTCACAGGGGGAGCTCTGCTCAGCCACAGGCCATGCTGATGGCTGCCAGTACAGCAGTGGTGATGGAAGCCTCTTCTGACTCCTCAGCAGCTCTAAGGATGTCTGACTGCAGCTTAGGCCTGCTCCCTGCTGGCAAGTGGACATCCCCCGAGGGCTCCCGGGCTGCCAGAGGGATGGCTGACTTGCAGGTTGGGCCTGATCCCCCAGGGAGTGGGCCTAAGCCAGCAGGTGGACATCCTCCGAGGAATCCCAGACTGCAAGAGGACTTAGGCCAGGCTGAGGGACCCCCCCCTCTAGTTTTAGTAATAATTAGTCAAAGACTCTATAAGGTCACATTGATGTCCTGTCATTTTCCTCTGAGCTTACACCAAGAACTGGCTGGTTCAGAATGTGCCCACTGTCGGTCCGCTGGCTTCTGGGCCGACCATAGAGAGACAGTCTGAAGGCAACGTTGGTTCAATCCCTGTTCAGGACCCTAGGGCAGGTATCGCCCCAGCCCCTCATGTCTAACTTCCAACCTAACAGTAGGAAGAATTAAGGAAGGCAAAAAAAGACACCGCTTAAAATATTCTCAAGACAGAGCCTAAACTTGTTACGGTGCTATAAATAGATGAAATAAAGATATGAATAGAAATGATGTAATTGTCTAGGAAAAGAGTGCAAAACAAAATTAGAGAGCAATTTACAGTACATTGATTTGAGAGAGAAAAGAGGAAATTGCTTTTATTTTGAAGCATATATATATATATATATATATATATATATATATATATATATATATATATCTTGGAAGCTAAGGGGCTGAGGGTAGAATATGATTAGTGAGTCATATTATTCAGCTTTTTATAGAGATGACACTGAGTTTGGGTATTAAAAAGTCAAAGTGGGATGTCCGTGAAAATGACAGATGAGGGAACTCAAAAGGCTCAATCTTCAATAGAAACACCCCTCTGCCCCAAAAAGAGAGCAAAAGCTGTTAGAATCACCTTTATCAGCCTCTGTAAAACGATAGATGTTTTACAGTAATGAAGCAAATGCTCACTCAAGAAAGGGTGGCTTTAACCTGGTAGGAGAACTTCGTGATATTTTAATATAATCTTCCATGTATCCCTGTACCTTTGAAGACAGTAGCCCATATTCCTAGTATGAGTACCTAGTTCTAGGAAGACCAGAGTTGACTTTGTCTCCAAAAAAAAATTATGTGTGCTGTTTGGAACTTTCAGGGAGTTCCTTAAAGTACTGATACAATGTCGCTTGATTTGTTTCTCCTTACCAGGGACTTTTACAGGGTGGAAAAGCAGCTAAGCTAAGGACAGTTCTCAAAAAAATATTAGAAAATGAATGACTGAACCACCTGGGGCAAAAGATTACAGATGGGAACAAACAATATGTGTGCTAAAGGACTAGGAGAAAAGGCAGAGGAAAGAATTACTTTGGACATAATGGCTTTGAAAATCTTCATATAAATAGAAAATCTGGAAAGCTAGAGGCATGACCAGGAATGAAGATATGCTCAGTCAAGACCTGAGAAGTCCAGCAGATTTTTTACTCAGCACAATAGGAAGTGAACGTTAAGGCAGAATTGTAAGTGTTCTGACTAAGCATTGAAGAACTACCATCACACAGAGCCAATCTGGGGAGTACTGTTTTAGTTTGTTTGTTATTTGTTCCAAAGAAATCTGTCAAATGACTAGCTGACTGCAAGGATCAGAGACATTAAAGATCACACAGGATGAAAAAAAGTCTTTCAAAATAGTTTAGAAAAGTAGATAAAGCAACAAATAACTCAACAACTACAAAAAAAATGGCAATCAACACAAACCCTGAGAAGGGAAAAAAATCTGATTTTGAGCTACCATATTAAAAAATTCAAAATACCTTATTTTAGTCCTAACCAGTTTGGCTCAGTGGATGGAGCGTCGGCCTGCGGACTGAAGGGCCCCAGGTTCGATTCTGGTCAAGGGCATGTACCTTGGTTGCGGGCACATCCATAGTGGGAGGTGTGCGGGAGGCAGCTGATCGGTGTTTCTCTCTCATTGATGTTTCTAACTCCCTTCCTTTCTGTAAAAAATTAATAAAATATATTTTAAAAAATGTCTTATTTTAAATGTAAATAGGCCATTCACAGGAAAAAGAGAAAATAACAGAAACTTTATTATAATTAGTCAAAGACTCTGTAACACAAAAAACTGAACTTATGAAATAAAGTCAATAAATCAACTCATAAATATGATCAAAGAGTGAAAGAAATTTATTGAAAATGAACTAAAGGAAACCAGGAGAATGATGTCTCAAAAAACAAAGAATATTATTAAAAATATTTGAATTTTAAAAGGAAATGAATAAAAATTCAGTACATTAAAAGCATAACTGAAATAAAATTCATTACAGAGGTTCAGCAACAGATTTGAGGAACCAGAAGAAAGACTCAGCAAATGTTCAAGGATAGAAAAATATTTCATGCAACTAGTGATCCAAAGTGATGTGAGTGACTTACTAATATCAGAAATAATACACTTTAAGTCAAAAAGCATTAATTGAGGCATAGCAGGACATCTAATAATGACAAAGCATTCAGCACTGAACAACAGAGT
Source organism: Myotis myotis (assembly GCF_014108235.1). Classification (NCBI taxonomy): domain Eukaryota; kingdom Metazoa; phylum Chordata; class Mammalia; order Chiroptera; family Vespertilionidae; genus Myotis; species Myotis myotis. The sequence continues at coordinate 77,536,219 of NW_023416335.1, forward strand.
CCCAAATTATATGAAGGAAAAATTGACAGACTTAAAAGGAGAAATAGACAATTTTAAAATAATAGTTGAAGACTACAGTATCACACCTTCAATGATGGATAAAATAACCATAGATTAATAGGTATATGGAGATCTTGGAAAACAATACAACCCAATCTGATCTAATAGACATACACGACACTCTACACAAAAACATCAAAATGCACATTCTCCTCAAGTGCACATGGATGTATAGTTGGTGATAACAAAGGAAGAAAACTAGAAATTAACAATGCAAAAAATGGAAAATTCACAAATGTGACAAAAATATGCCACTGTTACATGACAAATATGTCAAAGAAGTAATCATAAGATAAATTAGAAACAACCTCAAGATAAATGAAAACCAAAACACATCACACCAAAATTTATAGGATGTAGCAAAAGCAGTAAGAGGGAAATTTATAGCTGTAAAAGCCAACATTAAGCCCTAGCTGGTTTGGCTCAGTGGATAGAGCATCATCATCCTGTGGACTAAAGGTCTCAGCTTCGATTCTGGCCAAGGGCACATGCCCAGGTTGCGGGTTTGATCCCCAATATGGGGCATGCAGGAGGCAGCCAATCAATGATTCTCTTTCATCATTGATGTTTCTATTTCTCTATCCCTCTCCCCTTCTCTCTGAAATAAAAATATTTAACAAAAATCTCAAAACGTTAAGATAGAAGAAAAATCACAAGTCAAAACCCTAAATTTATGTTTTATGCAATTAAGAAAAAAGGGCTAACTAAACCCAAGCTGCCACATATAAAGGAAGGGGTATTACTACTGATTTTATAGAAAGAAAGGGCATTTTAAGTGCGTAATATAAACAATCGTATGCCAACATATTGGATAACATAGATGAAATAAACACACTGATATAAACACACACATTACCAAAAGTGAATGAAAAAGAAATATAAATCTGTATGGATATACAAAAAGTGAAGAGATGGAATATTTTTAAAAAAAAAAAACTCTCAACAAAGGAAAGCTCAAGAGTAGATAGCTTTACTGTTGAATTCTACCAAAGTGAAATTAACACCATTCCTTTTCAAACTCTTCCAAAAAGTAGATGAGAAAACCTTTCCTAAATCATTTAATGAGTCACATTACTTTGATAATGAAATCAGACAAAGTAATCGCAAAGGAAAAATATGACAGCTCAATTATCTTTTATGAATATAAATACTAAAACTTCAATACAATATTAGCAAACTAAATCTAGCAGCATATTATAAATGATTATATACCCTGGTCAAGTGTGATTTATCCAGAAGGCAAGGGTGATTAAACATACAAATATCAATAAATGAAATGCAGTAGTCTCCCTTATCCCCAGCTTCACTTTTCAAGGTTTCAGTTACCCATGGTCAACTGCAGTCCAATATGATAAATGAAAATTCCCAGACATAAACAGTTCATAAGTTTTAAATTGTATGTTGTTCTGAGCAGCATGATAAAATCATGCAATGTCTTGCTCCATGCACCCAGGACATGAATCGTCCCGTGGTCTAAAACAGTGATGGTGAACCTTTTGAGCTCGGCATGTCAAAATTTAGAAAAACCCTAACTTAACTATGGTGTCGTGTCACATATAGAAATATTCATAATTTTTTTGATATTTGCAAACATAGTAAAAAAAGATTTATATTTTTGATATTTATTTTATATATTTAAATGCCATTTAACAAAGAAAAATCAATCAAAAATATGTATAAAATGGACAAAACAGCAAAACAATGTACATTTAGGAAAAATACTAATAAATACAATGATAATCAAATGGTACGAAAACTCGAAATTTGTGACTTTTTTGGTGCTGAAGTTTGTCTGCTAATTCTTCAATTGCAGGTTCAAACTTGATGCACTTCAAGGCCAAGCAAGCACCACTAACTTCAACTGTTGGCAGGTTTCTTTTCTTCGTTTTAATATTATTTAATGCTGAGAACAAAGTCTCACAAAAATATGTTGATGAAAAAATTGTTAACAAAGAAATCGCTAGATTTTTTATGTCGCTAAAAGTGTCAGGTACTCTGTTCCAAGCACTCACAATTTCTTGTTCATAGTTGCACTCTTCTTCATTGTTCAAATGATTTTGTTACAGATTTTCAAGTTTCAACCTTAAGTCGAAAAACCCATGAGTCCAAATGCTACCTTGAAAATCTGCAGGTTGCATCTCTAAATCCTCAATTTGCATCCATTAGAAATCCTTTAATTCCAAAGTACTGTAAACAACTACATCTGGATACATAATTATTTTAATGGTCTGTTCTAGGCTTCTGAATTGGTTGAATCTTTCGCTGAACTGTTCAAATAATGAGTTTACTATATTCTGGTACATAAGTATGGACTCCATTACACTCGTTGTAGTGGCCTTTTTGAAATACTTTTTTATCCGAGGAAAATACTTATAAGTTTTAGTTTCAATATCTCGCTTGAAAATTTTAAATTTACTTTCAAAAGATTTGATGTATCCAAACATGACGTCAATACATTTGCCAAAACCGTATAATTTTAAGTTCAGTTCATTCATATGAACAGAGAGATCTGTAAAAAACATCAAATTGCTGACCCACTTATGATCATTGATCGGAGAAAAGTTTGCCAGATCCTTATTCTCAATAAATACCGTAATTTCTTCAAAGCAAGCCCTCCACAAATCACTCAGGTACTTTACCTCGACTCAGCCATCTCACATTATTGAACATCAGTAGTCCACTGTAGGTTGAATCAACTTCCTGTAGAAGTGCAGAAAACTCTCGCTTGTGAAGGGGTCGAGAAGCTATAAAATTCACAATTTTTGTTACAACTGACATTAAATCATTCAATTCTGAGAATCCCGATTTGGCACACAACACCTCCTGATGGATAATGCAACGAAAAGGTACAAGTGGATGTCTAATAGCTTCCGTAAACAATTTCAGGAATCCCACATTTTTTCCCACCATATTTGGTGCCCCATCTGTCGTGACTGACACAAGTTTAGAGATATCAATGTTTAGGTCACTGAATGTTTTTATAACAACCTTACATATTTCGTTTCCTGATGTACTTATTGGCACTGATTCTAACTTTATCAACTCTTCTCTCATTGTGAGACCATCAGAATATCTAGCAATAATGGCCAGCTGAGCATTTGATGTGACATCAGTAGTTTCATTAAGAGAAATTGAAAAATATTTACAACTAGTTAAGTCTTTTTTTTAATTGATGTTGTATGTTTTTGTTAAGACCTATTATTCTGTCTTTGATAACTCAGAAATTCCTTTAATAATATCATCTTTATTTTCCATATCGTGAAATAGAGCTGGTGCACATCTTAGAAATGTTTCCTTAATAAATTCTCCGTTACTGAGGGCTTTTCCATGCTGAGCTATGGAGTGAGCAATACAGTAACTTGCTGATGTTAAATTTTTAGAGCACGTTACAAATTTAATGATGGAATTTGATTTACTTTTATAGAGGTGTAGTTGCCTAGAAATGTATTCCTTCCTTTCATTGATACTTTTTTTCAAGTGCTGACAATGATTAGTTTCAAAATGTCTCTTTACATTCCACGTTCTGCTTACTACCGTTTCATTACACAGTATGCACAATGCTCTCTTGTTTCTGTCGACAATCCCGTACATCTCGGTCCATATGTCTTGAAAGGGTCGGCTACTGCTACTTCCACTTCCTTAATCATTCAATCTTGCTTTTTTATTTTTTTGATTCTCCATCACAAGTCTGCAAAAATAAAAAAAAATATAAATCACAGCGTTTTTTATAAAAGCTTGATAGGTTTCTTACCTATTAACTTTTTACAGTGTTGTTGCACTGACTTCTGGTGCAAAACAATTCAAAGATAGTATATATAACCAACAAATATATGGTGCTGTAATCAATTATCCGACACGCAGAATGTCTCGTCGAGCACACTGTTGCACTGTTGCACTGTATACCTTTTTCTTCTAACCCTCCCACTCCTGTCTCCTAACGAACATGGCGATCAAATGCGCAATGCGTCTGTTTGCCGAATGCACCCGAACGCACGGGAAGCTTACCCGAGGCACATGTTGACAATAACGAGGCTGTTTCCAGAACTGGGCATTTTGTTACTCGAGTAAAAATAAAATGTCACAAGTAAAGATTAATCTCTTTATAGTGCAATTCTTAACTTTTTTATATTAAGGTCAATATTGGAAAAACGTATCTTGGATGTTTTCACTATGTATCTTTGCTACGCAACACCGATGTACATGTTTACATCCGGTTTTAGAATTGCATTATTGATCATGAGTAACGTGAGTAATAATATTACTCGATTGATGCCCAACTCTGGCTGTTGTGAGAGACAAATATTCGAATTATGCAATTTTTTGTCTCTGTCAATGCGTGTCACCCAAAATGAGTTCACATGTCACCCCTGAAACGTGTGTCATATGTTCGCCATCACTGCACTATGAGGTACACTGACCACCTCTTGGTCCCTTTCCCCAGCCTGAAGAGTCCTATTGCTCAATGGCAAATGGGGAACTGGGGGTGGGTGGCAGGCGATGTGGGTGGTGCCAGGCCAAGGAACCCACCCCACTAGTTGCCCCACACCCATAGGGCAACCAGGTGAGGGGGAGAGCCCAGCGAGTGGGCAGAACAGCCGACCTCTTGGCTCCTCTCCCTGGCCAGCAGGCTCCAATCACCTTATGGCAAATGAGGAACTCAGTGTGGGTGGTGGCAGGGGGCGGGGCTGGCTGAGGGCAGCTGGGGGAGATGGCCTTGATTGTAGGCCAGGCCTAGGAACCATACCCGCGCATGAATTTCATGCACCAGGCCTCGAGTATACAATAAAATTCAATGATTATGACTATCTAATCATATAGGATAATGCCTTAAACCAATTACCTCTTAAAGATTTGCTTATCTCTATTTTCTCTATGTTAAGTATAATAAAAATATGATTAACAAATATTTTAAAATACTATATCAATTACATTTATGATGAATTTTCTGGGTACATATCTGATTAATTTTTAGAATAAATACTGAAAAATGGAACCACTGGGCCCTGGTAAGAGTGGCTCATTTGGTTAGAGCATCATCCCAGGAATCACTGGTTCAGTTGCTGGTCACAGGTCACAGCACATTCCAACCTGCAGATTTAATTCTTGGCTCAGGTGCAATTTTTCTCTATCACACCAGCATTTCTCTCTCTGTCTCCCTTCCCCTTTTTCTTGCTCTAGAATCAGTGAAAAACATATTCTCGGGGTAGGATTAAAAAAAAAATGGAACCACTGAATCCAAATAAAATTGTATAAAAAATTTCAATATGGGCTTTCTACTACACAACAAATTTTCATAATAAAGTGCACATAAACTGATTGCTGTGTACTCTGTATTTTACGCAATATATATGTATTCACATATTGATTTCAGAGTGGAAGCAGGATAGAGCGATTGAAAGGTCAATGATGAAAAAGAATAATTTATTGGCTGCCTTCTGCATGCTCCCTGCTGGGGACCAAACCTGCAACCCTGACATGTGCTCTGATCAACATTTCAACCATGAACTCCTGATTCATTGGTCGATGCTCAACCACTGAGCAATACTGGCCATGCTATTTTACACATTTCTTATAGCACAACATAGCTTAGATATAGTAACCAGTAGAAACTCACATTGTCAAAAAAATGATTTGCCAAATCATACATATTGGGTATGATAATTATACTGGTGCACGCATTTGAGCACATTGAAAGGGAATTAACTAGAAGGTGGCCAGTGGGGCAGGACTGGGCAAGATGGGCCGGACACACCCTGGAGCCAACATCCTACGGTGCCTCCCCGGCGTCTGTGGAGTGAGCAGGATCCCTCCAGCAGGTGGGGTTCCTCAGCCTGGCCTGTGGGGATCTGGCCAAAATAAGTTCTCTGACATCCCCCGAGGGGTCCCAGAGTGCAAGAGGGCACTCTGAAAAGTTTCTGTTGTACAGGGTGTAACGCAAACGCAAGAGTGCAGTAAACCAGATTCAGGCCAACAGTGCCTCAGCAGCAACATGACCCACGCCTGAAGGTGGAATCAGGCGGCCCTGTGAGGAATCGGGCTCTCTCCTCTCTGGTTTCCGGGTGCATCACCGAAGAACTGCCACTACCAAGTCACTGCAGCTTCGCAGCTCCTGCATTGAGTGTCTGCCCCTGGTGGTCAGTGCACGTCATGGTGACTGGTTGGATGGACAGAGGGAAACTTAGCATATTAGGCTTCTATGTATATAGAGGGAATAAGGGCTGTTGAGATTTGAATAATGGGTGGTAGCTTTCTTGCCAATTATAATACTGGTGATGGTAAGATAAAATATAAGTTTTGATAAAAAGTACACTGTTTTAATACTCTGGATTTTCTCAAGCAAAAAAAAAAAAAAAAAAAAAAAAAGATAAATGTGAAAAGTACATTTATTGTTGACAGACCTGGATGAAAATAACTGTTTGTTACACTGTATTATAAAAAAATTATAGTTTGCCTGGGAAAAAGTGGTTATGAACTAAAAAGTCTGAACATTTCTATTTCTCAACATCTTTTTTACCCATTTGCTTTCTGATATCAGAGTTGTTTTTTATTGTTATCTTTTAATGTTTCTATTAATTTTTGAGAGAGTGAGGAAGGGAGAGGAAGAGAGAAACAACGATCATTGAATCCCATACACATTCTGCCTGGGGATTGAACCCGTAATCTGGGTATGTGCCCTGACAGGGGTGCATATGACAATGCTCAACTAACTGAATCACACTGGTCAGGGCTCAGAGTTATTGTTTTTTATGTTTTTAGGGTTTTTTTTAAATATTTTTTATTGATTTCAGAGAGGGAGTAAGAAGAGAGAAAAATAGAAATATCAAAGATGAGAGAGGATCATCGGTTAGCGGCCTCCTGCACATTCCCTACTTTGGATCAAGTGCACAACCCGGTCATGTGCTTTGACTGGAAATTGAAACAAGATCTCCTGGATCCAGGATAATGTTCATCCATTGAGGAGCCACACTGCCCAGACCAGAGTTTCAAATAAAAGGAAAGGTTTAGAAAATTAAGTTTGTATTATAAATGAGCCCTGCACTTGTATTCCCAAACTGACTTTCTAAATAAAAAAATGATACTCTTACTAGAGGCCCGGAGCACAAAATTCATGCAAGAGTACTCTCCTTCTTTCCCCCTGCTGCTGGCACGGGCTTCACTGGCAGGGAGAGGCCCCACTCACCTGCTGCAGCCCAACAGTCAGTGGCCTGGGCCGCCCTCTTTGGGGAGGTTGAGGAGCTTCTTGATTGATCACCCCACCGGCCAGTCGCCTGGACCTCCCTCTGTGGGGTGATCATGGGGTGATGACCAGAACCCTGACCAATCAGATTGCTCACACCTTGGCTGACCTGGTGCCAGTGGGTGTCATAGCGTGTGTCCGGATGGTCGCCTGGATGGTTGTACCACTGTTTGGCCATTCGGTCAATCTACATTTTATGCTTTTATTGTATAGGACTAGCAACACTGAATTGGGTTGTTTATCTGTTTTTCTAAGAATATTCAAATAACACTTTGAAAATATGAAAAAATGGAAATACATGTGATCTAATTTGCATTTCTTCAATTGTAAATGCCCAACATGTTCCCCTTTAATGTTTTATATATTGCTAAATGAGCTTTCATAAAGAAATTGCCCTACTTGTAAAAATAACCTATTTCTCTGTTCAGGTGTTGTCCTCTTAAATGATCACTTTATCAACACCTACTATTTAGACCAGTGAGGGTGACACTATTGAGGTTGGCATATCAAAACTTTTAAAAATTCAAAATAAATTGTGGTATCATGTAACATATAGAAATATTCAAAAAAAAATTTGTTTGGTATTTGCAACCATAGGTAAAGACAAAGACTTATGTTTTTGATATTTATTTTATATATTTAAAGGCCACGTAACAAGAAAAAAATCCAGCCAAAAAATGAGTTCCCTGTCACGTCTGACACACTTTTCATAGGTTCGCCATCACTGGTTTAGAGTCTCCAAAGCAATCTGCTGGCTACTTATCTCTTTAGTAAAAGTATAGAAGTCCCAATGTAACTATTGCAAAAACACACACACTTATATCACATGTGTTTAATTCAATGTTATAATTTGTTATACTACACTCTGAGCAGTATTGACAATGATGTTATGGGTGTGGATATTGGTTTTATTTATCATATGTTCAAACATGGATAAAAAAACCTCCTCTCCCCCTGACTGATATGGCTCAGTGGGTTGGAGCACCATCCTGTGCACCAAAGGACTGCAGGGTCAACTCATACCTCACATGCTGACAATGGAGCAGAACTGAGCCTGGAACCCAGGTAACCAGGCAGCCACATTCTGTACCTGCCCCTCCCATTGACTCGGATAGAGACATTGGAGAAGACACCATGTTTTCGTGTTGTCTCCCCTCGTCCCGAGGCCAGTGCCTCAAGAGAGGCAGCGATGAGAGTGTGTTTAGTGGTGGTCGCCGCTGGGTCCGCACTCAGAGGAGAGGACGCCTGTGGCCCTTTTCCCGGCGGGATCCAGAGGTAACACAGGGAGGTCTGCTTTGGGCCAGGCCACCCCTCTGATCCCAACTGAGCAGCCCTATGTCCCCTCCCCGTGTGTTTGGGGGATTGGGGCTGAAGGGACTGTTCACGTGGGGAGGGTCTGTCCAGAACAGGAACAGGCTGGGTTCGGGTGTCAGGACCAATCAAGTTCACACCCAAGGTCAAGGCTAGCTGGGTGGCCGTGGAGGGTGGGTGGCACCCTCTGCCCGAGGTCTGTCCTGAGCCCTGGAGGTGAGTCTCCTTTCCTCTCGGTGGATGTCTGTGTAGACACAGGGCTGGACTCAATCTAGGAGCAGAAGGTCCAGTGGGCAGAAGCAGCAGTGACTAGGGCCAGGCTTGAGTCCTCCCAGTCAGCTGCCGGTCACTGTCATTGCAGACCTCCAGCCAGGCCAAGAAGAGGTCTCAGCTGGTCAAAGAGGAGAAGCAGCCGGTCCGTGAAGACCCCCGCCCCACGCCCGGCAGGGAGGGGCCGGTGAGCCACACCACTTCAGGACAAAGCAGGCCTGAAGTGAGTGTGGCCACCTGGGCGTCAGGGGAACCAGTGCCCATGGGGGCAGGCAGAAGGCCTCCTCCACCAGAGCCACCCAGGCCCCACAGGCCTCCAACCTCGAAGCAGCTCCGTCCCCACAGGCGGATGGCCATTGTCAGCCTGGCCCTGCAGTGCTGGGGCTATGGTCATCGCAGCAGGAGACAAGACCGGGAGCCTCAGGAGGCCACGCCGAAGGGTGAGAAGGTGGGATGGTGGGGTGGTTGGGTGGGGAGGTCTACGTGAGCTTATGGGGAGGGATTGTTGCCATACACACAGGGAGCACCCCAGAGTCTGGCCGGGAGCAAAGACTGGCCTCAGGCCACCCAGCTGCTGGACTTTGGGCTGGGCGGGGAGGACGCCCTGTGGTGGATCCTGGGCTCTAGCTGTGTGCTGTGTCTGGGGGGCACAAGGGAATCCTGGCATGTGGGTGACTTTTTCTCCTCTCACAACCCCACCTCCAGCCCAGGGGTTAGGTGAGTCTCCTGTTGTTTCACGGAGAGTCCAACTTGAGGAGCCGGAGGCAGAGATGGAGGCGGGTGAACCTTCAGAGCCCTTGTCAGCTCCAGCCACCTCTCCAGCTGCAGCGGCAGAGCCAGGGCTGGCCGTGGACAGAACTGAGGCTCCAGGAGCAGAGGAAGAAGAACCCTCCTTGGGACCCTTGCAGTGTCCTGCATCTGAAGAGGAGCTGCCTGTGAAGGGACCAACTCAAGGGCCTTCTGGGGAAACGGCCCAGGCTGTCCCAAGGAAAAAAATCATTTCCCCCGCACTCCTTGACATCTCCGTTTTCTTTGCTGTTCTTATTTTGTTTGTATGTTCTCCATGGCGTACTTTCTTTTTTGATCTTTTTCTTACTTTAGGCTTTGGGGCCAGTTTGGCTTTCATTCTTCTCTTTTGTCTTTTGTTGGCCTTCATCATTCCTTGGTATAATCCCTTTTAAATAATAAAATTATTGTTTTTTATTTGAACCGGTGTCATTCCTGATCATGAAATACAGTCACGATGCTGATCAAGCATCACCACTCTCCTTGTAGAGGCAGTGCCCATACCAGCACATCTCAGAGATGCCCTATGTCCCAAAAGTGGAGCTATCCACTGTGAACTCTGGGGAGAGAGCACTGTGACCATTAGCCTGACAGGCTTCTTGTCTATTGGGGATGAGTCCTGGGGACAAAGTGAGGCAGCAGAGGGATGAGCAGATTTACTAGGGAGCATGTCAAGAAAGAAAAGAAAAATTGCATATATATATATATATATATATATATATATATATATATATTTATATGTACAATCTCCTCAGAAAATCTTGAAACTTCATTCAGAGAGGAATATATACTGTTTCATTTCTAATGGCTAAGGTAACATATACCCACTGTAAAATATTTGGAAGTTGTTTAAGCTTAAAGAATGAATTTTTTTTATAATTCATAGTCAATTCATAGTCACTGTTGAGTAGACATTTCTATATGTACCTTTTAAAAGATTTTTTTTTTTTTTTGAGAAAGAGAGAGATAGAGGGAGAGAGACAGAGGGACAGGGAGATAGGGAAATATCAATGTGAAAATGACTCATCAATTGGCTGCCTCCTGCACACCCTCTAATGGGGATTGAGCCTGCATCCCAGACATGTGCCCTGATGAGAAATCAAACTGGCAAACTTAAGTTCATGGACGATGCCCAATCAATCGGGCATACTGGCCAGGTCCTTATATATATTTTTGCATAGTTTTTAATGAATTTATATCTCATATCTCTTGATATAATTATCAAAAGCAATAAGTATGCAAGTAAAATGTTACTAAGTCACAGACATGATTTACGTATTTCAAAACAAAATTTTATTTTTTCCATCTTTTTTCAAATATTTATAATCTTAATAATATGTTCATCCTCTACAATAAAAGACCAGCGATCTAAATGGCTAAATGACCTGAATGCCCAGAGACCAGAACAATCGCTGCCCGTCGCCCCGACCCACCCCACATCCCAGTGGTTTCCCCGAAGCTGGTCACGGGTGGGGCTGCCATAAAACTGCCTATGGCACCTCCAGCGGAGACTCCCACCCTGATCACGGGCCCCCATCAGGGCAGGCCAGCCAGTCCCCACCCCTGTACCGGGCCTCTATCCTCATGCTTAATTAAAGGCTAATAGGTAAATTTACCCTAATAGTGGAACGACCAGAATGACTGCTCAACCAGTCACTATGACAGTGATGGCATATATTTTGAGCTTGGCTCTCAAAATATTGAAAAACTCTAACTTAACTCTGGGGCCTTCTCACATATAGAAATATTAAAAAAAAAATTTTGTTTTTTTTATATTTTCTACTGTAGTAAGAATGAGATTTATATTTTTGATATTTATTTTATATATTTAAATGACATTTAACAAAGATAAATCAACCAAAAATATGTAGAAGATGAACAAAAACAAATAAACCAATGTACATTAAGAAAAACAATGGTACGAAAGCTCGAAATTAGTGACATTTTTAGTGTTGAAGTTTGTTTACTTCAAGGCCAAGCATGCGCCACTACCTTTATCTGTTAGGAGGTTTCTTTTGTTTGTTTTAATATTATTTAATTCTGGGAACAAAGTCTCTCAAAAATATGTTGATGAAAAAATTGTTAGCAAAGAAATCTCTACATTTTTTATGTCTGTAAAAGTGTCAGGTACTCCGCTCCAAGCACTCAAAATTTCTTGTTCATAGTTGCACTCTTCATTATTCAAATGGTTTTGTTGCAGATTTTCGAGTTTTGAACTGAAGTAGATAAACACATGAGTCCAAATGCTACTTTTAAAATCTGCAGGTTGAATATCTAAATTGTCAATTTGCATCCATTGAAATCCTTTAATTCCAAAGTACTGTAAACAACTACATCTGGATACTTAATTATTTTAATGGTCTGTTCTAGGCTTCTAAATTGGTTGAATCTTTCACTGAACTGTTCAAATAATGAGTTTATTATATTCTGGTACATAAGTATTGACTCCATTACACTCGTTGTAGTGGACTTCTCGAAATACTTTTTTATCCGAGGAAAATACGTAAAAGTTTTTATTTTTTTTATTTTTTTTATTGCTTACAGTATTACAAAGGGTATTACATATGTGTCCCTTTTTTTCCCCGGCCCTTGACAATCCCCTGGCCTCCCCTACCCCCCAGTGTCTTATGTTCATTGGTTATGCTTATATGCATGCATACAAGTCCTTTAGTTGATCTCTTTCCCCCCTCCCTCCTGCCCCCCAACCCTCCCTGGCCTTCCCGCTGCAGTTTAACAATCAGTTTGAGGCAGCTCTGCCTCTGTATCTATTATTGTTCAAAAGTTTATAATGGTCTCTATTTTCCATGAATGAGTGAGATCATGTGGTATTTTTCCTTCATTGACTGGCTTATTTCACTTAGCATAATGCTCTCCAGTTCCATCCTTGACATTGCAAATGGTAAGAGTTCCTTCCTTTTTAGAGCAGCATAGTATTCCATCGTGTAGATGTACCACAGTTTTCTAATCCATTCATCTACTGATGGGCACTTAGGCTGTTTCCAGATCTTAGCTATGGTGAATTGTGCTGCTATGAACATAGGGGTGCATATATCCTTTCTGATTGTTGTTTCTGGTTTCTTGGGATATGTTCCTAGAAGTGGGATCACAGGGTCAAATGGGAGTTTCATTTGTAGTTTTTTGAGGAAACTTCATACTGTCTTCCATAGTGACTGCACCATCCTGCATTCCCACCAGCAGTGCACGAGTGTTCCTTTTTCTCGACATCCTCTCCAACACTTGTCGTTTGTTGATTTGTTGAGGATAGCCAGTCTGACAGGTGTGAGATGGTACCTCATTGTTGTTTTGATTTGCATCTCTCGGATGTTTAGTGACTTTGAGCATGTTTTCATGTCTCTTGGCTTTCTGAATGTCCTCCTTTGAATAGTGTCTATTTAGGTCCTTTGCCCATTTTTTGATTGGATTGTTTATCTTCCTTTTGTTAAGTTGTATGAGTTCCCTATAAATTTTGGAGATTAGGCCCTTATCAGATATGACATTGGCAAATATGTTTTCCCACACAGTGGGTTTTCTCGTTGTTTTGTTGATGGTTTCTTTTGCTGTGCAGAAGCTTTTTATTCTGATGTAGTCCCATTTGTTCATTTTCTCTTTAGTTTCAAGTGCCCTAGGAGCTGTATCAGTGAAGAAATTGCTTCGGCATATGTCTGAGATTTTGTTGACTTTGGATTCTTCTAGAAGTTTTATGGTTTCCTGTCTTACATTTAAGTCCTTTATCCATTTTGAGTTTATTTTTGTGTATGGTGTAAGTTGGTGATCTAGTTTCATTTTCTTGCATATATCTGTCCAATTTTCCCAACACCATTTATTGAAGAGACTATGTTGGCTCCATTGTATGTTCTTGCCTCCTTTGTCAAATATTAATTGAGCATATTGGTTCGAGCCGATTTCTGGACTCTCTATTCTATTCCATTGATCTATATGCCTGTTCTTGTGCCAGTACCAGGCAGTTTTGAGAACAGTGGCTTTGTAATACATCTTGATATCTGGTATTGAGATCCCACCTACTTTGTTCTTTCTCAGGATTGCTGCAGCTATTCAGGGTATTATTTTATTCCAGATGAATTTTTGGAGAGTTCGTTCTAGATCTGTGAAGTATGCCGTTGGTATTTTAATGGGAAGTGTGTTGAATTTATAGATTGCTTTGGGTAGTATGGACATTTTAATGATGTTGATTCTACCAATCCATGAACACGGTATGTTCTTCCATCTGTTTATGTCTTCCTCTATCTCTTTTTTCAACGTCTTGTAGTTTTCTGAGTAGAGGTCTTTTACCTCTTTAGTTAAGTTTATTCCTAGGTAGCTTAATTTTTTTGGTGTGATGGTAAATGGGGTTGTTTTTATAATCTCTCTTTCTGAAAGTTCACTATTGGTGTATAGAAATGCCTCAGATTTCATGGGGTTAATTTTGTATCCTGCTACATTGCCAAATTCATGTATTAAGTCTACTAGCTTTTTGATGGAGTCTCTAGTGTTTTGTATGTATAATATCATGTCTTCTTCAAATAAGGAGAGTTTTACTTCCTCTTTTCCAATTTGGATGCCTTTTATTTCTTCTTCTTGCCTAATTGCGATGGCTAATACTTCCAGTACTATGTTGAACAGGAGTGGTGAGAATGGGCATCCCTGTCCTGTTCCTGTTCTTAGGGGAAATGGTGTTAGTTTTTGTCCATTGAGTATGATGTTGGCTGTGGGCCTGTCATATATGGCTTTTATTATGTTGAGGTATGATCCTTCTACTCCCGCCTTGCTGAGAGTTTTTATCAAAAATGGGTGTTGGATTTTGTCAAATGCTTTTTCTGCATCAATTGATATGACCATGTGGTTTTTTTCTTTCAATTTGTTTACGTGATGTATCACGTTTATTGATTTGCGGATATTGTACCATCCTTGCATCCCTGGGATGAATCCTACTTGGTCATGGTGTATGATCTTTCTGATGTACTGCTGGATCCGATTTGCTAAGATTTTGTTGAGGATTTTGGCATCTATGTTCATGAGGGATATTGGCCTGTAATTCTCTTTCATTGTGTTGTCTTTACCTGGTTTTGGTATTAGGGTGATGCTGGCTTCGTAGAATGAGCTTGGAAGTGTTCCTTCCTCTTGAATTTTTTGTAGTAGTCTGAGGAGGATAGGTTTTAGTTCTTCCTTGAATGTTTGGTAAAACTCCCATGTGTAGCCGTCTGGTCCTGGGCTTTTGTTTGCTGGAAGCTTTTTGATGACTGCTTCAATTTCTTCCATAGTTATTGGCCTGTTGAGATTTTTAGATTCTTCCTGATTGAGTTTTGGAATGTTGTATTTTTCTAGAAATTTGTCCATTTCCTCCAGGTTGTCTAGTTTGTTGGAGTAGAGCTGTCCATAGTATTTTTTAACAATCATTTGTATTTCTTTGGGGTCTGTTGTTATTTCGCCTCTATCGTTTCTGATTTTGTTTATTTGGGTCCTCTCTCTTTGCTTCTTGGTGAGTCTGGCTAGAGGTTTGTCAATCTTGTTTATCCTTTCAAAGAACCAGCTCTTGGTTTCATTGATTTTCTGTATTGTTTTTTTGGTTTCTATGTCATTTATTTCTGCTCTAATCTTTATTATCTCCTTCCTTCTGCTCACTCTGGGGTTTTCTTGTTGCTCTCTTTCTAATTCTTTGAGTTGTAGAGTTAGATGATTTACTACCATTTTTTCTTGTTTTTTGAGATAGGCCTGTAGAGCTATAAACTTCCCTCTCAGGACTGCTTTCATTGTGTCCCATAGGTTTTTGGATTGTTGTGTTTTCATTGTCATTAGTTTCCAGGATGTTTCGAATTTCTTCTTTGATTTCATTGGTAACCCAATCAATATTTAATAGCATGCTATTCAGCTTCCAGGTGTTTGAGTATTTTGGGTTGTTTTTTATTGTAGTTTATTTCTAATATTATGCCATCGTGGTCTGCGAAGACGCTTTTTATGATTTCAATTTTCTTGAATTTGGGGATACTTTGCTTGTGACCCAATATATGGTCTATTTTTGAATATGTCATATGAGCATTTGAGTAGAATGTATATTTCCTGGCTTTGGGGTGAAGTGTTCTGAAGATGTCTATTAAGTCCATCTGATCTAGTGAGTCATTTAGGATTGCTGTATCTTTGCTGATTGTTTGTCTAGAGGACTTAATCCAGTGCTGTCAGTGGTGTATTAAAGTCCCCTACTATGATTGTATTGTTGTCGATCTCTCCTTTGATATCTTCCAGGAGTTTTTTTATGAATTTGGGTGCTCCTGCATTGGGTGCATATATGTTTACCAGGTTATATCTTCTTGTTGTATTGATCCCTTTAGTATTATGAAGTGGCCTTCCTTATCTCTTGTTATGGCCTTCACTTTGAGGTCTATTTTGGTCCGATATAAGTATTGCTACCCCAGCTTTCTTTTCCTTTCCATTTGCCTGAAAGATATTTTTCCATCCTTTCACTTTCAGTCTGTGTGAGTCCCTTCTAATGAGGTGGGTTTCTTGTAGACAGCAGATGTATGGGTCATGTTTTTTTATCCATTCAGCCACTCGGTGTCTTTGTTTGGAGCATTTAGTCCGTTTATGTTAAAAGTTATTATTGAAAGGTACTTGTTTGTAGCCATTTCTGTTTTTGTGTGGCTGTTTTCTTTCTGAGCTTTTTATTTCTTATTTTTATACCAGTCCTTTAGCATTCCTTGCATTGCTGGCTTGGTGGTGATAAACTCCCTTAGCCTTTTTTTTGTCTGTGAAGCTTCTTATTTCCCCTTCAATTTTGAATGATCGCCTCGCTGGATAGAGTATTCTTGGATTCAGTCCTTTACTTTGCATCACTTTGTAAATTTCTGTCCATTCTTTCCTGGCCTGATGTGTTTCTCTTGAGAAATCATTTGATACTCTAAGGGAGATCCCTTGTATGTAACTTCTGTCTCTCTCTTGCAGCCTGTAGTTTCTCTCTTTGTCCTGAACATTTGCCATGGTAATTATGATGTGTCTTGGTTTGGGTCTTTTCGGGTTCACCTGTTTGGGACTC